>NC_142082.1:34111870-34458537 GCF_054644295.1 Miniopterus natalensis
AAAGTAACCCATTTTAAATCAATAGGTAGTGTATCTTGTCTTTCTTTTTGCATTGGCATTCAGATATTTACTTTGGAAAACAGCATTACCAAGCTACACTATAATGCATAAAATAACATACATTAAACTTCTGAGTCACAAATCAATTTAATTCATATTATCTTATTTAATTATCAAAATGACATAAAAAATAGAAAACAAGTATTACCATTCTCACTTATAAAAGAGGAGGTTCTTGGTAAAGTCTTTAAATGATTCCTCCAAAATTTTAACCAAGCACCCAAGTCATCTACTCAGCTTGAGTATCCTCAAACTCAAGAGCAAGAATGGAATCCCCGCCCGGCTGGGCGTGGCTCAGCGGTTGAGCATCGACCTAGGATCCAGGCGATTGGGGTTCGATTCCTGGTCCGGGCACATGCCTGGGTTGTGGGCTGGGCAGCCAATCAATGACTCCCTCATCATTGATGTTTCTATCTCTCTCTCCCCCTCCTTTCCTCTCTCTGAAATCAATAAAGATGTGTTTAAAAAAAAAAAAAATGGAATCCCCACTTCCTGTCCTCCCTTCCTCTGACCTTACCCTCATCCACTTTGCCTCCTTCTCTCCGGCTCCAGAGGCTACATCAAGGTCCATTCCTTTCGAGGAGTCTTGACTTCTTTGTCATAAGGTTCTTTTGAGGCCTTTCTCCCTCTCCTCTATTTCAACCTAAGCCTCATTATTAGCACCTTCCCCTTACGGCATAAAATTGAACAAGTGTCTCCTGGTCTTTACAAAATATGATCAATACTTCCTCTATTAAACACATATCCCTACTTTTAGTCTCTACTCCAAGTCAATTCTCCCTTTTTTATTCAAATATCCAAAAAGGGAGTTTTCACTCCTAGTCTCACTTTTCTCTACAATTGGATTTCTATTCGACCATTCTATTGATATGTTTCTAACCAAGATGACTAACATGCTTTTTATTCCTTAATTCAATTGACATTTAAGTCCTAAGCTTATTGTTTGCTTCTCTTATCTTTCACATCTCCTTTTTCTTCTTACCCTCCTCTGGCTCCTTGGCCTCCTACATCACACCTATAGATATAACATCAGACAATCCATATTCTCCAATGCATCTTAGAAAAGATAAGGCAAATTAGAGGAATAAAAAAGACTGGAGCATTTATTCCATTTATTCCTAAGAGAGTTAATTAAAACAAAGATAATCCTTTCATTATTGCATCATATTAGGTTTTAAGTAGGCTTGAACTGTTATGTTTTATTGTTTTGTTTTGTTTAATGCCCCCCCCCCCCCCCCGGCATTTAGTGAGCAGCTGGAGGAAAAAAGAAAGCTCATAAGGAACATCAGAGAAAATAAGTAAAAAGGGAATTAAAAGCAAAATTTCCTTTGAATATCCAAATATCCAAATTTCAAAATAATGTAAAGTTGAATCTGCCACACACATACACTTATCATATACATTGTTCTGAGACTTAATTATTTTTCCACCTAAAATATATCTTGGAGAACTTTTGTCAAGAACTATGAAAGGGGGATGAGATAAGATTTCCCCTTATTGAAACTAATAAATTAACCTGTCACAGTTCCATGGTTTCTGGCAGAAGACATGAGACTCTTGGTTCAGAGTCAAAGGACTTTATTACTCACATCACAGCAGTAACTGAAATATCAATTTGCGCATGCGGTGGGTTGTGTTAGAGGAGAGGAAACCCTAAGATAGGCATCCTGACTCTTGTACAACGGGCAGTAAACATGCCTGAATATGTCCCAGAAGAAGACATTATTTTATTTTACTACATTGTAGACAAATTTTCCTTTGCTCCAGAGGGAAACATCAGGTCCATCTTCCAAGGCTATTCTCTGTACAAACATCTATGAAAAGACATTCTGGAATGAAAAATGTCAGTGTCCGTGTTGAAAGAATTACAAAGCAGAAGAGACCCATGGAGAATTATCTCCTAACACCTCTTCAAAGAGTAACACCTCTGTTTCCCTAACAAATGCATACTGTTTCGTTGTCTATAACCACAGTAACTTAGCCATCCTTTATTGGTGTGCACTTAACTAGCTTTGATCATTTGCCACTACAAACAGTGTGATCCTAATTATTCTTCCTTACACATGGAAATTTGTGCAGAAGTGTGAATAGATTTGGGGGAATTATTATTATGTGGAGTGTATGGATGAAAGAGTATGCATATCATGAAAATTTTAATAGATATAGACAGATTTGTTTCCAAAACTATGTTAAATACACTCCCACCAACAATGTGTGAGGATACACATGCCAACACCTAACTCAGAATATTATGAAATAATCTGTGTCAATCTAGCATTAAAAATTATACCGAATATTTTTTTTGGCATATGTCAACTATGGGTGAGTTTCAACATCTCATTATTTTAAAAATCATTTTTGTTCTATAAAAAACAACTTTTGTCTCACTATCTTAGAATTTTGTGCTTAGTATTTTGCCTATTTTTCTTTTGTTTTTTTGGACAATTTCATGATTTTTATGAGCATTAGGTTTTATATGTTTAAAATTTTAGTCTTTTGACTGTCATTATACTGCAAATATTTTTATGGCATATAGTTTCTCATTATCCTAAATCATATGATCAAATTCTGTCATGCTTTCTTCTTGAAAGTTTGATTTTATGTATAAATTTTGGATTCTTTTTCTGCTAGCAGGTGTTCATATTTATTTACCCATGTAGCAAGATACATTTTTCAACACCACTAATAAATCGTTTATTCTTTTCCCATTGATTTACAATGTCACCTTTATCAATACTACATATCTTTTTCTCAACTCCATATAATCTTATATTGATATCTCTATCAATTCATGTATGAATGTGAAACTTCTTTACATGCTTGATTATAATAAAGTAAGTTAAAAAATATTTAGTAGGTCTGGTCTCTCTTTTGTATCCTTTGTTTTCAGTATTTATCTTTAGACTTAGCTTAATTCCAAAAATAATTTTTGAAACTTTTGGGAGAGAGGTGTCAATTACATTAAATATAAAGATTAATTTAAGATAAATTCCCAGATATACACTAATGTATAAGGTAAAAACAGTCTGTCAATTTCATTTTAACACCCAATGATGAATGCCTTTGTACCTACCACCCAGATAATGAAGAAAAGATCACAGTGAGTACTGAACCCCCTGTTCACAACTGCAACTACACAAACTACTCTGAATTTTATAATTTTCTTGTTTTACTTTACATTTTATTGCATTTGTATACTTGCATAAACAATGATTTAACTTTACATATTTTCTAACTTTTATAAAAGAACCATACTATATCAATACTCTGTCACTCGATGTTATATTTAATCTTATAACATTTTACTCAATACTATGTTTGTAAGATTCATTCATCTTGTCACATGTAGTGTATTTCATTCATTTTCATTTAATATATCTTACTGCATTATTATTTTAAAAATATGCTTTCCTCTGCTGTTGGACTTTGGGTTTGTTTCCAGTGGTTGTCAATACCAACAACGTGACTATAAGTAGGAGAAATATTGGAACTATTTAATGACTAGGAATAATGCATCTGAACACAGGCGAGCTAGAGGCTACCAACTAGCCTCTGCCTTAACCTTTTAGATGTTGAGTCACAGACAGTTTTGAGGTTCCAGGTGAAGGCCTGAAGTGAACGGAAAGGCTGGAGGACCTTAGGAACCTAGGGGCCCCATCTTTTTCCAACTGCTATAGTGGTATTTCAATATTAACAACTGCTATAATTTAATCAGCACATAACAGCTGCATACCACCATCACTACAAATATTCTTGACCATATTCTAGAATTTCTCTTCTATGACTTATTTTTCTCTATACCATTTTATAACCAGAAATGCTAGCTCAATGAGAACCAAGATAGCCTCGCCTTATTAATTACTATATTCAAAGTACCTAGGATAGGAGTTTACTAAACATTCTCATCTCTTACTTCCTCAACAGGAATTTTTCTCTGGATATTTCTTCAAAAAATCCTGTGATCATACATATTCTTTCAGTTCTTGCACATTTGAAAATATGTATTTTGCATACATATCTAAATGCTGGTTGTTATATAAATGTCCCTGAACAACTTGACTTTGGTTTCCTTGTTTGTATTTAGCCTGGTTCTCCCACAGTATTCTTTCTCTTTCAGTCCAATAACTTCATCACCTTATATTTTACTGCTTGTTGATCTGCATGATTTTCTGGGGCATGTTGTTCCCTTATTAGAGATTAAAGTGAACTTATGTTCAACTGAGTAATCCTGAATTATATCTTTGAAATCATCCAGTTCCATGTTATTGATTCTCTTCTATGAGTACACCATTTCCACTGGACACCATTTCTATGTATGTACACCAATTATGGTTATGTTGGATCTCCTTTTTTTCCTTCTTCATATGCTATTTTCTCTCTAATCATTGGTATAATCATTAGTTATTTTTCATTTCATTCTTAATAGTCTCAAGCTTGTGTTTCTTTGCTGATTGACCTAAGAAGTGTGTATTTTTCTTTTCTCTGCATTCATTCCTATGATTTGTTTTTTACTTTTATATACCCCGTGACACAACATCAGTTCATTTTCCTTTGCTATAGGCAGCATAGCATAAAGGTTAAAGTCACAGACCGTCTAACTGTACTGCTGGGATACATCTTCTCACTACATAGCTTTGTTGTGTGAACTTGAGCAAGTTATTTAATCTCAAATACTCATCTGTAAAATGGGAACAATAGCAGTAGTCACATAACAGTTCATTGTAAGAATTCAGATAAAAATTGTAAAGTGCTTAAGACAACGACTGTCACATAACAAACACTATATAAGAATTCATTAAATTATTATAAAAATCTCACTTTTCCTGTAATTTCCTTGCTAAGTACTTGCACCTCTCCTTTTAGCTCTTATTGCCTGGAAGCAATATATACATTAGCTACTTATAAATAACTTTCATTTTATAATATCAAAAATGGTTCATAATTTTTATCAGTTCCATAGTAAAGTCTTTCAGGTGTTGATTTATTATCTGGGTTTTGTTTGTTATGTTCATGTTCTGTATTTCTTTCTTGTGTTACATTTTCCATAGGTCTCAGGCTAAGTTTCTAATTATTATTCATCACAAATAAAAGGACTTTTTCCTGGAACAATTATATTTGAAAAGACAATGTGGACAGGAACAAGAGACTTTTACTTTTCTATGAGCATTAGTTTGCACATATGTGCAAATATTTTATTATTAATTTCTAAGATAAATTTGATGAGTTAAATGTTATATGATATATGTTTAATAGTTATGGACATAATGTTCTCTAAAATGGCTGTGACTTCCATTTCTGCCAATAATTGCAAGTCAGTGTTTCTTGACTTACATTGTTTATGCTTTTCTTTCTGCTTAAAATGCTACCAGAGTACACCTAAAACCGATATAATTTTATTAACCAATGTAACCCCAATAAATTCAGTAAAAGAGAAAAAATAAAATGCAATGCTACCCTATTCTCAACTGAAAAAGAAACCTCTATCCCAGGCTCCAATTATACCATGTATGCACCTACTACTTCACTAATACTTAATAATTTATTTACATGGCTCTCTTCCCCACTAAACTGTTAACTTCTTTAGGACTAACATTGTGTCATCTTAATTTTATATCCTTGACCCATATCCAATTTTTTTGGCACACAATAATTGCTCCCCAAGAATGTTTAATAAATACATAAATGATAAAAGCAACGTAAAGTTACTGGCCATGGGTACAACATTGGTAGATAGTAAAAGTAGACTATGAATACAGTTTTTCTCCCTATAAATATTTTTTTCACTATAATGTTCCAAAGTTATATCGATATATATTAAAGGACTTGCATGTAGGTCAAAAACCTGTTTTACATGCTTAACAATATAATTATCCTTCAAATGACTTGCAAATAGTTCTTATTCATTCTAATACTGATAAAATTATGGTCTATGGTTTGCATAGACATTAACAATATGTTTTAATTCATATGGGATGTTAAAGCTTGATCCAAATAGTTTCTATCTATGTAACCAGAGTTTGACATAAGAGTAACAAAGCCTCATAAAATTACTGCATAATTCTATTTTGACTGAGCTGCAACTAACCAACTATAGATATTTGTGACTAAAACTCAATTGTTCCTCATGCAAACAATCTTTTAGAATCTCATACTGCTTTTTCAAGTAAAGATATCAATTACATTTAGAGTCAGTTCTAAGGTAAAATGTCTGAGAGTTGATTACAGTAATTTAATAGGTTGTGATCTATGTGACAACTTTAATTCTCTATGAAAGAAGACAAACATTTCTGATTTATATTAAAAATGTGTGTGCTTTAAAATTAATAGTTTTGCTTATTTAGGATTACTGAATGAACCTTGAATCCAGGAAATTCAATGAGATTATTATAGTGCTGTGTGTTGAATGAAATAAATTGACCAGTTGTCAAAATTTATACTTTCATTTCAACTTAACTTTTGCCAAAGCCATACCACCGCATCTCCAAATTGCCACATTTTGTCAGTACTAATAGCTGAAGTAAAAACTTTTATTTAAAATGATTTGTATTGCTAAAGACTAAGTTGTATATAAAATTATTTTAATCTAATATATCTATATCACTTACAATATGTATTCTAGTTTAAATATTGCCTAAGTTACTTGGTTAAAATTTCTTTCAGTTCTTGGTGTTCTCAAATAAAGACAGAATTAGCCTGGAGAGCCAGTCTCTGATTGCCAAGATGTACTTCCAGGCAGAGCTAATATAATTTTTCTGCAGTCAGGGCTGTAATAGTCAATTTGATTAGAATATCATGAATTTCACATATCTCAAGAGACTGATCATGGAACGTCACAGGTGGTGCCACTTTAACACTGTCACCTCTATATGCTCACCATTCTAGTAACATTTGTGATTACAATTAGGGAAAGAATCACTGGATGTCAGAATAGGTTTAGGAAATGACTTATTGAAAATGTAGGTTATATTCATCAACATAGGAAAACACCCACTTCTATATGGAGATAAGCAATCAAAGTCATAAGTATTAAACGTTTATTAAATGCCATTGGTTCAAATTAAACATTTAAATGCCATTGGTTTCTTGAATATGCACAAATATCATCTGTCCTAGTTATTTTTCAGGGAACAATTATTAACATAAGATTAAAATAAGTTAATGTGACCAGAAATCATCCTCTGTGTTTTAAGCAACGTTTGCTAGTGAGATGATCATATGAAATTAACAGGGGGCTTGCACCAATGTACTTAGAAGTTTTCATGAGGGAGGTAAGGTAAAAACAAGGGTAAGAAAGAAGGAAACTAACATTCATTGAGTACCTGTTATATGTCAGACCCTATGCTAGGTCTTTTACATTCATTAGCACAATGAATTATTTGCCCAACATTATGCTCAGGGAGACTGACTGGCTTGTCTCAAATTATAAATTCTGCTTCTGTGATCTTGTCTTTTCTACCACACTTCTCAAATTGAACAATCACTCTTAATTTTGTCTCTTTCCAACATAACTTTCAGAAATGTACATGCCTCCATAATTATTTACTTCAGAATAATGTCTGTTAAGAAAGTGTGTTACATAATCTTACCTAGGTGGGGTTTGCTAGAGAAAAATGAATGATTTGTATGTAATTCCTCTTGTGGAAACTAAATGCTTCTGTATGTTTAAAACAAATGCAACCTTGTTCTAGTAGTAAGCCTGACTTAGGGGAGAGAAGGGAAGTTAATATAGCTGTTAGAGGGAATAAAAAGCCAGGTCTTCTGATTATTTGCCAGACAGAGTCCTTTTAAATATAGGACCACTAATCTTCCCCAGGTCTCCACATTTGAGAACAAGGGAGTAAACCAGGGGAGGAGGGGAGTTGTGTGAAAAATTTACATCCAGAGGCTAAGATACAGAACTAACTATGAGAAACATACTTCTTTAGAAATTCTATCCCCACACAAATTAAGCCTATTGTCAATGTTTAATGTACAATTCCTAAGGGTCATATGAAAAATATTTAGCTTGAACTTTTAATAGAATGATTTATGAAGAAGGGCTTTGAATCGGGAAATTTTGCAAGGAAATGTTTTGCAACTCTCTCTACCAAACTTTCAAGAAGTGAAATTGTCCTTAAAAACCTAAAAGACAGCCTGGGACACGTTTTGGTAGTGGTGGTGGTAATGTTTGTGAAGGTTAGTGTCAACTTGTTTTCAGTTCTAGACAGACCTCAGGTGCTTAGAAAAACTCTCACTTTATCCTAGATGATGTTTAGATAAAGTTTCCATAGAGACATGCTCCGAGTCGTACCAAATTACAGCAAATGAAAAGAAGTTGAGAAAAATTCCTCCAGTCATGATTTTCATAGAAGTTAGAAGATGTTTCCAAAGAGGCTAGAAGTCAAACTAAACTTTGATCAGATGTCTTTTGAAATTTGACTACTAAACTTCTTAACGGTAAAATTAATATAATTAAGCTATTAGTCAATTTTCAGATTTATTCTTGTAATTCTAAGAGTTTATTCTTTGATAATGGTACTCTGCTCTGGCTTAAACTCAGTTGAATGTTGATATGACCACTAGGCCATTGAGATTATGGTATTGTTCATAGCAATTAGGAATTGTTAATATTGCTTCCAACAGTTTTTTTATTTTCTATTCAAAATAATCTTAGGTTGGTTTAATTTCATGTCTTTAAATAATCATGCAATAAAAATTGGACCTAATGTGAGGAGTTAGGGACTAATTTTTCTAAGCGTCCACTGATAACTATAATCATGATAGTGAAAGGCTATTATTTAGATTCATCCCTTCAATTAATCTTTTTACTTTATTAAAACAATGTTATAAAAAAACAAAACACTTTGCCAACTAACAGTTTAAAATTGCTTTGCATCTGTACATTATCACTTTATAACTTCATGTTCAGAGAAGTATTTTGCATGTTCACTTGTTTTCCTTTCCTCCTCTAACCTTAAGTGGCAGGGAGTGAAAAGAACTTTACTGGAAGAAACAGTACTTAGAAAATGCTTAATGGGGATGCTGTTTATAACCCATGGAACTTGAAATTATAAAAGAAAGATTAATAGACAATTAGCATCAAAATATACTGATATTGAATTCCAAAAAGCATTTTTGGAACCTGTTAAAATATATTTAAGCATCTATTGAGCAGAACAATAATGAACTTGATTTTTAATTTTGATGAATAAACACATTACCTGTCAGAGAGTACACTGAATGTTTACTCTCTGTATGTTCTTAAAATAGAGATTAGCTTTTCAGATAAGCAGAAAATTACTGCAAATTTTTATTTATTTATTTTTGTACGTGTTTGCTTTTTGCTTGTAAAAATACACTTAATGGTATCCAAAATCATTTTTAAAAATTAACATTTTACAAAATGTTTACCTCACTAATAAAGCACCTAAATGACTTGATAGGGTATATTCTCAACAAAACTATGAAACAAAAGGATGTAGCATGTTCCAGACACCAGCAGTCCCTGTTTGTTTGTTTGTTTGTTTTGTGTGTGTTTTTAAATTTTATCTTTATTGTTGAAAGTATTACAGATGTCCCCTTTTTTCCCCCATTGACCCCCCCCACCCTGCATCCACCCCACCCCCAGGCCTTCCCCATATCAATGTCTATGTCCATGGGTTATGCTTATAAACATGTAAGTTCTTTGATTAATCTCTCCCCACCCACTCCCCCACCCCCACCGTCCCTCTGAGATCCCTCAGTCTGTTCCATGCTTCTATGTCTCTGGATCTGTTTTGTTCATCAGTTTATTTTGTTTATCACATTCCACATGAGTGACATCATGTGGTACTTGTCTTTCTCTGCCTGGCTTATTTCACTTGGCACAATACTCTCCAGTTCCCTCCATGCTGTAGCAAAGGGTAAGAGATCCTTCTTTTTTATAGCTTCATAGTATTCCATGGTGTAAATGTACTACAGGCTTTTTATCCACTCACCTACTGATGAGCACTTGGGCTGGTTCCAGATCTTAGCTATTATAAATTGTGCTGCCATGAATATAGAGGTACATAAGTTCTTTCTTATTGGTGTTTCAGGGTTCTTGGGATATATTAATAGAAGCAGGATCACTGGGTCAAATGGAACAGTACCTGTTTTTCAGCACACATGTCTTTTTTCTAATTCCATGAAAACCCACTTAATGAGCTTGACTTCACATGATATTAATGGCTAATTTTTACTCCTTCCAGGCTACTGCTTTAAAGCATCCCAATATCTAACTCAAATAAAATCAGAGGATCTAGATAATACTTAACAGCTGAATAAGTGAATGAACATTAATGATTATGAAAAGTTCAAACCACAGTTTAAGGTACAAGAAGGAATTTCAGTCCAGTGGTGGAGTAGCAGAAAGATCAGAGCACAGAGCTCATCACATAAGCAGTGTT
This sequence comes from Miniopterus natalensis, assembly GCF_054644295.1. Classification (NCBI taxonomy): domain Eukaryota; kingdom Metazoa; phylum Chordata; class Mammalia; order Chiroptera; family Miniopteridae; genus Miniopterus; species Miniopterus natalensis. The sequence goes on from NC_142082.1 coordinate 34,122,337, forward strand.
TATATTTCCTCTCCAGTGACTCTCTTAGTTACTTTTTCATTACATGAAGTAATATTGAAAACCCCCAATTTGAACCCACTAGTATAAGACTGAAAAAAAATTAACAGTTAAAACTAAATGTATGGTTTAGATATTTCAGTTGAATTTAATGAACTGGACCATCATTTAAATTTTATCCCATATACCGCCAAAAGTTTTGAAAATCAACAGGATGTTCTTGTAAAATGTCTTTCTGGAATGAATTGGAACTCCTAGAGCAGTCCCATTTCCCCTTTTAAAAGGAGGAGGGAAAAGAAAGACAGAAAAGCAAAAGAAACCTCCAGGATACTTTCAAATATGTGCCTTTATGTTCTTAGGCCTTTTGGTTTCTTTTAACATTAGCACTGTCAGTCATTCCACTCTACACAATACCATAGTCTATTTTTGAATAGTAAAGCCTATACATCAACATATTTCAGCTCATTAGAAGGAAAAGCTTTCTAATGGCCCAAGGTGTTTAAAATGCATTGGGTATCCTTGTGAAGAAAGGTTTCTCTGATTGCTGAAGGTGTTCAAAATAGTTTAGACAACCCCTTTAAAAAGAAAATGCACAAAACTCTAGTTATAGGTAAGTAGTTGAATCACTCATTCTTTTAGCTTAACATTCTAGTGGAGTGCCGACTCTGGGCTGGGGCTGTGTTAGGTCCTGAGGGCCAAGGGCTCTATTAGGTACTTTGCACATAGTAGAAAGCCTGCTCCTCTATGACTCCTGTCTTCATATTCCTTACCCATGAGTCAAGAGGCAGATATTAATCAGGTAATTACACAAACACATGTAAAATTACATTAGTGATGATAGCTATATAAATAAATCAGTTGGCCTAATGACCATTCATATTCTTCTCAAACATGATATGGGTTCATTTTTTGACAGTCCCTACTTTAGGTATCAAGTTCTAGTGTCATATTTTAAGTTTTTGGTTTAAAAATAATTGCAAAATGAATGAGTGAGAAAACATTGAGTTCTACAATCTCTCTCTCACCAATAAAAGAATTTAATTATTTCCTCCATAAAATAGATCACAATAGGGGCCTTGTAAGAAGATTATATATAATCTGAAGCATATCGTCAATGGTATTGTTTTTTTGAAAGAAAGGCTATACTTTTAATTGGGAGAATTTCCAACAAGGGAACCATTGTTACCTGCTATATCTTTGGCAAATATGTTGCTTAATTCACAGTGTAGAGGAAAGCTGACAAAAAAATAAAAATTAAAAAAAAAAATAGAAAGAAAATAGTTTATTTTCCCTTAATTTAATTAGGAAGGCAAAGAATAATCACCCTTAACTGCAGTGAAATGATTCTGTCAGCTTCTCTTCCTCACCCACATTAGACCAAGGAGTGACAACTCCTTTAGCCAGAGTCCATAATTTTCAGCCATCACGTTTTGCCTCTACTACAACAGACTTGGTCTGAAGAGCAATGAGTAAAGCTTTCAGGAAAGTCATCATGGTCCATGTGGTAACTGTTCATATCAGTGTGTAATGACGGTCCCTCCCACAAGCTGGTTCTGAATCATGGAAGTGACGCACACTGGGTCTGGGACAAAATCAAAGATTACTACGATGGAGTGACACATGAACACATGGTTCTATTTTCTTTTAACAGTCATGGGTACTCTAAAAACTCTCTCATGTGCTTCCATTTTAAGTTCAAAGTGTTGTCAACAGAATAAAAATAAGTGACCCTGAATGTGAACAACATAGTGTTTAGTGTTTGACATTTTGGAAGTCATCTGCATTAAAAACAAGTCTGTGGTTTTCTAATGTGAAAAACAAGCAGCCTTGAATTAGCATTAATCCAGAGCAGAAGGCTCACTGTTAATAAACGTACACAGTATCTTTGTCAAAATACGCTTTCTAGATAGTAAAATCTCATTAATCTGACATTTGGCCAGCAAAAACACTTTCAGCTTCCAATACAGTGGGTGGTAAACTGTGGGCTCCAGGATACTTCTGAGCCAACTTCAATGGCCAGAAAGTCAGAGAGTTGGGCTCTCCACAAAGAGGACTGAGATGGTTTGCCAAGGACAGGATGTCATAAGAATAAAAAGGTTACTTTGTTTGCTACCCAGCCCTGGCTTCCTTCTCTTACAAACAGGTAATTTAGGGTTATTCACAGATTACTGAAACACTTCCAACAATAAAATTAATTTCCTAAGAAATCTTGGATCTAGGATCAAATTTTATTTCAAGAACAAAGAAACAGGGATAAGAAATCACTTTTTTTTTTTTTTTTTTTTTAACAGAACTGATATGCTCTAGAAAAGGTAGCTAAAGAGCAATTTCATAAAGCAGCATTATTTCTGTTTAGTTTACATCTTGAATTTACACAAAAGGAAGAGAAAATCCCTGCACAACCTAAGGTAAAACCTTTGGATGAGAAATGAATGTGGATGGAGATGTCTGTCCACTAGCACTGTTTTTTTCTATTTGTTGTTGTTGGTAATCCTCACCAAGGATATTTTTTCCATTGATTTTTAGAGTGGAAAGGAGGGAGGGAGGGGAGGAGAGAGAGAGAGAGAAACATCGATGTGAGAGAGACATGGGGATTGGTTTCTCCTGAGCATACTCTGAAGGGGACTGGGTTGAACCCATGACCCTTTGTTGCATGGGCCGACACTTTAACCACTGAGCCACACCAGCCAGGGCTACTAGCACTGTTTTGCCTTTAGCCGGATAATCAATCACTCTCTAGTGTTGAAGACGTTGCTTCATTTTCCTAATGTTGAAACTTTACACTATTGTTACTTTGATCTTGCTCTTTGACAGTTATCTGCCTAGTTCAAAAATATGTCTTCCTGTCTCTAGGCTGAAAGCTTCTCAAATTTGACTTTTCCTAATTTTCATTAAATGTAAATACCATATTGCAAGAAGCCCTGACTTGTTCCTGGCACCTAGAACTATGCAGATGGGACAGAGTAGATGCTAGCACATGGTAGACACTCAATAAATATTTGCTGAATAAATAAACCTCCATCAGTGTCCCACTTAAGAGCCTCATTATATTTTTCACAGAGTACTCGAAAAGTTGGTGGGCTTGTCTCCCTGCTCCCAATGTTTCTGACTCCCACAAAGCAGTTGTCTGTATTTATTTTCCTAAATTATGGTTCTCATGAAGCTAATGCTCTTCTGACTTTTGAGAGAGTTTTAATGGAATCACACAGCTGAACTCAAATTCCTCTCTGATAAGTGTTGGGAGTAACAGAAATCATAACCTCCATGCCTGGGACAGTGGAGGAAAAGTGGATGGTATAGTAGGTGAATCATTTTTTTCTTTTTTTCTTTTTTAGTGTAGTTCTCTAAATAAAAAAATAACTTAAGGGGCAGATGTAATCAGCACAGTGTTTTGATTATGATTTTACTTGTGCTCTTTGGGGATTATCTGTCAGAAAAAGGGGATGGGAAGCTCTTCTGCATTATCAGGAGGAGGAAGGCCTTGATGATGCTTCTGTGGGTGGTGAGCAATCTTCTTCTGTCCAGCCCTCCGGTGTGGGTCTGTGAGTCTCTACTAGATCCCTGCTCCAACCCACTGCTCCTCTGATTGCACCTCCTACTCCTCTGCCCCTCATTCCCTCCATTCCAGCCATACTGGTCTCCTTCCTCTCCTTGGATATAAAGGCAAGGTTTTGTACATTTGCAGGCGTTTCTGGCCACCCCATTTCAAATCACAGCTCTCCTCAACCCAAAAATCTCTATTCCCTTTCCCTATCTAATTTTTCTGCAGTATTCACCATCTAACACACTTTATTTATTGCTTATTTTGTTCTTATTGTGTTTTTCCCATATTACAATGAAAGCTGTATATGAGGAGAGATTTACATCCGTTTTTATTTTTTGTATTTTCTGTTATATCTCGCAATTCTAGAATAGTCCCAGGAAATGCATGAAAATAAGTGAAAGAATGAATGAACTACTGAGGTTTCCAGTTCCTTCTCAAGCCCTTGCCACCAGTGTTTGATTGGAAGCACATTTTGGCCTGTAACTTTCTGCATTCCCTCCCCAGTGCCACAGATTTGTGAGGTACCCAGCAATCCTCTGGTTTCACTCTTCTTGCTTTGGCATCTCAGCAAATCACTTCCATTTTCAGCTTAAACTTCTCCTTTCCTGTCACTTGCTAAAGCCCTGGGTTCCAGTGAGCCAGGCTTGCGGTCTCTCTCACATCCTGTTAGTGCCCCCATGAAGTCAGCAGGATGCCCTGTGCAGAACAGTGATGATCCTTTAAGAACACGATAAAGTGCCATTTCCTCCATTTAGCTATGACAGTGGTGGAAGATGGAAGTTGATACATGACTTGGCAAGTTTCCTGGCTAGAAGATTACTTCTTTAATTTTTATCCCCTAAGAACACTGGATTTCCTCTACCACTCACCACTACTGCACTCATTTCAAGTGGCTGAAACTTTCCAAATGTGGGATTAAACAAAATAAGTACTGCTCTCTACAAAGCAGTGCTAGTGGTCTGCTAAAAAAGAGACGATATTACTGAAAAATAACTTCATCTGGAATTTTGATCTTACTAAAGCACTGATTCTAAGACATTTTTGTTTTATTTCATATCAAAACACTTTAATGAAGTCCCACAAGTATTTACATTTTTCATTGAATCTTAGAATCTATATATTATTATTTTTAGAGGCAATAAGATGGTGCAGAAAGAGAAGTAGACAGAAACAGAAGATGGGAGGTTGAGTACAAGTTCTATGTGACCTACTGCAAGTCTTCCTCTTGCTCGATTCTGATGTTATCACTAACAATATAAGCCTAATATTTCAACCCTTACCTCAAAAAAACATGTACATACTCATGGGTGACAAATTGCTACATTACATATTCATAAACCACGACATGCACACATGGTATGGGTAACATCATGTGAAATGTTACTGTGTTAAGGAGGAAATACATGACAGCAGGGGACACTAATGTTGAAATGAGGGCCTCCTTTCATCCCATTTGACCATCAGCGTTAGCATCACCACTGTTTTTGTCATCAACAGACCATTTATAGCAGCAACTCTACTAGATGCTTCCCGTAGATTATCTCATTAATCCTCCAAAGAGCCATGTAAGTAGGTGTCATTATTTACTGTTTGCATTTGGGAGGGGCAAAATCAGTTACTTACTCAGATCATTACTAGGAATTAAACGTTTGTCTGTCTGACTCCAAACTTTGTATATATTCTCCTTATTCAAGAGAAAAGAAAAAAGAAAGAAGATGGGGGGGAAAGTATAGTGAGTACTGCACTTTCCAGTATAGCAGCCACTATCCACACAGGGCTACTTAAATTTAAGTTAATTAGATCAAATACGATTTTGCATCTTTCTCTCCAGCCACTTAAACAAAGGATCCTGTCGTGCCTTGACCCCTCCCCACCCCAGCAATTACTGCATGGCTACATCAACCCATCTTAAGGCAAAGAGGGCCACTCTATATGTGGGACATTGTCTTAAGGGTTTTGTTGTTGTTTGTGTGTTTAAATCAATTACCCTCTTGTTTGAAATTTGATAATGCAGACTTCTGTTTTCCTATCAAATTTTTATCTCTGAGAATAGTGTCCAATACATTTTTAAAAAATCAAATATTAAAAATTGAGTTTCTTATTTTCACTAGGTTTATTTTAAGTGCTCCATAAGCTATCGTACTGGACAGTGCAATTAAAGAACATTTCCATCATGTAGTTCTACCAGGTGGCTCTAGGTCAGATCATGGTCCCCTCAGTGCAGTACCTGTATCAGACATGGGAATAGAGACACTTATTGTGGAGGCCTGACTGGAATATTATCACATAATCTTCGAAAGGTTTATTCCCCAACTATTTTCAAGCTTCCCTTAATACTCCATTATAAATTTGGACATATTTATTTTTAGTGCATGCCACTAATTTTATTTTCTCAGTTTAGCACTTATTGGAAAAAAGAGTATTTCACTGTGTGTGTGTTTAAAATAATCCATTTCAAACATCAAGAACTGCCTTCAATTTGCATGTCTAAGTATAACTGGTAAGAGCATGAAATGAGTCCTAGCTGCAATTAGTGAGGTGTGTAAACTTAGACAAGATTTGAGCAGTTCCCTCAGCTATCAAATGGAGATTGTCAAATTAAACGAGGCAATGTGTATAAGGTATGAGTGTGGTTTCCAACACATAATAAGCACACGATTAATGAGTATTGTTGTTACAATGATAGTAACATAAATGCTGTGTGTATTTGACTTGGACTTTGTATGGAAAAATCGTATTTTCTTCAGGCCAAGGTTATACAAATGTGTGGGTTCTCTAAATTAGACAAACTAAGAAGGTGTACTCAGTAACGGTACTAACAATAAACTGTTCTTTTCTCCTTGAATCACTAAAATGAAGTAATTAATTCAAATCAATAATTAAGGAGAGGTTCTGAATGACAAGACAGGTAGCACTAATAGGGTTAAGACAAGTCTGCCCTGTTCCAGGGAGGTGGCACCAGTGGCTATAATTTTAAAGATGACTCATACTGTTTAGGCAGATCGCAAGAGTACCTGAGGAGGACCGACACAAGTTAGGTTTATCTAGCAAAACAATTTTGAGTTGAATATTTATATTAATATACTTTTAAACAGTGATTATTAACTAAACAATCCCATGCTTAAAAAGTTGTTTCAAAACAAGAGGCATAATTCTGTGGTTCCATATAAGCTAAAAAGGAATTTATAGGTTTTTGCCTAAAGAAGAGGAAACAACGGTTTTGCTGAAAGAAGCTCCAGATTAATATTGGTCCATTTTTTAACATTTTTATTCAACATTACACTGAGTCTCTTAGAAACAGCAAAAGCATTGCCATTTTCTCAAGCGTGGGGAAGAGGGGGAGGAGAAACTTTTGCTAGTGCTATGAGGCAGGCTGGAATCAGCTCACCCCAGTGCCTCACACCATGAGCTGACATGGGAGAAGGTGAGTTGGAACTGGGTGGAAGGGCAGGGCTGCGGGGACCCAGTGGCCCACTGACCCATTGCGAGATGCACACATTGGTGTGCATTTCAGCATCTAGCATGGGTCAGTAGCAACCTAGGACAGAGCCCTCTCCAGTCGCACCCCAAAAACACTTTAGTATCATGCAAATAGCTTGGAATCCACTTGCAATCCTAGAGAAAGAACGAATCCTAAATAGGCCAGCATCAACCCTGCACTACTCTGGCTGAATTACAAAAGCTAGAGTGTGCCACTAACTTATAATCAAAATTAAATTAGGTTATAAAACAACAACCTGTGCTTCTGGAACATCTGGACCTGTAGACTAAGATCCCCGTTCACTACGCAGGTCAAGATATATGATTATGATATCATTGGGAGATGTTGGTTTATAAGACAGTGATTTTAGAACTTGGCTCCAGGTTGTAGTGACCTGGGGACTTGAGAAAGCCGACGCCTGCCTCCGACCGCGGACATTCTGGTTTAGCTGGTCTGTGACGCAGCCTGAGCCTCGCTAATTAAAAACTTCCCCCAGGTGATCGCTGTGCGCAGCCAAGACTGAGAGGCAGTATTCTAAGATAATGTTTACATTTTATTTTTTGTTAAAGAGATCCCAAAATCCTGGGACAGAAAGAGGCAAATCAAGGTTGGCATATCCGCAAGTAATACTTTTCTTCTCACACCCAGAATGAGTGAAGAGGAAAGCCATATTTCTCCCTGGTGACCAACAGGGCTTCATATCACCTTGGTAGCAGGACTGCTGGCCATAGAAACCTTTATAAATTAATGTCAGGAGAAGACTTTGAGCCAGGTAACTTTATGCCAATTTGATTTTGCATAGTCTAGATTGAAAATAAATTTTCTTTCTAAATGGTAAATATATACAATTGGAGCAGTATCTAAACATACTAAATTTCAGGATTGAAGTAAGTTTTCAGGAAACCTAGAAACCAATTACTTGACATGAAATTGTTTGGACATATTGATTTAAACTTTTCTGATATTTTTAATCCTAAATAATAGAAATCTAAAAATGGTATGGCAATTAGCAAAGACCTTCCTGAACAAAATCTATCTAACCCAGAAATTTTTCCTTGATTTTTAACTCAAAGACTTTCATAAGAAACATGAAACATAATTAGCTAGGCACTGTGGTGATATTACAGTCACTATCAAAATTCTTAACCTTTTCTTTCCCTTGTGCATATTTTGAACTAGAGAGTAGTAATGATCTTAAAAGGCAGTTAATTACTAGTTGCAATATTGTGGGTTTTCTTGAGTAGAAATGGAGTCAAATCTAAATCCGGTGAATCATGAGAATGAGCTGGATTAGATTTGTTACTATTGGTAGTAAATATGACGAACTGGACTTGAAGGTCCAGAATAGATTTTACACTCTGATAATTTCATATCTGTGTTTCACTTAGACATGGTCATCTAAGCCTAAGGATTAGAGTGTCTTTTAAATTATTGTCTTGTGGAGAAAAAGCAAATGGTTGCAACAAAGGAGGATTCAGAGAAAGCCTGTACTGAGAAATAGCATTTCAGAAAAAAACAGATGAAAACAGAATTAATAACACTGCTTTAAAACCATTTCAGTAAGTGCAAGAGAAACCAAAATTAGCTCTATTTTTAAATTATCTTTCTCTAAAGACAACTCAAAACAATTCTTAGACTAGAAGAACATCATGGATAAAAGGGTGAACAGATTGTTTTATTTTCTTCTGAAACACGATATTTCAGTCTTGCAGTAAAAAAGACGGCACCTAGGTGTGGGTGTATAATTGAATTAATCAGGCCTTACACGGTGTCACTCTTTGATGCACATTTAAGCGCAGACATAATAACTAATGTATTCTAGAAAAAAAGTAATTGAAAAACGTAGAATGGTTAAATAGCATTTTCAGTGACTGGTGATAAATGAATTGTGGTTTAAACACGTCACAGAGAAGATGAATCTGATGACTCATGTGAAGTGTTTCACCTGGATCCAGGGTTCCTAAAGATGCCATTTCCAGAGTCTGTTCTGCTGTGCATTATAACATTTCCATTAGCAGCTGACCCTATGTTCTAGCTCACGGCAGAAATGCCCGTGCATACATAAACTCTATGGACAGCACCTGGGTTGTCCAAGCCAGACAAATGACCACAAATGAAAGGAAGGAGAAACAGCAAATGTCTCTGCTGCTTCTAGAAACCCTTAGAGTTGCCCTGGAAAGCCTCAGCTCCTGGGACTGGTTTTCAGCTAACACAACTCAGTAAGAACCAGAAGACCCACAAAGGAAGCAATCCTTTCCTTCCTCTCCAGTGGAAATATCCATAGCTTATGACATAATTCCTCTTACCATGAATACACACCAAAAAATAACCCCACTATCTTGGCCTATAAAACTTTGTGTAATATCAAAAGCTGGGATAATAAAAATACCCAAAGTTTTATTTCAGGCTAATCCATATAGCTAGCTTGTGATCAAAAACTGTACTCCAATGGCTAGGATTAGTTATATTTAACATCATTCATAAATATATAATGGATTTATACCAAAATTAACTAATGTCAATAGTTTTTAAATGGAGTCACCAAGTATTAAGTATTTTAAGTTTGTGCCATGTCCTCCAGAAACAAAAACAAAATCAACCATACAACTTAATCACTTTAATAGAAGTGTTTAGTTTCTTGAGTTTGTTCATTAAAAGCATTTTACATAAGAACACAGTGGATTTGGAACATTTTCTCTCTATAGATAACTATATCATAAATTCTTACAATACTTGTTATTTGATGTTGAACTTTAGGCTAATTGCACCATGCATTTTTATGCTTACAAGGAAGGACTATGGGAGCCCTCTGGTGGCCAATATCAAAGTGCTTGTTAGCATAACCCAGACTCCCTGGGCATTGAGGTGTCAGGAGCAAGGGTGTGCACGTACCATACTCACATGTCTTCAAGTTTTTAAGATAATATTTAGTGGTTTTTCAAATTCAAGGTTAAACTTTCATATAAAAAGGATATCAAAGAAACTAAAATTCAGGTATTAAATACTGGTGATTCTGACAACAGTTGCAGGGAAAAATGGAAAATTCATAATACTGATAGATGTAATTAATTTGTTTTTATATTTATCATCATATAAATACTTATCTCTCACCACACAAATGACATCAAAAATATGAAATGAGAGACTTTAGAAAATTAATTCCTAAAAATAATTCCTAACTAAAAAAAATATATATATATTAGATGTATAGCACCTTCATGACCTGGAAGAGTTAATGTGCTAACAGTGATAATATTTTCCAAGGAAGGCATTTATTCATAGCCATTTCAATGATGAAACTTAGCAAGTTTTACACAAAGGCCAACATTTGACCACTTAGAGATAGATGCAAGTTTCCCTTTATCTTCAATCCAGAAATAAATGTATACTTATTAAGTTTGCATAAACCAATCAACACACTTCTTCACACAATGTAAAAATGGGATGTGTAGGATGGACAGTTAGATATAGGCCATTTTGCTTCTGATTTCATAATGTGTCCTCATTTATGTATCATCACATGAAAACACAACATATGTTAAACATTAAGAATGTTTAAAATCTCATCATACAAAGCAGTAATTAATAATGCAGAAAGTATTATATTAATGTAGTTCATGTAATTAAATTCAAACAGACAAACGAATGTTATATATGTACATCTATATATGCTCGGGGAAAGTACCTTTTTCCTGGTTAACACAGAAAAATAGAAGTAACTGTACATTACTCATTATTAACTTGTGATTTGAGATTAGGAAGTATTGCTTGTGAGATATTTTCCAAGCTCATTTTAATCTAAAATATTATTAGTCCAAAATAATTACTGCAGATGTGAATAATACATCCTTATTAAAAATTCATTACTTGTAGGTCAATTTCAGAACTTGATTTCACAGGGTCAATGGTTCTCCATTAATCTGAAGTATAATTATGAAAGACCATATTAAAAGATTTAGACTTACAAGTATGAGAAAATTATAAAGGCACAAGAATTCTAACCTTAACCCAAATGCTAATTTTGATTAATAAAAATAATTTTAAAGAGTATATGATTTCTCTTTTGAATTATATTATTTTCTTAAATATATAATAAAAAGTTGAGGAAAATTTTGGTATTTTATCTTATCATCAACAACGATGACATTATTTTGCCACCAGGTCATAATGTTCTTAAAATTTAGTATGCATAAGAATCACATGGGAAGCTTTTTGGATCCCCAAGCTCCATACCCAGAAATTTACCCAAAAGAGTTAGTAAATCTTACCATGTACCAACCTTATGCCAAATACGCACCCACCAGGTATCAGTGTCACCTTCCCAGTACATTTTACATGTGCTACTTCTCAGGGGGCTATTTTTATACCCTCCATAGCCCTCTGCACACTCTCTGGAAATCATAATTACTCACGATACGCTTCTTAAGCAAAAGAATGCAAGATTTTTTACTGAAAGAAGTCCCAGACAAATGAATTCACCAGAACAAATAAAAGTATTTCCTGCCACACAAATGGGCAGGACACCAAACCACTGCTATGTCCTGGTGTAGAAAACACCCAAGCAATCCTTATAACATACTCTGTTGTGATCTTTCTGAATCCAGCTGCAGAGAGAATGAGGCACAGATGCAGGAAATGAAGGAGACCCTGACCCATAGATCGGCTTAAGGGAAGGCAATCAGTCATAGCTGAGAAGCCATATACCTCAGATTATTCAGAGTAAAAAAGGAGCTTAGTCTGTTCAGGCTGCTATAGCAGAACACCACAGACTGAGTGGCTGATAAACAATAAAAATTTATTTCTCACATTTCTGGAGATTGGAAAGTCCAAGCTCAGGACCCATTTTTCTTGGTTCACAAATGGCTGTCTTCTCACTATACCCTCAGGTGGCAGAAGGAGCAAGTTTGCTCTGTGAGGGGAGGTCTTTTTTGTAAGAACACTAATCCCATTCATGAGGGTTCTACCTTCATGATTTGATCACCTCCCAAAAGCCCAACAACCCAAATACCTTGGGGATTAGGATTTCCCTGTGTGCATATTGGGGGACACAAGCATTCAGTCTATACTAGATGCCCTCTGGTCAAAGAATAACCAGTTTTTCCCTGCAATGCTTATGCTCTCAAGGGATCATACACCCACTGAGAATGGCCTTCATGTTCACTAACAGCTTTGAATAGCAGTCCCACAGTTCTAGAACTCAGGCAAAATGCTTATATGTGATCCGTGTCCAAGGATGGTGAAAAACCTCACGCTCATTCAAAGCTGCATATCAATTTGTCCACTTTTTCTCAAGGAAAATAAACATGAACTTTACAAAGGAGTAGACCTAAACTCCATATTTCCAAATGAGAAACTTATCAAGCAGAAAATGGAAATTCTTTAGTGGAGGTAAATCTGAAGGAGGAAATTTCGAGACTGGAATTTCTTGGACTCTGAGTGGCATGGAGGGTCAGGAGTGAACCCAGAGTGAGAATGGAAAGAGGAGTGCACGCTGAAATGAGCACCCTGACCCCACAGAAATAAAGGGGAAATGCAGAATCACCCAGCAAAGACAAGGTACAAATATCATGGGGAAGAAGAGATCAGGAAACCAAACGCAATGACAAATGGAAAAGGAATGTCCACTTGAGCTTAGAAGTAAAATGATATTAGACAAGCTTCAGAGAGATGAGGCACAGATGCAGGCACTGAAGTGAAAATAGACAAGATTAGGAGGGCAGAATTGTAGGGAAACCCAAAATTCACAGAATAAGAGGCGGTATTGTTTCAAGAATACTCCCATTGGTATTTTTATCAACATCCCTTAATAAAAATAGCCTACAAAGGAAGAAGTAGGAAGAGTAGGACCAGTTCTTCAGTATAGACACAATTTCAAATTAGAATGGCAACGATCAAATTAAGCTGCTAACCTAGAGAGGAATGGCACATACTGGTTTGTCTGAGAGAAGAAACTCTCCCTGCTTTAGCCATGCCATCAAGGAAACTTTTTGTTTTAGTTTTCTGTTACAAAATAACAAATTACCACAAACTGAGAGGCTAAAAACTACACCCCTTTATTATCTCACAGTCTCCGTAGATTAAAGGTCTGAACGAATTTTGCTGGGCTCACTGACCAGAGAGCTTCAGAAGGCTGACATAAAGGTATATATCTGGCTGCATTCTCATCTGGAAGCTCGAATAGGGAAGGGTCCACCTGCGAGTTCCCTCAGGTTGGTGAAATTCACTTCCTTGTGGCTGTAGGATTTATAACAACAAAGGAGGGACACAGCTCTGCTGCTTTGAATCTTTAACTTCAAAGAAAGCCTGGACCTTCCTTTAAAAACTCATTTGATAAGGTCAGTTCTACTTAGCATAATCTTTCTTTTGATTAGCTCAAAGACAGCACACTAGGGACTAAATACATCAGCAAAATCTTTCACCTATGCCATATAAGTGAACATAATCACTGTAGTGACATCCCAACACTTTTGCATTATTTTATTGGTGAAAGGCAACTCCTTGGTTCCACTTAAGGGGAATAGATTATACAAGGATGTGACTGATTCGGGGTCCCCTTAGGGTGTGTCTGTTACGCTACATTACATTCAGTTCTGAGCTTCTTTCACAGGGCTCGTTTATAATGCCTAAATAGGTAAACCCATAGTTTCTGTTAATTAAAATCATCTTTCATTTTATTCTTGGTGGTTGTTTTTTGTTTTTTCAAAATGGAGTACAAGAGAATGACTAGTCAAAAATAAAAAGCCAATAAATTAGGAAAACTAAGAAATCAGCATATGGCAGATTTAATTTGTCTAATATTCTTTGTTCCTTCAAGGTTGCTTCATAATCTATGTCTAGGCAGGCACACCGTTAAATTAAATTAATTATTATAGTAACTAATCACACTTATAAAGCATTGGCAATTTTAATTTTGACCTGAAATTAGCAACAGAAATTTTGAAAAGAGTACTTTTCAAAGATATTAGTCTAAGGGCTTCAGCTGATAGGTTAGCATTTTAAAGGAATTACAGGAGTGCATGTTATTTCCATTCACTTTAGAGTCAGACACTGAGGATGGCTGACTTCCTGCACTGCTAAAATCAAATGTCTCACCCTTCTCTTATGGGAAGTCGCTGTGAGCAGTTTCAAAACTACAATTAGGTCAATGTACAAAACTTACCACCTAAGAATCTTACCACCCAATAATAATTAATATTGAAACAATCACAACATTGTGTAAAACAGATTTGATGGCATCATTCCATTTAGAACAAGGACATAATATTAATTTATATTTGTCAATATAGTTAAAAGGAGGGATGAGTGTCTGTGATTTTCAAAGTTGCTTAATACTGGTACAAAAATTGACAAATATACAAGATAGAAACACTTCAGTTTTATAGTATTTCTTTACTGTCTGTGATTTATGTTTAGTTTCTGAGCCATGTTTTGTATTACCTACTATTATGATCCTGTTGCAAATTTGATAAAGAAGATAACTTTAAAAGCCCTTAAAATATAGTTGGTGAAAATAAATTTGATAAAGTAATTATCTCAAAAATCTAAATATTGAAAACAACAAAGAATTAAAAATAGAATATTCATCTGGTCTCTGAAGGCTTTCTTGACAATGAAATAAATTACAACGGAAAGAATCAATTGGTTTGACTACATAGACATTTAATACTTCCAGCATAGAACACTATAGTGTAAACTTTACTTCAAAAAATATGACCAGAATAAATATCCACAATATACTAAAATTTTATAAATAGTTATTTTTTAAAAACCCTCTAAGTTTCAATGGGAAAAAAGTAGCAAAGGTTTAAACATAAAAACATTCAGCTCCAGTGGTGATATGATAAGATGAAAGTTCTCACATATCACTGGCAGGAAAGTGAACTGGGACAGTATTCTTATAAAGAGATTTGGAAAATGTAGGATGTTCCAGACATGACCATCCAATAGCTCCCATACTATTAACTGATCCAAGGAATTTGTCAGAAATGTAGAACAACTATTTTGTGCAAAGATCTCATTACTGCAGTTCTTATGTTGGTAAACTGAAAATAAATAAACTGAAGATACAACTTTAGGTGAATCCATCATAAAACAAATTTGTATAAAAATATATAAAGCCCTGACAAACTGCTATGAGTGAAACAAAGCTCCTGCCCTCATGGAGCTTGTACTCTAGTGGAGGAGGGAGTCAAGAGGCACAAATGAATAATTACAGGTTGTCAGAAATGCTACAAAGAAAATAAACTGGGTGGTGGGATAGAGAAACTGAGAGAGGCCACTGAGAGTCACTGGGCAGGTGAGGTTTCTCTACGGTGGTGACTTTTGAATTGACATCTGAAATATGTCAATGGGTCAGTTTTGCAAATAGCACCAAAAAGAGTGTTCTAGACAAGTGGAAAAAAAAAATACAAGAACCAATACACAGGAAAGAGTTTGGTGCAATAAAAACTATATTTACCAGACTCCCTTGAGAGCAATACCTAACATGGGACCTCAGTTTTATGAAGCAGATTTGGAAAAATAATAGGATCAATCGGAAGTTAATTCCAATAGCTTATTTATGCCAATGATTCTGTGAGCTTGTTATATACTATTCTCCTTGAAAGATTAGCTAGAGTAGACTGTAGGAATGATACTATATAGTTAACATAAAGCTGTATAACAATATATACATAAAGAAATATATAAAGAGCTAATTTCCTAATGTAGGTAAAATTGTGCTTTCCCTGCCTCACACTTTTCTATATTTAAAAATGTTGAGGGAGAGAGGAAACAAGATGCAGGTGTAGGTAACCGCTGTACCCGCTGCCTCCCACAACCACACCAAAATTACAACTAAAATACAGAACCACCATCACTCAGAGCCTCCTGAGATCTGGCTGCACAGAAACCCCACAACCAGGGAGCTGAAGGAGCATCGAGACCGGTAGGAGGGACGGAGACCCGGGTCGATTGGGGCTGAATCCGGGAGACACGGCTGCGGGCCCACACCCGAGAATCTCGGCGGTGGAGGTTTCCCGGAGGCCAGCCCCACAGCAGGCCCCCAGCCCAGGGATACAGGTTTGGAAAGAGACGTCCCCACAACTCCGGACTGTGAAACCAGCAGGGACTGTCACTGAGGGTTGTGGAGGCTGAGGGAGCCCCAGCAGCTCCTCTTAAAAGGTCAGCGCCCAGACTCACTCAGACGCGTTCCCTCTGAGCCCAGAGCCGGGCAGCAGCTGGAAAGGACCCGGGACACTCAGGGAGGAACTAACCTGCCTGAAATCCAGGCGAGAGGTGGAGGGGCAGCTTCCTCCCAGGCAGAAGAGTGGGCAGAGGCCATTGCTCCTTTGGCGAGTCCTCCCTGCACACAGCCGGCAGGCAGGCCCCATATTTGATTCACCAGCACCTGACCCACACCTTTGGCCCCACCCGGTGATTCCTGGAGGCCCCGCCCCTCCCCACCTGCAAGCTCATCCAGGCCATTTCCAGGGGCTTTTCTATGCAAGTGGCCTCTCGAGCCTCACGCTTAGGACTTTCCTAAAATCTCTCAAATAAGCAGCAGTGTGCCCCATACAGCTTGATAAGTGGCCCCAGGCCTGGCACTAGCGGCAGCCTGCATTGGCTCAGAGCTTGGCCTCTCCTGGACACCTCCAAGCCCAGCACAAGTAGCAGCCAACTATGGTTTGCTGTGTAACTCATGCTGGGTGGCCCTGGGCAAGGCACTGGCACAGGCTGACTTTGCACCTCTCGGAAGGCTCCAGAGACAGTGCACCCAGTGGTCAGACTCAACTGTGCTGGATTACAACCCTACCACATCCATGAGTGACACACTCAAGAAGAGCAATAGGTAAACACCAAAGCCCCACTGAAGTAAATCCTGCTCCATAGGGGTTTCTCCAGCACAGCAGCTGTTTGGCTCTAGTTGCAGCTGGTCCTCACAGCCCATTGGCCTGGGGGTCAGTTCCTCCCAGTGATGCCAACAGCAACCAAGGCTCAACTACAACAGGACAGTGCACACAGCCCACACAGGGGAGCACCTAGAAGGCCCAGCTCAGGTGACTGGGGAGGCTGAGCCACTGGACCCTAGAGGACACCTACTACACAAAGCCACTCTACAAATTCCAGGAGACACAGCAGCTCTACCTAATACATAGAAACAAACGCTTGAAAGCAGCCAAAATGTGGAGCCAAAGAAACATGTCACAAAGGAAAGAACAGAAGAAATCTCTAGAAGATGAACTAAATGAAATAGATCCACACAAGCTAACAGATACAGAGTTCAGAATTTTGTTTATAAGGATACTCAAGCATATTATTACGAAAACAACTGAGAAAATCGATGACAAATAAAGTACCAATTTGAAATGAAGGCTACACAAACTGAAATGAAGAATAATTTACAAGGAATCAACAGTAGAGCAGAGGATGCTGAGAATCAAATCAGCAATTTGGAACATGAGGAAAGAAAAAACATCCAACCAGAAGAGCAAAAAGAAAAAAGAATCCAGAAATATGAAGCTAGTATAAGGAGTCTCTGGGACAACTTCAAGAGGCCCAACATTCGTATTATCGGGATGCCAGAAGGAGAAGAAAGAGAGTGAGAAATTGACAACCCATTTGAAAAAATAATTACAGAAAACTTCCCCTGCCTGGTAAAAGAAATAGACTTACAAGTCTGGGAAGCACAGAGGTCCCAAACAAGAGAAACCCAAAGAGGCCCACAGCAAGACACATCATAATTAAAATGCCAAAGGTTAAAGACAAAGAGAGAATCTTAAAAGCAGCAAGAGAAAAGCAAATGGTTACCTAAAAGGGAGCACCCATTCCACTGTCAGCTGATTTCTCAACAGAAACTTTGCAGGTCAGAAGGGAGTGGCAAGAAATATTCAAAGTGATGAAAAACATGGAACTTCAACCAAGATTGCTCTACCCAGCAAAGCTATCATTTAGAATTGAAGGTCAGATAAAGAGCTTCACAGGTAAGAAAAAGCTAAAGGAGTTCATCACCACCAAACCAGCACTACATGAAATGTTGAAGGGTCTCCTTTAAGAAGAAGCTTGAATGAACAAAAGAATCTGATGAACTAAATAGATCCAGAGACATTGATGCATGCAACAGACGATCCTATTTCAGAGGAAAGAGGGAAGGGGGGTGGAGGGTAGGAAGAGATTAACCAAAGAAGTTATATGCATATATGCATAACCCATGGGCACAGTCAATAACGGGGTGAAGGCCTGGGGAGGGGGTGGGAGCGTGGTGGAGGGGGTCAACTGGGGAGAAAAATGAGACACCTGTAATACTTTCAATGGTAAAGATAAATTTTAAAAAATGTTGAAGAATTATTGTATTTTTTTATCATATGAAAAAAATGTTGAAGCCTATGTACTAGAAAATAGGTGTTATTTGAAGTGGGATGATGAATAAGGAAAACAGAGTGTATTTGTTCAATACGATCATAAAAATAAAAAAAAAATTCTTTGTTCAACAAGTGTTTTCTGGGTGTCCACTCTATGCAAGCACTGTCTATGGTGTTAGGTTAAAGCAGATAATAGAACAGGCCATCCTTCTATCATCATAGAACTTCTGGTGGGAAAAGCAGAAAATAAACATATAGCTCTGACTTTACAATAGATTGATGAGAAACCAACGTCCTCCTAAAGATATCATGAGGTTAGAAGAAAACAGGTCATTATGTGGTATATTATGTGGGAAGACGACTGGGGCATGGAGAGGGAGCGTTCTTTAAATATATCCCTGCTACATCTTCCAAGTGTTCCAATATCCTGTTACCTGTGGTCTTTTGCACGGTTGCTATGGAAAAATTGCCTATCACTAAAACCCCACTGCTATTCTGACACATGATTCTAGAAATTTATCCCAGAATGAACAAAATGAAGGAAACAAGGCATTGTAGTTGACATACTTTACTTTTGTCTTTAACAATCAAATAAGTTTAACATTTCTTCTCTCTTCAATGTCACAGAGGTTATATCAAAGCAGAAAGATATGCCTCCTGGTATTTCGTCCTGAATCAAACCGAGGAGTAAATCTCAACACATCAGGAATGGCTTGTTTAGCTCAGCAGCACATTATCACATTTTAGCACATCCGCAATATTCTCATATGTCCCTAGGTTAGCTCCACATTGAGCACCTTGCAGTGGGTTTATCATCAAAAGAATATTCACTTGGCAGGAAAACCCATCTCTTCAGAAGTAGCTGAGCCTCTTGGTAATACAGCTCTCTCATGTTGCTACTGCACTGTCATCCTGGGGCTGACATGCAGCCAAAATTGGAAACTCAGATGCCGGTGCTCTGCTGCCAAAACAACTTTCAAATCTAGTGACCTAGTCCCAGCAAGTCCAATTTCTTTTTTGTCAGTTTAATAGTTTCTGAAGAACTGGAAAGATGCCACCCAAAATTGTCCTTGTCCATCTGTGCTGTAGCTGGGTAAAGCAGTGGAATAACTGCTCCTGTGAGTGTTAGCAAGTGGGAAGAAGGTGCTCGAGCCAGCTACGGATGGTTCTTCAGACCCAGAGAAAGCCCAGAGATCAGACCTTTTGTTGATTTCACAGATGGCGACGGGGGGTACAGGGAATTAAGAATATGGTCACTACCTGGCCAGTGTGGCTCAGAGGTTGAGCATTGACCAAGGATCCAGGAGGTCACAGTTCAATTCTCGGTCAGGGCACATGCCTGGGTTGTGGACTTGATCCCCAGTAGGAGGCGTGCAGGAGGCAGCTGATCAATGACTTGCTGATCGTCGATGTTTCTCTCTCTCTCTCCCTCTCCCTTCCTCTCTCTGAAATCAATAAAGACATATTAGAAAAAAAGAATATGGTTATTGCTGTGAGTCTGGTGACACAGGGAGAACTCTCACTTTTTTTTTTATATACTATTGTGTTCCATTTTATAAGGATGATCTGTTTTGTTGTATTTAAAAGAAAATACAAGAATAAAAACATTTTATGCATTAATATTTTCAATTTATTATGTCATTTTGTATCATCTTTTACTGAGAATGACCTTTCTGGACAAAGAAGGAGGTCATTTCCCTGATCACAAAAGTTCACTCATCAGGGCAAAGGGCAAAATAGAAAAGCCATCGTAAGCACTCAAAGGTTTAAACTCGGTACATAAATATCTGCCAGATATTTCATGCATCCCTCGTGGCCTAATATACACAATAACAAATCAGTATACAATGAGATTGATGGTGTTAACTGATTATGAATTAAAAACAAAATAATGGGAAAAAGCTCTAAATTTAAAAAGTAATAAAAAGAGTAACAGAAAGCCTTAGTAAAAACAGAGGAAGGAAATATAAGTATAAAAAATAAACTGATTAAAATTGGTAAAGCTGATCAATCAGTTCAATAGTGTGTTCTTTAAAATCTAACCAAAGGAAAAGTAAACTCAGATATTTATGAAGAAAAAAGCTAAGGTTATATGAAATAATAAAATTACCGTTGAAAATAAAAAGTAAACAGAAATTAAAACATTTTCTGCTAATAATAAAGAGCTATATAATAATTAAATGGTAATACAATTTGGAAATTTTAATGTAACAAGTAATTTTGAGTTAAAGTATAAATTAATAAGGTTTACTCAAGAAGTAGAAAATATGAATTCACACTTGTGTACACAGCATCCACCTGGACCCACAACTGCAGCTCCCCACAAGATTTGTGGAGCAAGAGAAACTTATATGAATAGGAAATTAATGCTGCCTACTGTGATGTGAGTAATAAATAAAGTGCTTTGTCTCTGACCCAGGAATCTCATGTCTTCTGTCAGCAACCATGAAACTGCCAGACTAACTTGCAAGGAAGGTAAAAGTCTTAGACCCTTTATGTACTGTCACTAGTGTCTTCCCTGCACCAAATACCATGCCTGACATAAAATAAAGCATTCAATAAAAATAGAATAAAATTATGAATAGTATAAAAATATTGTTTTTTAAATATATTCATTATTTTAGTTATTATTATTCCCTTATTCCTCCAGGCATAGTTAACCACAAGCTACATAGGGTTCCAGGGCACAAAGGACACCTTTCCCTCAAATATTTTATCACATGGTACAATAAGTATTTATTCACTTATTTATATCTTCTGATAGACTATGAACTCTTCAAACACCTACATGTCCAGTACATAGTAGGCACTTAAAAAGTGTTCAGAAAATTGGTTTTTAAAATGCCATTTATATGCACATTCCTAAGATAGTAATCTTCGTATTCTTCATTGTCAAAGCCAAACAACTTGGAAAGAAGCACAAATATTCTTTTAGACAATTCTAGTGACAATCCATTTAACATTAGAGAAATCTCATTCAAACACATTTTCTTTGTGTGAATGCACTCACTGTTAATTTTGGCCTTTTGTGAATGTTTATAACAAATTTGTGAACATTTATAACAAATAAACAGATTTAAATGTTTATAACAAATAAGTAGGCAAGCTTGAGAGTTGGTAACAGCTTAAAGCACAGCATGGACACCCAAAATGTCTCAGTATAAAAGACTTCATGGAGAGATTACCTGCTGAACATTCTACTTTGCCCTCACCTTCTTCCACTTACGTAGAATTATCCCTAATTGTACAGAAAGGCCGTACGATCCGTCTTTTTCTTTGACATTATGTGAAGATGTCATTTTCTCCAAGTATAGTGCAATGCACATTAGAGAAATTTGCCAGGTATGTTTTCCCTTTAAACACAGGCAAGACAGAAGCAGCAGCTACAAAAGCAAGTTAAAGCAATGAGTCAGATAGCCAGCTATCATTGCCATGTACTATTTTGGCTTCTTTAAATTATCTTCCTGAAAATAGGTACAAAAAGATTCTGGCTAAGGTGGAATACTCATGCAATGTTTCTTATTTCAGTATTTATTTTACTAATACCAGCCTTTCACATAAAATGTATGTATAGGACATGTTTAGATTTGTGTATCTAAACTGAATTTGTGAAAATATTGATTGTAAACACTAGTGATGTAAGCATGATAGCATTTAGTGTTCTTAATGAATACATGGAAATATAAGGAAATGTACAGAACATTTGCTTTATTAGTTAATGGTGTTTTACATATGAATAACGTAACAATGCACTCTTATTATTTTATTTAATCTTCAAAACAAACGTCAGATGTAATGTAAAATAGTAAAGATAACAGGCTTGGAAGTCAGATTGTCCTGTTCAAAGCCCTCCAAGGACTGTGGCTCAAGGTGAGGACATGATTCCTTTACATCCACTTTGTGTCTCTAGTAGGTCACATCAAATACTGAAGGGATGAGCAGTTTTATAACAAAAATAGATCTTTTTTTTTTCTTTTTTAAAAATGGATCTATCTTAACTGTAGTGCTTTAGGCAGCACTTCTGGGAAAATATCTTTCTAAATCAAATACTTTTAAATTCTTCCAACATTTAGCAAAAATATGTTTTCTTTCAAAGTCAGGTGGGTTTTTTTAAAAAATGCTTTATCCTTTACAGATTAAAAGGCAAGCCATTATTTCAGCCACAACCTGAGTTTTTCATGTAATACTTGCTTTATGAGTTCACATGAAGCTAAAATGACCACCAAAACCAGAGTAATGTATTCAGGATTTATAGCTACCCAGACTTGAATACTCGCCCCTCTTCCCAGTGACTATCCACTATGGCTCATAATGTGCTGTTGTTTAGTTATTAATTGCTCTGATGCCCAAGGACTCTATTAAGTCACTTTAACAGCAAAAGAGGACAGCCTCAGCACTGTCATTTATCACCTACCCATGGTTTTAGCTGTTGAGGCTCAGGGAGAATTTTCCCCAACCAGGAACTAAAGCTCCCCAAAAAACTAGTTCTTTTGGTCTAATGGTTCCTTATTTTTTGAGGAATTTGAGGTGCACTCCCTGAGGGGCAGTGTTGGAGGTGATTTTAAAGTTGCTTGTCAGTGTCACATTCAAAGGTATGTTCTCCACTGATCATGAACAAACACGGTGCATCTGTCCAGCTAAGGGGTGAGTTCCTGATACACCTCCATGGAGGTCTTTCCTTGATCCCAGCCCCCATGGGAGAAGCATGATGTGTTTTCCTTCATTATTTGGGAATAGGATTTTCCATTCCCTGATGCTTGACTATTAGCTCAAATTCTTGTCACCATTCTTCAAAGGTGCAGCAGCCCTTTAGGGGAGTAGACACCTGGTGAACCCCTATTAGATCCCATAATGTCTGAAGTGGTCATACAGATGAGAGCCTCCACCCCTGACCCTGACTACAAATAGTTTAAAAAATAGTGGATTCACATATTTGGGGCGGGGGGAAGGTTGGGAACCCATGTGGCTAACCACACAACTTTATTTCTTCTGGTGTTCTGGATCCTTCTGTCTGAATTCTTTTATGTTCCCTAAATTTCACAATATACAAAGACCCTGGAGACTTTAAAACTGATTATCCCATCTTTATTTTACCAAATAAGACATCTGGAAGGTTGAAAATGGCATTTGCTTCAAATTTTGTGCCAGTTGAACAAACTACTGTCAGATTAATGGTGTTTTATTAGGTACATATAAAATAAGTTCCCAGGAGCACTGCATTTAAATTAGAGGAAGGAAATTGTTAGAGGATACTGTGTGTAGATGGAGAGGTATTATTGAAAAAGATTGCGGAACAATCCAATTCATCCTGCCTCATTCTCCTCTCTCCCAGGGAATGGCTAGTGGAGGAAAAAAAAATCCCAAATCATTTCTCTTTTTCCTTATATCTCAAATGCTGTAACCAGGCACATGAGAATTGAGGGGCCAAAGAGCTTCTGACATGTTTTACTGGTAACATTGCCTTTGTATTATGTCTGCAGCCCTTACAGCATAAGTATCGTAGAAACAAATATTGTGATTTGTTCATATTTCTCTCTCATAATTGCCAACACAAGGTGTTGAATATTCAAAGTTACCAATAAAGTATATTTAATTAGTAACTAGATGAACCAGCCTCTCTATGCCCAAGTAAGCAGAGCAGCCATATGAATAGCAGTTTTTGAGAATAAATGTCTAGGCCAGGAGAACCTAAGTTATTTAGAACTATGTCTTAGGTATCTAAAATGCCATTCCAAATGTTTGAGGTGAAAGAGAAAAAGCTGATGTATGCCAGGCATTCTATAAATGCTTGTGAGTAGTAAATCAGTAAATGAAGAAATGAGCGCCAAGACAATGATTACTTTTGAGGGGCGAGAATGAGGTGAGATCTGGGCTGGGACGCAAGGTTTCTGGCATGGCCGCAGATTTCAATTCCTTGGCCTGAGTGTTCAGTCTTCTAATAACTCATTATGTCATACATGGTCTTGTGTGTTTTTCTCAACTTGTGTTTTATTTAACAACATATTGTTTTTTAAATTAAAGATTAAAAACATGAATTTACATAAAAATTAAGGGCCGATAATAGCTTAAACTGTTTTTCTTACCACATAACGGTACATGTCAAAGAGCATCAGGTTTAGTTTTTTTAAGTGTGTACTTATGCCCATGAAGTCCATTTGGTCCTTAAATTAGGGGTTTCTCCTTGGGGACCAGTGCACAGCCTCACTGTCTTGCCTGCATCCATTCCTTCTGCTAACAGGGCTAATCCAAGTAGCCCTTTCAGGTCAGGCCAATAACTGGAGTATTTGGGGAGAGGAATATATGCAGAGTAAGCAGAACAAATCTGGCTTACATTTGATCCTCTGGCCTCAATTTCTTTATCAGGGATTTCAGAAGCTATATCATGAGCCACTTCAGGAAGCTAGGTAGTCAGGATATGCCCCCCAAGCCACAGTTTGCTTATTACTGGTCCAAAAGCTTATCCATGGGGCATACCTTAGAGAAAATCTTGACCTCATGGGAGCCAAATAATGAAAAGTACAATATATTTTATGAAAGAAACTGACTCCCCTGGAGGGTAGAGCCTTCTAGTACTTACAGATTTTTCAGCCAGAAATCTTAGGGTGAGTGACTTTAGTAAAGGCTATTGTGGGGAACTTTGATTCTCTGAAACACTGTGGTTTTCTTGCTGGGTACCATCTAAGAGTCATTTGTCTTTTCACATGATTTCAATTCTATCTACTGCAGTCAACGTTTCAAGTGAGGATATCAATGTCAGGCAGCTGGACTCTCAATGGGAAAATTCTTCCTTGTTTTTGCCTGGAAACTAAATCACTAGAAGAGTTGAAAGGGCACTGCATGCCACACTGTCCCATGCCATCAAGTTTCTGAGAACTAGAGGACTAGCTAGCCAAGTACAGTTGGCAGCACTAGCAGCAGATGGCAGGGACAGCCTGACAACTCCCATACCATTGTCAGCCACTACTGAGAGTGTTCAGGAGAGGAATGTGATTCTGGAGTTGCCAGAATGTTGGACTGTCACAGAAAGACCAGGAATTGCGCAGGGGCTTCTTACCACCTCCCTGTTTCACCCTCTTTCCCTCCAGAAGGGTAATTGTTTTTAGGCTACTTGAATTCTTCCTGGAACAGATTCCAGAACCTACAGTACAAGCCAGGCAGGACAGGCCAAAGACATCAAGCAAACAGCAGGAGCCAAGAGGTGAACCCAAATCAAAAAAGCACCATCTCCACAGTGAACCAGGACAGGTGGTGCCTGGCAATAATCATAGTAATAACCACTGGAATATATGCCACTTTGCTATTTAAAAATAACTTTTCACTATTTTTTTTTTTTTTTTTACTGCCATGAGGAAACAGGCAGAAAAGTTAGCTTAGATAAGTTATGAGTGACTTCAACTGGAGTAGGACTCAGCACTTTGTTTTTGTCCTGAAAAGTCCAAGGTACTTCCGGACGGGATATTGGAGCCCATTCAAATCCCTCTGCTAGATATAGGCTTCCCAGAGAACTTATACTTGTGTCCATGTCATTTTCATTATTATTTGTTTGGAAAAAGCTAGATGAAGGCTATAAAATGCCATTCCCCACCAGGATGCCTCTTGTGCATCTATGACTGCTTACATAAAAGTTAAGTGTGGGGAAAATGCAATAAACAACATAACACTGGAAAAGGGGTTGTCCCCTTTTTCAATGGGTAAATCTGCTGGAGTTGGCCCCACTCCTAAGAGATTTGGAAGGATTAATTAGTAAGTGACTTTTAAATTTTATGTCACTTGGAAGAATAATAACCTTGTCAGAATTTCATGGCAGTTGTTTAATATTCAGAGAGAATATTAAGATCCTCAGAAAAAAGGATTCATACACATACACTATAGCTTAATGAACCTCACTGACAAAGAACAACATGACATTTTCAACTTGGCAATGTTTTAACTGCATCCTTATAAATTAAACTTTCCTTCCCCATATCAGTCAGCAGGAATTTAACCACATTAAATCCACTGTTATAAATAGAAATTCAATAGAAATGAACTCTGTTCATAACTATTAAAAAACAATTTATCAAGAGATACTTCATGATACATCTTATTGGAATTTATGCTGGTTAGTTGAAGCTTGCAGGCAATGATCAAAAATTATCCTAACCATACACAACCAATCAAACCAAGGCTCTTTTGAATTTACTGTTTTCATCATTATGGTTTTATCCTGAAAGACCACAGAAAAATGGGAGTGCCTAGTGGGCCACAGTGGTGAGCATAAAACTAACTGATGCTGCAAGATAAACCTGTACCCATAGGCAATAGGAGATGGCACCTGAGGAAGGGAGCAGTGACCGGTAGACCACATCAGCCAGTGACTATTGGGAAAGCCAAGCTGATGGGAAGGAAGTCTAAGAGCCAATGGTGGGGAGCTGAAACAGCAGGAGGCAGGGATGTGCTCCAGGCCCAGGGTTCCATCTGAGGAGAAAAATAGTAGGCACAATCACCCAAACCCTGAACCACCTCTCGTTTCTTTACTACATGGAGCAGAGGCTGTATATCATAATAAAAGGATACGAGGTAAATACAGGAGTCTGAAGGTGTGGGGGTTTTTTGTTTTGGGGTTTTTTGTTGTTATTGTTTTTTGGTGTGTTTTTTAAACAGATAGCCAAGAAATGACCAGGAGAAAGTTAAAGACACAGACAATGCAAAGAAAGATTGTTGCTGGAAGAGGAAACCCCCATCTTGAGCCATCCAGGCTAGTGGGCTCAAGGAGGTAGGACTGGCGGTTTAATAAGCTGACATACATATATCTCACACATGTATACAAGTATACATCTGAACAAACTATTTAGGTCACCTGTATATTTTTTAAATTGAATGATGTTTCATCTTTTCTTAACTAATTTTGTTGCTTTTGTAAAATCCTAAAGCTTTGATGAACTCAAATTACTTGAATCCTAAATGAATCACACTAAATACACTGCTATTGATCTCTAAACATAAGCCAACACTAATTAGCACTCCTTCCTAAATGTGCTGGCTAAGCAAATAAATTTATAAAGGTATTTCACAGGTATTAAATGATATAATGTGATTGTATTATGTATCTCTATAGAAAAATGATTGTGATATGTACCTCTATAAAAAAAATATGCTGCATAGTTCTACCCTAAAACACAGTTACAGGTTATTTTTTTAAATCCTCACCCAAAGATATGTTTTTATTAATTTTAGAGAGAGAGGAAGGGGGAGAGAGAGAGAGAAACATCGATGTGAGGGAGAAACATCAATGGGTTGCCTCCCCTACACATCCTGACCAGGGATTGAATCTACAACATAGGTATGTGCCCTGACGAGGAATCGAACTCACAACCTTTTTTGATGTACTGGACAACACTCCCATCAACTAAGCCGCCCGGCCAAGGCATTGTTACAGATTATTTCAGTAGTCTTGGCTACACATCCTACTTGAGAAGTTAAAAAAAGCATGCTCACATCTGCAAGGTAAATAAAATGATAAGGCTTAATATGAGAGACTTCTCATCAGTACATGTAGAAACTAAGAGCAGCCAGTGAAATTTTAAAGTAAATGTAAGTTGAATGTGTGAAGACAACTCTCAGTGGAAGTCATATGAGTTCTCAAGGAGAGAACATTTTTTTCAGTACCAAATTAAAAGAAAAAAATAAAAGTGTAACAAAATTTGTAAGTGATGGGTCAGATATATTAAATTAGGATGTGAGTACCAGGAAGCACCAAATCATACGACTGAACAGAAATGTACTGACTGAAATCCTACCACAGACCAAATGCTACATTGGAAGAACATTCCAAACAGAGGTGACGTCAAAATCTCCCCCTCCTCCACTGAAACTGTCAAAGAATTAAACCCTACATAAGGAACATTCATCTTTGAACCTGACAGCAAGGAATTTTGTACCTGACTGAAAGGAAAATGTATCTCAACTGAATTACTTCAAAAAAAGAGATGGATGCTTTTTCTCTCAAGGATTCCTTAGCATCGGAATCAATTTCCAGGTAATTTCTCTGGTGACCACTTGTCCACATTCAAAGGGGCTGTCCTTAAGGGGAGCTATGAGGTCACATTGGGAGGAGGGGGCATGAGGTGCTTCCAGCTCAAGAACCAGGCCAGGCGCAGGACAAGGACCATGTTTGCTCAGGACTTCCATGTAGTCAATTTAAATTAAAATATGCCAAGTGAAATCAAAGTTTTTCTTTCATTTTTAGCTTTGCTTTTTGACTAGTTTGTCCAGCTACACAGAACTTTCAGAGTCTCCATGCCTACCTTATTTAAGTGTCCTTGCCCAACTCAACAAGAAAAATCAATATGGCAATTACACATTTTGGGAACAGGAGTAGGTACTGTGAGGTAAGTAAAAAAGGAAAGAAAATGTCTTCTCCTCGTTCCTAAAACATCTATTTCCTCAAGCTGGCACCTGCTGCCCATGTGACTGAACGCAAGTTTCCTAAACTCTCCAGGCCTTAGATCTTGACCTATAATTTAAGGATTTAAAAAGCATTTAGTAATAAAGGGAGGAGTAAAATAATAAGTACTTTTACAGCACTTATCACAGTGCCTTGAATATTTGTAGTGCTCAGTTAATGTTTGTTTATAATAATGAACATGATGTTTGTCAAGTAAAGTTACTTGCAGACCAGAAGGCTACTTTAGGTGGCCTCAATTCCAGCTTCTCTCATCCTTTAAGGCCACCTCTCCCTCTCTTTTCCCTCTGACATCAGAAGGCAGGCTCCAGAGCTTTTCTCATGCTCCCTGGCCATGGTGTTCCAGAGGGTTGACACTCCAACCCTCAGTCTCCTGTTCTTAATTCCTTCATGCTCACCTCTGGGTATTTAAGGATACCGTTGTCCGGATAGGGCAGGAAGCTACTACCACCAAAGTATCTTCATGGAATGAAAATGAAGGACATGGGAAGAGCACAGCCCTACCATAGAATCAGAAGGGGGAGAATTGAGTAGTGTGGATATAATATTCAACGTAATAGTCCTTGACATATGTGTCCATGTATGATCACAAGGACTATAATGATAAGGAAACAATGGAGAGAAGGCAGTTGAAGATGGTAATGATAAAAGGTGCAAGGTTTCAAGGAAAAAGCTGAAGGCGTTAGACTGATTATTGATATTGGAAAAACCAATCAAATGAGAATAGGAAAGACTTAAAAATAAATTTGTTCTCTGAGATTATAACTAATTACAGCCATTCATGCAAGCCATTTATCTTCATGCTTAATTATCATGCAACACAGGCACAATTATGAGTATTGATAAATATTAAAATCATAGAACCAGAATTTTTAAGCTTGAAGAGGCTTTTGAGATCACATAGGTCAAGTCACTTCTTTCATAGACAGGGAGTTGGAAAAGTAAAAAATTAAATGATTTCCTGGATCACAGAGCTGTCCTCAGGCAGAGGGAACCCCATCCCAGGTCTCCTAACTCCCAGTCCAGGGCTGGGTCCTTGCTGGCCACTGGCCTACATGGGAACTTATCTACCTTTGGAGTAAATGAGATTTGATTAGAGTGTGAAATTCTATACTATCTGTTTTGCAAGAGAAATAGCTTTCGAACCCTGACTTTGGGGCAGGGGTATCCGCTTGCAGATAAGTTGTAGAAATAGGCTTATGGAAAAAATAAAGAGTATTAAGAAAACCAACACAGCACAAAATAAAGCCTTTAAAAATTTACCACTTTATCATGAAATGCATACTGTAAGATATAAGATATTAACTTTCCTCTTAATGAATTCCTCTTACCTAGAATCTTTGTCTCAAGATAAAGAGAAACTATGCCAGTTATGTAAATTACTTACCCAAATGGGAAAGCTCATTCCTAATCACGTCCCAGAGAGATACCATGAAATCACACACATTTCCCTGGTAGCGTCAAGTGAGGTAGGCCCTTCATACAGTGTGATTTGAGAAGTACCAAAAATCTTTTCTGAAAATAATCTTCCCCCTGCTAGTTACTACTTTATACCAAAAAAAGTGCACACCCAGAAGATTCCTATACGAATAGCAACCTCTACAGAGGAGGGGCACTCATACACAGATTAAGTCCTGAGGTCCTTGAGAGGATGGGATTAGGATAGGTACATTTTGATAAGAGGACTCTAAAATGGGGAAAATAATTATGCCCGGGGAAGAGGTGACTATGTTTATGTCTGTTGGATAGAGATAGGGCATTATCTGTGTAGGGGCTAGAAACAAATATGGGCTATTTTATGTTTATACCGATGGCTAGCTCAGTTCCTAACATTTCTACATATTTCTAGGTAATGAACATCAGGGGCTGTGTCCCAGTCATCATTCCTGATACATATTTTGGAGCCTCTTTAGAGTCAACAGTTTTCTAAGAATGTATTTATTTGGAATATATAGTTAAAAATTGAAAATAATCAGTACCTACCATGCTGTCTTAATCAATTTATGGACCCTAAGACCCAACTGAAGATTCAAAACCCTCTCTGATTGTTTAAGAACACTGGTCACAGGTACTAGAGAAACACAACACTTCTGTCATGTCATCTCTCTTCAACTAATGTGTTCTTATTTCCTAATATTATGCATCATATTATTGTAATCATGTTGTATCATGAATCAGTATTAAATTACAGAAAGTAGAGAAAAAGCACTTACGATTTTGCCAACCCTACCCTGTCAGTATTTTACAGAATTTTCCCATTTGTCTGTATGCTTACATACTTTTCCCCTAACTGAAGGCAGAGTGGACAAACAATGGTGTTTTTGGCATTTTCAACTTGAATTTATATCATATGTGCACATACAAAATCTTCATGGTCATCATCTTAATGACTATAAATTATCATATTAAGGTACGATAGTTTATTTTATGCTATAGGGTGAATGAATAATTTGCCAATGACTTTTTGCTATTATAGGCATCAATGCATTAAGCATCTTCATATATATAACATTTTACTTCTGGATTATTTTGTTAGGATAAATTTCTAGAACAGCTTATTGACTCTTAGAATTTTGTAAGTAGGAAGATATATGTGAAGAATATATAATATAATAACACAAAACATAACATAATACAGAGTATATAAATACTATACTTATTTGAAGAGAGAATATAATCATATATTCTGACCATGGTATTATCATATTTTTTAGCCTCTTTCAGTTTTACCAGAAAATAATTTTCAAAACTTTTAAAAGGATCACTTATTAATCAAGGAATCAACAAAATCTGAGAAAAAAATTAGCCACCAAACTTCAGTGTTATAGTTGAGTTAGGACTTGAAGACAAATTTCATCTGAAACATGAGCTAATTTTGAGACTGACTGGAAGCCACATAAACTCTCTGGGTTTTAATTTTCTCATTAATAAAAAGAAATATCTAAATTCCCTGCTTGCTTCTGGCTCTCTATTCATATGCATTATTATTTTATTACTACCAAACAGACACATGCTATATATTATGTCTTATCACAATAGATGCCAGGTAAACACTATGTCCAACACCCCTCCCCCATACCCAAAAAAGGCATAGTAGAATAGTTAGGTCAATAATAATGAAAGGACAAATCTAAATATATGCTTTTGAGGTAAGTACAATAAAATACAATCTAACCTGGCACATCCCTGAAATGGATCTGAGATTAGAAACTAGCAACAGATGGCAACATACCTTGCACAAAGCCAATTTCTCTGTAACCTTGACATTCTGAAAGGTCCCCAAAGAAGAAAAATCAGATAGGCTCTTCGCTGGGATTGTCCTCAAGACAGATGAAGCTAATGGACTTGTGTCAAAGGAAGAAGCTGAGATGGATGTTCTACAGGCTTCCATCCTCCAGGTGCAAGGACATTTTGCCATCAAGCATCAAAAATAAATCTTCGAGTGACTGGGAGGACATATGTGGAAAATATATTGGCAGAATGAACAGGTGATGAAGGCCCAACTCACATATCACTTGAGAGGAGAGTGGTTGTATGGTGAAAGCATGTCCTGGACAAAGAGGAGCTGGAATCCAATGTTATTTCTGCACACACAGATCAGAGCCGCTCTAGACCACATATGTGAAATTCAAAATGTAAGTTTTAGTCTCTCAAAACACAATTTACTTCAATATTGGGAGTCATAATATAGAGTATATGACACGAGAGGTATTAAAATGATTTAATAGGAAATAGCTTTTTTTTTTTTTTTTTTTAGAGTAAGGAAACTTGGTATCATCTTAAAGTTTCCCCAGTACTCAGGGTCATCATCCTTCATCAAATTGTTGAGATGCAGGGTAAAAGAGCAAAAGGCATGAGCTCTATTTCCACTAGGTAACAAGTCAGAGAATTCAAATAACCCTTTATTTATGAACTACTAAAGGTTTTCTTAGCCCTAAATATCAATTCTTATGAGTCAAATTTTGAAAATTCTAAGGGTGATTTGAAATCTACTCATTCCACAAAATCTGTCAGTCTCACCTCCCCTTTCAGCCATCCACCTATTTATTTATTTACTTATTTGTGCAATAAACTTTATAGACCATCTACTTAGCAAAGGATTTACCCTCAGAAACCTTGGGATTTACTCCCAGAAAATGCCTGCTTAGAGGAATTATTGTTCTTTTCATAGATGCGTTTATCCTTAGGCAGACTGAGGCTTCTCCGTGGGAACTTGGAGGGTGAAAGGGAGTGACAAAGTTTAGGATCATTACTTGGCTTCTGTTAAAAGAGGATTGTTCGGCAAGGTAATCTACACGAGAGCCAGGCTCTGTGAAGAGAGGATTTTCTAAATTCTTTCTAATTTATTAACATCTGAGGCTGGTGAATTTAATCTTAGTGTTTTACATAATGGATTTCCCAGAAGCACAGAAAGGGGAAGTAAAATAAAATCTCATCCTTTCAAGCTCTGAGGAATTCTGGGAAAAGAAAGGCAAAGGAATGGGACCAGGGGAGGGAAGCAGAGGATATGGAGCCGTAAGAATGAATCTGGGCCACCCCTCTCAGGGTGCTGTTCCACATAAAACTACCAGCCCTGGCCTCCTTTCTGACTCTATAGGAGCTGCCCTAGGAAATCTGAGCAGGAAATTAGTATCCACTGTAAATTACAAAGAGGCCCTGAAAACTGCAATAAGGTGTGGCAGCTCCACTGAGCCAAATGGATTTCTGGGCTCTAAAAGCAACCCCATTTATTCCACTTCCCTTTTCTCCAAAAATAGCAAAACCACCTACTAAATGTGTAACTGCGGAGAGTGACCACAAATACAGTCCTATACTTGAAGTTTGAACTTCAAAAAAAAGGTGCTGGGAACATTCCAGATTCTCCTGTAAGAAGAAGACCATGTTCATCCAGCTGACTCAGAGGTTGTCATCTTACTCATCAGCTTGAAACCAAGTGAAATATTTAAAATCCTCAAGGAATGTACGGTGTAAGGAAATGGCAAAGCACGATGGGGAAAAGGTGTCGGAATGAGTGCGGAGACGTGGCCCCCCTACCAGTCTGTCTAATGTTAAAATCCCTTCAACTGTAACAATATGAATACAAATATATAGCATATACCTGTTTATATAAACTTTCTCAGGAAGAGAAAGCAAAACATGGGTTAATTTGGAAGTTATGAGCTTTACAAGGTAAATTGCTATGATGAGGAAGGTAGGATGACTTAAGGAAACAGTCAGAAGGAGAGGGTAGCCCTGAAAATCTCGGCCATCTGCTGACCTGGAAGAAGAGAATGTGGCTGCAAAGAAGACAAGAAAATCTTATTTACAACCTTTAAGTAAAGACAGAGAACCAGAGAGTTTCACTAGCAACAAAATTCACACGCATTTAATTCACAGTAATTTACATAGTGGTAAGTTGGAGATGTTGACACTTAAAATTACAGAGCAGAAGAGTCATTAAAACCTTGTTAAAAAAAATCATTCCTATTGACTCTTTAGCCAAATGGTTCACCC
This sequence comes from Miniopterus natalensis, assembly GCF_054644295.1. Taxonomy (NCBI): domain Eukaryota; kingdom Metazoa; phylum Chordata; class Mammalia; order Chiroptera; family Miniopteridae; genus Miniopterus; species Miniopterus natalensis. Next base: position 34,156,635 of record NC_142082.1, read on the forward strand.
AGAAACCTAGAAAGATATTACAATATGCTGGTATACCACTTATTAATAAGGAAGCCATATGAAGAAAAAATTTTAGAGGTCTTTACTAAATGTCAATAAATGTCTTTGCCATTTGGGCTCCTTCTCTCTGCAAATCCATTAGACTAAAATCTGAAACAAGGAGATAAACAGAGCTATAGCATTTGGGTTGGCCTACATTTGTTACCTTTGGCATATTTTGTCAATACATTTATTTGCAATTTAGCTTCTTCCCTGTACTCATGTATAACGTTTTTGCCCCTCTAAAGTTATCACACCCCAAGGATGCATATCCCTTTCATTCTTCAGGGCTCAGCTCAAAGGGCACCTCCTGCATGATTAATGGCTTCTCACACTGTACATGAACAGAAAATTATTCATATATCTGTTTATAACATTATTTTAATCACTCTTGACTTCATTGGTTTCAGGGTGGAACTGTTCCTTTTTGTTTTAAGAGGACTCTGTGTACAGTAGATGCTCATTAAGCATGTCTTATAACAAAATACTACAACAGAATACCATAGACTGGGCGGCTTAAACAACAGACATTTATTTCTCAACGTTCTAGAGGCTAAACCTCCAAGAGGCAGATTTGGTCCTTGGGGAGGGCCCACTTCCTGGCTTAGAAACAGCTGCCTCCATATTCTTACATGGCAGAGAAAGAAGGAGCTCTCTTGTCTCTTTCTCTCCTTATAAGGGCACTAATCCCATTATGGGGGGTTCCACCCTCTTGACCTCATATAACTCTGTTCACCTCCCAAGGACCCCACCTCCAAAGACCATCATATTTAGGGTTAGGGCTTCAACATGAATTTAAGGGAGGGAACCCAAACTTTCAGTCCATAACAAAGTGCTAACTAAATTGTATTAAAAAAATTACCCTTATTGTATGCTTCCATACTGCAAGCAAGCTCTTGAGACAAAGTCTAAAATGAAAACATTTTGTTTTTCACTTGTTCTAAAAGCTGGCAATTCCCACACCTAGAGTTTTAGTCCACCTCTCAGTGGTTTCTATTTTTTCACCAATGAGTTAGGCAAAATGAATTCTACGCTATCAGCACGCATCAGTATTTTAGAGTCCTTTGATTCAGTGACCTCTTCCCTAGCAGTGTGAAAAAAATAAAAGATTCAGGATGGATCTTATCAGAAGTTACACAAAAGCCTGCTATTCTAACATTATTCTAACTTTTCAGAAAACAAAAATTTTTCTTTTTGCTACAGATGTGATGGTATAGATTTGTATTTACAAGTGTGAAATTTCCTTTAAAATATTACCTAGTTTTTGATAATCCCTGTAGTAGGTCACTGTACATTATTTTATTTAAGGGCACTACAAGATGATTCTCTTTCTTTCAGTGATAAATAAACTTAGAAGAGGTAAAATAAATTGTTCAGTGTGGCCCAGCCAATCCAAGTCAGACAATAGTCTAACTACTCAATGTTTTTCTACACCTGAATCCCATATATCTTCAGCTATATCTCTGGTCTTTTCAAGGCACATGCCTATGCATTGAAGGGGAACTAAAACATATTGAGCACCTGCTATAGGTTATGTGTTTAATAGGTGAGAAAGAGTTCCATAAAAGCTTAATGGGTGGAACTTGGGGGGAGGGGGGGGAGGGAATATATCATTTCAAAGCTATATAGAGTTTATGTCTCCAAAAACATATAATTTGATCCCTACTTTGGAATGTGATCTTTATTTATTTGTTTTATTTAATGTCTCTAATCTCACTGATTATTGGCAAAAATCCTTTACGAAAGATCCATCATTATTGCTATTGTCAGAACACAATAATGCTTATCTCAAAAAGTTGTAGTGGGAGTACTATGAAAAATGTATAGGATACCTACCTAGCACAACGCCTAGGCACACACAGTATATGCTCAGTAAATAGTCCCTTTATTAAAAGGCCCTGGTCTTCAGTTTATAAACTAGGAAACTTGTCTGGTGGGTTCAGTAGCTTTTACATTCTGACACAGTTCTCACAAGAGAGAATTAGGAGTTAGCTCTAATAATCCTGGTTACAAAGTCTGTGACTTGGAATCTCCTCCAGTGTCAGTTCCTAAAGGCATCCCTAATTTACAATGAACATGAGAAAACTAAACAGGCATATGTCCTTAACCTACTTAAAAGTAAAAGAATCAACTTGGCTCTTTGTGGAATGCCATCCACTCTTTTAAGTCAAGATAAAGAATCAGTAGAATGTGTATGTCAGGCTAAAAACTAAACTCCCTTTAACATGACAATAAAGAATGAGAGAATTGTTCTGGAAAGACCATGCCTTCTGATACAGAAAGCAATGACTCATTTGGCCCCACCTCACTGGGAATTGTACACTCCCCAGAACATCAATGCAACGGCTGGCTCTTTAGTTTGAAAGGCATAGTTTGTATAATCCAAACAGCCTTTAGAAAATATCAGTATCTCCATTTACTGGGGACCCCAATCAATTTCCTCCTCTGCACTCCTCTTTCATCAACAGCTGAGGAGCACTTGATCTCCTCCTCAGAACCCCAGTATTTCTATTATCACTACTTTCTTGGCCTCAACCATTCTGCATGGCTGTGTGCTGCCCTCCTTCTGTGCCATGTGTACACTGAATACAGACCTAGTTAACCCTTCTATCTTCCTAGGCATCATTTGAGTCAGGAAGCTCAACCCTTCTTTCTGACCTAAACAAACTGCAAGAATATGCATTTTTTCCTTTCAATTTTATTTTGTATTGGTTTCAGGTCTACAGCTCAGTGGTTAGAAAAATCATATACTTTATATAGTGTTCTCTATGTATGGTGCAGGTTGGGGTACTGGAAATATTGAGGGGAACACTATGTAAAGGAAATGCAATTTATTAGCTAAACTTGGATACATTTCTATAAGCTCCCCACATTCATTTCCTTGAATAGTATACAAATTCCTTACTTTAGGCTAGTGCTTTGCCAACATATATGTCTGATCATTCAATTACCTGGGACACAGGTTAAATAGACACATCTATAACATGTATTTCTCCAGATAGGGGCTAGGAAACTGATGACAGAAAAACACAACTAATTCTTATGATCACCCAAGCTGGGAAAACACAACTGAAGTAACTTAACTAGACATACTATATTTATTTTAAAATAATGTTTTTGCAAATATAATTACATTTGCCAATGTTATTTTATTTTCACTGCCAACTTTTCAGCAATTACCATCATATTTTTAAATCATCTTAATTTTCTCCTTTTAGTGATGTTGGTATAAACCTCCAATCTGGGCCTCCTATTTTAACAAGAGGGTTGGTAATGTGGCAAGTGTGGTATTATTCTGGGTCACAGCACAAGGACAAACTGTTATCAACAGGCTCCATATAGCTTCTTGTGTTCTTCAAACATCTCCCAACAACTGACCTGACATGGCTGGAAATTAGCTTGAGCAATTTGACAGGATCACAACACCTGCCTTGGAGCCATAGCTACACATTTCTCTCGTAAAATTTAACGTGCTGAAATAATACCATAAACCTGGGCATTTTTACCTAATAAAGATATAGTAACAAAATATAACACAAGTTATTAAAATCACTGGGAGTACCTGGAAGCAATAAAACAAATTCAAGGTTTATAAAAGCATATTATAAAGAAAATTTTATTATAAAGTATTGACCTTAAGAATGTATTTAGGTAACTCTTTACCTATTTCTAGATTTCCCCCCCATTTGACTGATGCAATTTAGAAAGCATTAAAAAAAAAAAAAAAAAAGCTGACACAAAATCTACAGTATAGTCATTATTTTTGTGCAAAACTAATCTCAGTGGAATATGGAATAGACTAGATGTGCTTACATCCCCTATAGTGCTAAATAAACATTCATTGATTGAGTAAATGAATAGTAATATAGCCATAAAGAATAGCAATTAGCATGAATAAAATTATCATTATTTTATAATATTAAACATGACATTTAAATAGCTCATGAAGTCTTAAAGATACAAGGGGTCTAGTCTCTTAAAATGTGAAACCAATGTTGCATATCTGCATTATTTACCATTTCCTGCTACTCCTCAAATAATTTTTGTTATCCCACTAACTTAAACTCCTGTTTTTCTCCAATATCTTATCCCTGACTTTTGCCTTCTTTGCAGTCACATTCTTCTCACTCTATCTCTTTAAAAGAGATTTGAATACAAGAAAAATATGTCATATATATTGACCCACTGTAGTTACCATTCCTGGTTCTCTTCATTTCTTTGTGTATATCTAGATTTCTATCTGGCATCAAATACTCAACTAGAGGTGAAGTCATTTCTCTTGTCCAATGGACAGGGTGCTATGACAACAGGTATCTAAAGCTGTCACTGGCCACCATGTAAAGCCTAGAAATGAGGCTATCCCAGGGTAGCAGAGCTCACATTTATATCCTGGTGGTATCCTTTGAGCCTTAAATTGAGTTGCACCCAAAGATATGTTTAGTCCTAGGCTACTGATGCTCAAATTTCACTATGCATCACAACAACCTGGAAGGCTTGTTAAAACAGAGAGCTGAGACTCACAGTCAGACTTTCTAATTCAGTAAATCTGGATTGGGGCCTCAGGATTTGCATTTCTAACAAGTCCCCAGCTGATGCTGGCTCAAGAACCACATTTTGGAAAACAATGGCCTAACTATTTCAATTAAGCGGGCCAATAAATAGTGAATTTTTTTTTCTTAAGCATGTTTGAGTTGGGTTTTCTATTACTTGGACCCAAGGAAAGTGTCCTACCCAGTACACCCAAGTATCTGAAAGACACCTACCGCCCCAAATAAGCTTGAATTACTTCATCTTCTACACTTAACAGTATATGAAAGGAAGTCATGAAGAAATCATTACACATAATTGATTTTATAGTATATTTTGGGATTTTCCTACTTCATGATATACTGTAATTAAATTTCATACCATCTTGAAATGAAATATCGGAGGCACCCACAAAAAACTAATAACTAGATTTCTTTTCCATAGCAAAGGATATAAATTTCTGATATTTTCATAAGGAATTTCATTACTGATGACTTTAAATTGAAGCTATTTTTACATAATGAATATAATCAAGACATCTTTTTTTATTTGGGGTATAGTAAAAATAACTATACTCAGGAGTTGTAACTAGCATTTGCTGAACATACAACCTATAATTTCATTGCTCATTCATCTTTCACAACCCTAATGAGAAATGGTTACCTTTATCTAAAGAGTCAAAGTATCCTAGACACCCACAAATAAAAATAGGTATTTAAGTAATTAAAAACTTATCTAGATGTAATATTTGAGAGAAAATGAGATCAGGAGTTGTCAACTTCATAAAATCTTCCCAGCTCCTAGTGCATGCTCATGATGTGTCAAATTGGCAATCTCTGGGAGCTGATGTACTCTTTGGCCACCACTTGCCACCTTCAGAGGGCTGTGTTATGAACAACTGCTCCTCATCCCTTTGCCCTCAAAAACATTGTCCCCCCAACTTCCTTTTTCTGACACCAATATAGCTTCCTCCAATCTCTCAGGTGGGAGAAATTTGAATGAAAAAGGGTATCACTGCTTAGCACCAGAGCAGGGCAAGGGTTCTCTACATATGTAAGGATTTAACCCTTTAATTTCGAATCATGAATAAGCCCAGATCTCGGGGGGGGGGGGGGGGGGGGGGGGGGGGGTTAAGGTTGCAGGACTCAGACTATTTGAAAACCAGAATGACCATAACAGTTCACATTTACCAATTAAGTCTGGTCCCCACCTTCCCAGTACAGTTTCCTACCTCTGTTATTTCCATCACTTGACGATGTAATTAATATCATTTTTTCCCTTTTCTTTCTATGGTCAACAACATCATTCAGTATACTTAGTTTTCACTCTTGGCTATTAAAATAGCTTTCTCATTGTTCTCTCTATTTAATGACTTTTCTCTTTCCACTTATCCTTAGATCAATGTCCCTAAAACTTCTGTCTGGAAAAGGAAATTCTCTGGTCACCATTACCTGCTGAGAACTGTCCACAGTCATTTTTTTGGCACTGAAAGGATCCCTAGGAGCTGCTCCCACTTATCTCTGCAGGGTTCTCTCAGAAAACCCTAGAGGAAAACCCTACTGACCTAAACAAGCAAGACCACTACCCAGGGTGCTTTACCTTCACATTTTTCTTATTTTTGTCCCTCTAATGAAAATGCCAGTCCTTGTATATCCACTAGTTAATATCTTACTCATCTTCAAAACAGTTCAAACTCCTCATGTGTGAGACACTTTGTACCTCTTTAATACTGCAGTATACTATAATTTCAACCTACTACTACATTTCCCAAGGAAAATAACCATATATTTCAATCTTTATAACCCCAGCAACTACCAATGCAGGGTCTGATCCATAGCAGTTGCTTAATAAATAGCTGGTGATTGAATGAATATCATAATTATACACATACAATGCAAATATGTATATCTCTTATTTTATATCCACATATAAGTCCTTGGCTCTTCATATATAATAAAACAGTCCATTTTCAGAGTTTCAACTCTGAAAGATGGTGACTAATTTATATAACCTTTCTAATAGTTATACACATATTTTTATCAAAAATATTTATAGTCATACGAACTTTCAAAAAAACTAAGTATTTTAAATTTTAAAAGTAATCAAACGTTATGGAAAATTAGTCCCTAAAGGACCTACAGTTCCTCATTAGAAACAGGAAATATATTCTGCATTCAGTGAATTAACTACATAACTGTGTTGTCAATTAGTTTACAGTAGTTGACTGGCCAACTAATGATTTTGTAGACAGCACACGCAATTTAAAATTCCTTGCATTCTCCTTTATTCTTAAGTAAATTAAATTCTATTGTGTTTAAAAATTTAAAAAGAGAAATCTAAATAATATGAAATATGTTTACTGATTCCTATGCATTTTAAACGTTCACAGAAGATAAATTTCAAAAATAATTTATTGAAGGAATCAAACATGTTATACTATATAAAATATTCTTTAAAATTTTTTTATTGATTTTTTTTTTGAGGGAGAGAGAGAGAAACATAGATCAGCCACCCCCACCCAACTGGGGAATCGAACCTGCAACCTGGGTATGCTTTCTGACCGGGAATTGAACCCCCCACCTTTCAATGTACAGGACAATGCTCCAACCAACTGAGACATGCTGTCCAGGGCCATAAAATATTCTTTTAAGGTAGAAAAAGTGTGAAAATTAAAGAGAGTCATTTAACTAAAGGTAGGTAAATGGCTTACTGAATGTGCATATGAAAACAGAAATGATTGAATCTGTCTCATGACATGTATCAATAGTTTGGTTTTGGCCAAACTGCTGTTTTATGGAATTTGGAGCATGTATTTATACAAGAATCAGTTGGAAGGTGCCCTAAAATGACATACTGAGTAAATTTAAGTGCAGTGGAAATGAGTGAGTCCCCTTTGACCCATAGGGCATTAAGTCTATATTTAGGGAATTCATTTTCATGAGATTGAGATGAATTCCCTCACTGTACATTAGCTCTGGATATATTTTTGCTTTTCGATTTCCTTGCCCCCTCATAAAAATCCTCATGATGCTAATATAATTTTCTATGTAATTAACTTAGTTACACTTAAAAACAAAACATACTTCCTTCCAAACTAAACGTAAGCGTCAGTTAGATATTTACAGTCCCATCCATCAACTAATTTCACTGAGGAGCCACCATGTTTGAAAGCCTATGTTAAATCCTGTGGCTGACAGACTGTCGCTCTCAACAGCCGAACTCCCCTCTGCCACGCCGCCCTGCAGAGCACAGAGGGACAGAAAGCATGGGTACTGGGGCTGGCCACACGACTCCTTGTGCTTAAGTGCAGGTTACACGAAGCCTTGAGGACATCAAGCACTTCCTCTGGCTGACCTGCCACGACATGAGCCTACCCCGAACAGCATAAGGATAACAGGGGCCAAACCTGGGCCCCAACGCGCCCGCTGAACTGCACACCCAAGAGGAAGATGTGACTACAGGTGTTGGTTTGGGTTGTTTTTGGCAGCCACCAAACTTTAGGCTGCTTGGTAATGGAGCATTCTTACAGCAATAACAATAAAGCCCTAAGAGAGAATATCAGAGAAAATTCATTTCAGCCCTTGAGGGGTACAGAACTGGAGCGATGTGGAAAAAGCCTAACAATGATATGTCTGTAACAAAAGTAAGAGCAGCTGCTACAGGGACTTTCCTGAGTCCTATTCTCACCACGACACTGAGAGGAAGAAACAGAGGCATGAGGACATTTATGAACTTCCCAAGATCACAAAGTTCATAATGGGTGGAGCCAATTTTTCCACCCACACAGTTCTCCTCTTTGAATTCTCCTCACTAATCTGCCTCTCACACTTCCACATTTGAGAAAATCATTTAATTATTGTGGATTAATACTGCATATGTTAACCCAAAATTACATAAAAGGAGTTAAAAAACTCTTGCACACTGTGCTAAATGGTGTAACTCAATAGGAGAGTGACTGATTGAATAGCTTTCGATGTCAAACAAAACGTGATCTTAAATGTTCCATTAATCTTTCTCCAGTTCAGGTCTTTATGTTTACAACGGTGAGATGACCTACCCAGTAAGTTGACTGTGAGAATTTAACACCACACAAAAGGCATATAGCTAATCCTAAATAAATGTTAACTAGATTATCATTACCATGTTTCAAGTTCATAATAAACACTATGGGATACATTATTATAATTAAACGATTTTTTAAGTGTATCCCAAGGAATTTTCCTCCAAATACCCCATACATACCATTCACGAGTTGTTATTCCAACTCATGCTGGGTTGACTACTTAACTTGTCCATGGAAAAGGTAGCAAAGGCTATAATTTTTGATACCTACACACTCAGGGGGTGAATTTCAAGATGCACACAAATAGTATTTTATTGTACTCTAATAGGCTGTGTGCAGATAGTTAGGAATGAAACAAACACCAAATCCACTCCATAAAATACTAATGCCTATATTATAATACCATGCAGGCACTGAGCACTCATTAAATAATAACTATTGGAAGTAAGCGTTCTTAAAATTCGCAAAGAAAGTAGAGCTTTCAAAGTAAGCTGAAGGTAACAGGGCTTTTCTCTTTAGTGGTCATCTGTAGGCAAGGAAAATCTTTCCACCCCTTTCTCAAACTTGCAGTAGCATTGGATTCAGCTCCTGCTTCTTTCTGATTCCAGTACCCCAGCTACCAATGCCTTGACCTCCTCTAGATGTCTTTTTGGAGATATTTAATAAATGCTGGCCAAATTTAATAACTGAGGCTCAGAGAAGTTAAGTGACTTGCTCAAGGTCACACAGTAAGTAATTTTAGTGGAGATAAAACAGTTTTTGTTTTTAATTCCAATTTCCAAACATTTTTTAGAGCTCTCTGTCACTACATTTCCATCCTATCCAAACCTGCTCATTTAGCTTTCTCAAAGGAAAGATTACTAACTTCAATAAAGACAATATTAATAACAGATCAGGGTATTGCCACTCATGAGTCTTAAAGTCCTACATCTGGCACAGTAGCAGAAATGAAATTTGGAAGCAGAAGAATCTCAGGCATCCCAAGCAGATGGATGAGTGACATTCATAGGATATCCCCAGGAGCCTCATGTCACGACCCAAAGGTTGACACACCCATTTTCAAGCTCAAAGTAAACTTTGTTGGTGATCCAATCAAAATTGCTGTTTCCTATAGACACCTTTCTTCCCTCACCATGCATTTCTGTTAATTCACATCTCTTTGTTCTCCAAAAGGCTATACAGATATTCAAAGATGCATGTATGTGAATTTCTAGATTTCATATTACAAATACTCTAATTTCATACGTGCAAAAGATAATCTCTAATGTAATTTAATCATAATAGCCAAATATTTAATACCCAAAATAACACTAGGCAACAGCCATGAAATTAACAAATGTATATATTAAACTCTCCTATCTACCTTTTCTTTCACTTTTAGACAAGGTAAACCAAAGGTTATGGAAGAGTTTCTCCCATTGGAGGATCCTTATTTGGATAAGAGTTGATGCTAAATGCAATCACTCTACGAATTTCAATAACAGCTGAGAGAAATGCTCTTCGTTGGTCTGACAAGTAATTTAAGTCCCAGTAATTTCTGTTACCTGGATTTCTTTTGATGCTAAATTTATAAGGTGTTCTGCCCACTATTTGAGCTTTGACATGCACTTCTCCGACATAAGACAGAAATGAGGGTTCAAATTTGTTCCTCCATGAAAAAAATAACAGAATATATATTTTACAATGTAAAAATGAGATTTCTATATTCTCATTTTAGGACTTCAATTTTATGAAAATGTTTTCCCTGAGCATGTGGTTTTAGAACAACTTTAAGGTGCTTGAAGAGAAGCCATCTAATGATTTCTTTGTTACTTATTATGATAGGTGAGAATAATAATTTTGACTATATAACTTACATAAGAATTGAATAAAGTCATACTTACAAAAATGCTTTCTAGCAAAACATATTCAAATATAAGTAGATATTTCTTCATTATTCTTTCGCATTACTACTGCAGCATTAATTTTAAGGCTCAAATCCATCTAAGCGGTAATTGAGAAACGTCTACCCAGGACATAGCTAATAAATAGATCAAACATTTTCTTAAAACAAATGAGTTATTTTCATATCAAGATTGCTCTTGGAGTTTATATAACTAATGTCGTTGACCAAAAGAGCAAGGAAAAAAGTCTGTAACTTGTCTTTTGTGTTTTGAAGAGGGAAATACTTAAATGGCCAAGTCACTTTGTTTAGAAAAATAACTAGTTTTGTCTAACTATTTTGCACAGCAGAAAATGATAGTTTTGAAAGAGGAGTAGTGACCAGTTAGGAAATACATTTACCATGTTTTGATTTCCTGATGTTGGCTCTTTACCAGTGCAAATGACTAAATCACAAATTTACACTTAATGCCTTGCCATAAAAGAAGTTTCTAAGCAATACCAAAACCCACTGACCTCTTTTTAAAAATATCTTTTAGTCTGTCATTCCCTAGGAAGTATGCAGATACAATAATAAAACAAGAAGCTAGAGGGGGCAACTATTCACTTGGAATAATGTGATATGTGAATTAGTGACTTTGTACAATAAGGATGATAGGCCTTTTGGCACAGAAAATGATCTCGCCTCACAAGGTAGGACTGGGGTAACCCAAGGTCAAGCCAGTGAGCATCCTTAGAAAAGATCTTATTTTTCTTGTCCCTTTATAAAGCCGTCATTCTTCTACCTAGGCTTAAGTAAAATGATTTGGAGCAGACAGAAGAATGAGTTCTATTACAAAATATAGTTTCTTATTTGCCAGGAAATGTGATCCTTGAAAAGACAAAGCACTCTTTTCCAAAGAAAATGAGATTTGCAACCCTCTTGCAGTTCTCTATCCTTATCATTTTAAGAGTTAATGGAAAATATCTTGAGAATTTACCTGTGTAGGGGCCTGAAAATGCCATGGAAAATCCCTCTGGTACTCTCAACACCAGCAATACTATACTTCTCCCCTTCTCAGATGTGACTCTTGACCTTAAATCCCACAGCAGGCTTGGAATCTAAATTTCCCTAAGGAAAAAGGCTTCAGATCTCTAGTTCCACCTGATTTGAAGTTTCCCTTTGCTGAGATCAGCAACGTTTGAAGACACTTTAACATTTCTGTTGGCTGGTGACTCCCTCCCTTGTGCCTTGGAACTCATCTTCCTCTGATGGAAATGCCTACGTGCAGGTACAAGAGCCAGAGCACTAGACAGCTGTGTGCATGGATGTGTACAAATGTGTGTGTACAATGTTAAACTGGCATTTGAAAATACTGTTTAAAGTCCTCCTATATCAAAAAACAAAACATACAACACTAACAAAAAACAGAAACAACCAGAATGTTCAGTAATGCTCAAATAGTTTAACAAAATAATACATTCATACTATAGAACATCATATAAGAATAATTCTTTTTTTAAAAAAAAAATATCTTTACTGATTTCAGAGAGAGGAAAGGAGAGGGAGAGAGAGAGATAGAAACATCAATGATGAGAGAGTCATTGATCAGCTGCCTCCTGCACACCCCCGACTGGGAATCAAGCCCGAAACCCAGGCATGTGCCCTGACTGGGAATCGAACCCCGATCGCCTGGATCCTAGGTCAATGCTCAACCGCTGAGCCACGCCCGGCCGGGCAAGAATAATTTTTTTAAAAAAATATATCTTTATTGATTTCAGAGAGAGGAAAGGAGAGGGAGAGAGAGAGATAGAAACATAAATGATGAGAGAGTCATTGATCAAGCCCTCAACCCAGGCATGTGCCCTGACCGGGAATTGAACCCCGATCGCCTGAATCCTAGGTCAACGCTCAACCGCCTACGCCCGGCCAGGCAAGAATAATTCTTAATTATACATGTTATTAAACTAGAATAATGGCCATGATGTATATATTCTTAAGGAAAAAAAGCAAGAGAGAGAGAAACATACCTGTGTGTAGGTGTGTATATGTGTGTGTGTTTATATCCACATATTTGTATAACCATGGGAAATATGGAAGTATACACCCTAAATTTAATGTTGATAGACTCCAAAGGCAATGATGAAGATGAATACTAAAGGGGAGCCCCCCACACACACATATTTAATTTACTTGAATTCAATTATATGAGCTTAGGCATGTAACATACATATTTGGCAATAAGAGGATGTGGAATAATTTTAATAGTGTAGTGATTCTGTCATTCCATTCAGTGAGCAGAGGCCCCAAGTGGGTGTGAAATGGGAGTGTGAAAAGATGTGACCTCTGTCGGCTGAGGTTCTTTGTGTATATCTCTTAGTTTGAGCATCTCACCAGGCTGAGGGGCCCCAAAAGAACAATCCAGCTAATACTCATCTGATACCCAGCTCCAAACCAAAACTATCTTCCAGTCATGGAGTAAACGCTCATTTCCTAGTGTTGCTGTGTTAGGTTAACTGAGAGATGCTATCAGGAACTACAACCAGGAGCCTTCCCTAGGGATTTGTCAGGGCAACATTTAAACTTCAAATGTCTAGCCCTGGCCTGACCAGTGTGGCTCAGTTGGTTGGGCGTCATCCTGTGCACGAAAAGGTTGCCAATTTAATTCCCAGTCAGGGCACACACCCAGGTTGCAGGTTCGATTCCTGGTTGGGGTGACTACAGGATGCAGCCGGTCAATGTTTCACTTCAATGTCTCTCTCTCTCACTCTCACTCTCCCCTTCTCCCTTCCTGTCACTAAAAAATCAATAAAAACATATATTTTTTAAAAATCCACAAAATTTTAAATGTCTAATCTTTGTGTCAATGTAGAACCTGTTCTCTGCATAAAATGCAACTCCACTGTATTAATTTTTATTCACACACTTGTATATTGTTTGACTTTTTGTAACAAGCATGCATTATGTTTTAATAATTTTTAAATGTACAAATAAATAAATGTTAAAATTTTAAGCATTTAAATACATAAAAAAATTTATATCCTCTCTGGTCCTTTAATTTCTGGTAACTAGATTTTTAAATATTACACCATCATTTCCTGGAAATAATAATCTCCTAAAAACTGCTATGTAAAAAAGTAGTAGGTGTTGAACATATTAAGAGGTACAGGGAACATGCACCATAAATAGTCACTTAGTTACTAGTAATATATTTAAAGCAAAGACGTTTTCCCTTTTTTCTTAGAATAATCCCCCTAGAGATTCCAGGTTTAATAACAACAAGTCATAATTGCTATCATTTAGAGTGATGATTGTGTGCCAGTTATTTTATTAACTGCTTCATTTCTCACTTAAACTTTACAGTAACCCTCCCCAGGGTGTTAATTATAGCCCACTGTACAGATGAACAAACTCAGTCTTGTAGTTTACCCAAACTGCTTAAGTCCAGACAGCAGGTTAACTGGTGTGAAACCCAGCCCTATTGCTCTCATGAGCTCAAGCTCTCAACCACTATGCATATTCTATTCTTGCCCTATTTTAATAGATTTGAACTTTTGAATAAAACCATTGTTTCAAATAGGGTTACACTTAGCTGCCAATGACAGAAAACCTCAAAATGACAGGAGCAAACAACATAAAAGTTTATTATTCTTATGTGCAAAAGCAGTCCACAGGCAACCAGTCTAGGACTGGTGTGGGAGCTCCACAGTGTCTCCAAAAAGCCATATTCCTGTCTTGTGGCTAAGCCACCCTCACAAAGTGGTCACCATATGCATCTCTTGATTCAAAGGGCTGCTGGAACTCCACGTGGACAGAGGTGGGTGGGCAAAACAAATACCTCCCTGCAAGTCAGTTCCCAGTTAGTCCCCCAACAGGCCCTCTGCTTACATCTTTTTAGCCAGGAATCCATCCCATGTCTAAACTTAACTTTAAGAAGAGGGAAGGGTTGAAAAGCTGGGAGCGTTAAGAACTAAAATGATCACTGTTAAATCTTACATTATTTACATTTCTGCAATTACACCACCCTACCTCCAATGTCTCCAGAACACTCCATAATATTTACTAAATACTCAAAATCTTGTGAAACTGAGTTATTTTGATCTCATCTTGTATTGTGTTGATTTTTCCATTTTTTAAGTTGAAGAAGTGGTTTCTGGGATCAACTTACTTGAGATGAACACTTTGGAGTAGATAAAGGAACAGCCTGGAAATGCAGATATCTCACTGAAGGTAAAAGTCAGGACCAGAAAGCAGTAAGTGTAAACTCTGAGAATTTTCAGAAAGCTTGATGTTTCCAGTAAAGAAAAAGATTAAAAATTCCAGATTTAAGGACTGATCATACAGTATTGAGAGTAGGGCTCTGGAACCTTCCATCCAATCAATTTTGATGGTGTAAATCAGGGTGAAGATTGCAGGGACAAGAACACAAAAGCCAAGATCCTGAAACAGAAACTTAGACATGCAGTGAGTTGGAGCATGACAGTGAGTTGCTCAGGCTCATCCTCAAGTTGGCCAGGGTAGAAATCTCACCCAGCTTAGACACTATGGAACAGACATGCTATACACTCACTCACTGACAGTCAAAGGAGAACATGTGAAGCATAGATTCAAACCTGGAGGAAGATGCAGTTTAGAAGGAAAATCACTTTTGGGGGAGTAAATATCTTAGGGCCAAATATCAAACTAGGGTAAGAGAGGAGCATCATAAATAACCATAACAACTCAAATGACTTACTAATTACTCCTATGTTTTGACATCATTATTACCCCCATTTTATACCATTATTGCCCCCATTTCAGAGATAAGGAAATGGAAGTCACAAGGGTTTGAGTAACTAGCTCCACAGTTGGCAAGTGATAATATCAGGCATTGAACCTAGGCAACGGCTGGGTTGTAGGTCGCTCTTCACAATCTGTACCCGAAACCTGGTATTCCTTATGAGCAACAGTGTGGGAAAGACTAAGGCCAGGGAAATTAGATCATGAGGATAAGCTCTGAAAAGAAGGAAAAGACAGTATTTGCATCCTGAATGAAGCATAAGAGCAGCCGGGTGTTAAGGTGTTGGAACTTCTCTCCCTCACCATTCACACATCATGGCATTCCCCTTGCACTCTACAGCAGGGTGGCAATGATAAGAAGGGTAAGGGCTCCAAAGATGTCCACAACCCTGTTCACAGCATCTGTAAATATGTTCCCTTACATGGCAAAGGAGACTTTGTTGATGTGATTAAGATTATGGATCTTCAGATGGGAAGATTATATTAGATTATCTGGTTGGACCATATCTAATCACAGGCATCCTTAAAAGGGGAGCATGCTTCCAGGCTATGGTGAGAGATGATGTGACAATGGAGGAAGCTCAGAGAGATGACATTATGGGAAGGATATGACACCCTATTGCTGTTTCTGAGGTGTAGGGGTATACATGCAAGGACCCAAGAGAAGCATCTAGGAGATAAGGGAGACCCCCCCCCCGCCCCCAGCTCACAGCCATCAAGGAAACAGACCTCAGTCTATAACCGTGTAAAACTAAGTTCTCTCAGCATTGAATGATTATCACAGGGATTCTCTTTGAGAATCTCCAAAAAGGAACAGAGCTTGCCAACACCTTAACCTTGAGAGATCCCGATCGGACATATGACATACAAAACTATGAGAAAACACATTAGTGTTGTTTAAGCCGCAAGGTTTGTGGTAATGTATTATAACAGCAATAAAAACTAATACAATGTCAGGAGATAGAACTTAGGAAAATGTCTTGTCTAACTTCATGATTAATTCCTCAGACAGGAAATCCTTCAGACAAAGGATCATATCTGGGATCTCTGTTTCTATGACACTGATCACCTACCTCCAAACCGTAAGCATCATGAGTCACAGGTCAGATTTAACAATCTCTAAGCCCCAGAGAGCTGAGCAGTTTTTTGTGGGGGTTATGATACCAAGAGACATGGGATGTTAGTTTTAGCATCATGTCTCAAAATATGTTGAAGAGTTTTGAGAACCCTATGAAGAAGGTTTGTTTATGCTTTGCAAATTTAAAACTTGTAACACAAATAATTCTCCCATATGTTCCTCTCTCTTTCCCAGGAAATTTGACTAAAAAAAAATAACTGCTAAGCTTGTCACACCGACACTATTTGACCTAAGTACCATAATATTATAAATATGCTCCTTTAGATTACCAGTGTGGGAATGATGTGGCCCAAAGCCAATGTATTTTGGTCTCTTTGGTGGAGCTACAGAGTGGTGTCCAAATAAAGCAGCACAGCTGAGAGAAAGTGGTGTGCAGGTCTGACACTTTCCTGAGGATGGAAACCTTTAAATTTAATGTGTCACTTGGGGTAAGACAAGATACATTTATCAAAAATGGATGAACCTAGGGGAGTAGAGATCAAACAAGAAACCTGCATAAAGTGAGTGCTGAGCTAGTCGTTTGGGACTCCTGAATGTGTTCTCCAAAACTTCAGGAGCCTTGGCCGATGGCTCAGTTTGTTGGAGGATTGTGCTGTGTACCAGAATGTTGTGGGTTCCATTCCCTATCAGGGCACATACCTAGGTTGCAGGTCTATCCCTGGTTGGGGAGCTTATGAGAGGCAACTGATCTAAGTTTCTCTCTCAAATCAATGTCTCTCTCTCTCTCTCCCCCATCCTCTCTCTTTAAAAATCAATAAAAAGCATATTCTCATGTAAGGATTAAAAATAAATAAATAAATACATACATACGTACATACATACATACTACAGGGGATGTTAGGACCATGATGAAAACACATAGAAGGAGGCAATCGGAGTCTGTCTGTTCAATACATACCTTTACTGAAGAGGGTGTTAAAGAACAGGTTTCAACAGTGTTTAAAGTTCACCATAATTCTAACCTTATTCTCTCTCTCTTTTTTTTAATCCTCATCAGAGGATATTGTTTCCATTGCTTTTCAGAGAGAGTGGAAGAGAGAGAGAGAAAAACACGGATGCAAGAAACATTGATTGGTTGCCTCCTGCATGTGACCCCAGGGGCCAGAGCCTGCAACCGAGGTACAGTCCTTGGGCAGAAACAAACCCGGGACCCTTCAGTCCGCAGGCCGACGCTCTAACCACTGGCCAAACCAGCCAGGGCTTCTCTCTTGATTGAACAATAAAATAAAGGGCATTGGAACTGAGTTCCTCCCCGTGGAGGATCTGCGCCCTCCTGCTGTGACCTCAGGCACCACAGTACTTTTCCTGAGTCCGAGCACTGACCAAGGTGCCCACGCAGAGCCACTTCTTGGCTCCCAGGGGCTGTTTAACTGAGCACAGATTTCCCATCCCGGCTGAAAGCCCTCCACAGCATGTCCATCTGTGACACCCAGTGTATCTTCCACCACTTTCCCCGCAATGGGAAGCTCTCCCCACCTTTACATCCCTCCAACAGCAAACAGAGATAAACGTCACTTCATAAGCATTTGCTAAATTAAATTCAATTAGCTATTCCCCGGTACTAGAACGGAAACTCTTTTAAGTGATATACATCAAAGGTGATTTGAAAAACTTTTTTAAAAGCTAATTATTTTACTTAAGTGTCATCATAGCTGTTTAGGGAGGGTTCCAGGAATGTCTTGAAATATTAACTGAAAGTTTGTACTTATGTAACCAAACATTTTACTATTCTCCAAGACATACTTCACCAAAGTTAGGTTACTCCTTATTAGAACATAACACCCATAGAACCAATCACTGGGCCAGACTTTATGCCAGTGAAGTCTAAGGAAGATGCATGTGCCAGGAACAAGTGGACACTGGAAGAAATAGACCACTTGTGATCTTGTAAACGTAATCACTTTCGACCAGCTCAAACTAAAATAACTATGTTTCTTGTGATTCAGAGTATTAGAATCCCAATGGACTTAAATTTAAAAGGGCATGGTGTATCTAGTACAGCTGCTGTGAGGCTGGGCCAAAATAGCTATCCTTGCTCGACCTTTTGAGCTTTGGATCAATAGCAACTCGACCAGGCTACGCTAAGAAAACTAAATTGCTTTCACTGAGTCAATTGCCCAACAAATACAAGGCCAGGCTACCTACCTATCTATCATCTATCTATCTATCATCTATCTATCTATCATCTATCTATCTATCATCTATCTATCTATCTATCTATCTATCTATCTATCTATCTATCTATCATCTATCTATCATCTATCCGTCCATCTGTTCATCCATCCATCCATCCATCCATCCATCCATCCATCCATCCATCCATCTATCCGTCCATGTATCTATCCACACTAGCTCACCTTTTATGCATTGCTGTAATAATATTATGTTACATACATATATATACACATATTAATATGTATTGAGCACTGACTTTGTGCAAAACACTGTTCTAAGTGTTTTACATGTGTAAACCTCACAACAATTTGGTAATGTAAGTGCTCCTATTATCCCATTTTACAAATAATGAAATCGAATTTAAGTAACTGCCCAAGCTACTGATTTAAACCCTGGAAAATTTCCTCCAGAGGCCAAAGTCTTAACAACTCTATAATACACTACCAGAGCCAAGTTTTGTTTTCTTCATAGAGGTTGGGGAGGTCTCTGGAAGCTACTCTATTTCTAGAAAGTACCTGCAGGGGCTTATCATAGAAGTGAAGGCCCAGGTGCACGTAAAAACATAAAAGACCACCTGCTACGTTTCTATATTACTGGCTATAATATTGGAACTACTTCTTGAAGATGAAATTGAGAAGCTAATTTAAAGCACAGAACAAGCAGGCAAGCGGGCAAGGCAGTCCAACAGACTTTACGGTAAGGTTTTCCTCATCGGCCACACAAAGATAGTCAGGGCATTTGCAGGGCCAGGTTCCACACCACGCCCCGTAGTACAGGCTTCGAAGGGCATCAGTCAGAATGATGAGAATGGAAAATGAACAGTTATTTCCTTTGGCCTTGACATGGAGAGAGGCAGTTTGCCTTCTACAGGAATGCACACACAAGCAAATAAAACCATGAGTGACTCAGTACTGCACTTTGTGTCAGGGAGGAAGGAATGCAGTGACTAAGATGTTATGGTTAAACAACAAATCACTTTCCATGGGAGATAAACAAGAGCACTATATACCACAGTGTTCCCTCTGCATAATTTTAAAGAAAAGAACCCGAGAAGCTTCCTCAATAGGGGAGTTTTATCTGATGACCCAATGACTAGTTTCACTGATTGAAGCCTGCATCTTAATTCCTCTTTTCCAATGAAACAATACAAAATGCCCTTTAAAAAATATATTCAGAACTCATGATATTGAAGCGGCCTTGCCAGAGGCAATAAAATCCACAGAATCGAGATAGAAGTTGAATTTGGAATGAAATTTTAGACAATACTTAGCTTCCATTTCAAAGAGCTGCCCTTAATAATACTGCAGCTTAAGGGGACTGATGAAGTTAAAATTACAAGTTGTGACATTTACTATTTTTAAAGGGTTGAGCTACAGCCTTCACAGGGTAAATAAATCATATAGAAGCACCTGTGCCCGTCTGAATTCCTTATATGACTATTTTTCCCACTGCCAAACAGCCTGCATATTAAGTATTCTCTCTATGCTTTCCTGGACCCAGGTGCCAAGGAAAAAACATTTTGCTATAAACTCATTCTTGATGTCTGTATGTTAGTGTTGGACTCTTTATTCTTAGCTACACTGTGGGTAAATAAGTTGTGATTTTTTCCCCCCTACAAATATGCCAAACCCTGGTTGGAATGCACTGTGTTGTCCTTGTACTAAAGGAGTGCCTGTATCATTCACAGTGACCTAACTGAGCTCGTCGGCCTGAAGCAAATGGCATATTTAAGTGAAACCGGTAGAGGTCGGGTTATTCTCTGCAAAGAAATACCTTGACCCTTTCCAAAAATCAGGGCCCAAATCACTCCTCACAGATGCGCAAGGAAATGAGTTTATTTTCGCTCCACCCTTACAAAATAACAAGTTTCACTGCAGCTAAAAATATCCAGCAGCTAAAACAATACATAAGCGATGGCTTCTAAGTAAATAGGGATTGAAGTATGCTTTCCTTGTCAGGGTTCCTGACGTGCACTTCTACCTGTGAACTCTACCCCAGGTATGAGAGGGCAAATCAGAGCTGGGAAACACAACCTGCTCCCCTGGAATTTCGGAAAAAAGCATTGCCTTGCATTGCCTTAGTAAACACAGAACACAAGGTTCTGTTCTGCAAATATTATGGTTAGCGTTAGTGTTTGGGGGAGAGGAACCCAGCAAAAGAACTCCAGTTGTGAGGATGTTGGGAGGTTTAGTCTGTAGTAAGAAACTAAAATAGAGACAAGTGAGATTTATAACCCTAGGGTGGAGGAAAGTGTTACAGTAAACGATTCCAGGCTTGACTAGCCAAAGAATCCCTTGGCCCAAGGCAGCTTCCTCGAGGGCTGTGAGCAGCGGGCCACCCTGCGCGGCTCTCCGGGGACGCGGCGGGCACCCCAGAGGGAAGGGCTTCCCGCCCCCGCGGGGGCTCGCGCGTGGCGGAGGAGACAGCGCCCTCCCTTACCTGCGCAGGTCTTCCCGTCGTAGGTCTCGCACACCCACTCGTGGCACTCACACAGCGGCCCGAAGTACACGCCCGGCTCGCTCACGTGACAGATGCAGACCCCGCAGTCGCACCGGCCCCGGCCGTGGCACAGAGCGCCCCCTGGGGGCTGCCCGGGCGCCCGGCACCGGCGCTCCGACTCGGCCCGCGACAGCCTGCACGTGGCACCTGGCCCGCTTCTGCATGGGGCGACAAACCACAGCAGGGCCACGGTCAAGCACAGGCGCTGCTCCTACCGCTCTGAGCCCACGTTTCCTCCCAGTGCCACCCAGATGGAGACATAGAACCCCTGAGGCCCCACATTTCTCTGGGGGCCAAGCTCCCTCTAGAGGTACCGTTTTATCCCAGGCAAGGGGCAGCATCCAGAGGCTATATCACCTGAGAAATGACCATGACCCAAAATGTCTAAGCGAAGACCTGCCCACCCAGGAATAGGACCATCTTCCGGTTGGAGAGAGGTGAGCCATTCCTGCCCCTTGGAAGTGTGCCCCTGAATCTTATATGCACCTTTAGATTAAATACAAACTGGTCTAAAGTATGACACTGAGCTGGCTTTTCAGTTCTTTTTGAAAAGTCCCACCACTCTCTGATGGCCAGAGGCAGCTATTTTATGAAAAAGAAGAAATTATATATAGAAAGAGCTATTATGTGTTATGATAGCGTAGGGCAAAATGCTTTCTAAAGTTGCATTAAGCTGTGCTTATAAACTATACTCTTTTAAAAGTTTAGCTTTGCCATGTGCCTCAAAGTCTCTTAGAAAATGCAATACAAAATGTACTACAGACCCATGAAATAATTCAGCCTTACGGGCTGTGAAAATGTATAGATACTCAAAGATAAAACAGCCTTTAACCCATGGAAGAAATTCTTCCTGGTATGTATTGGCCTAAGAGGAAATTATTTATTTATTCAGTGATTCTAGTTTTACCAGAGTACAAGCAAAAGGACAGAGGAGAGGCAACGCACGGCGTGGATCTAAAGCAAGGAGCAGGAGCAGGTTGGAAGCCGTTGGTGCGGCGTCCAGCTGGGTTAACTGCTGCTGGCGCGGGACAGCCGCCCGCGCTGAGCCCCGCCGCACGCAGCGGGCAGGTCCGCCCCGCAGAGCGAACCGAGCTTACCTCAGCGATGGCGAGAAGCTTTGGGGAACAGCTGACAGCCCCGCGAAGAGGAGGGAGCACGCCAGCAGCAAGAAGCTCCCGACGCCCGCGGGCCGCATGCTGAGCTCCGGGCGCGCGGCGAGCTGCGCCTCTGCGAGGTGGGGCTCCGGGGGGCGGGGGGCGAGGTGCCACCGGCGCGCGCGGACGGCGCGGACACCCAGGCGCGCAGGTCCCGGGCTCTGCCCCGAGCTGCAAGTGCCTTGATGAGCCGCCCGCGAGGATTTGGGCAGCGGCACCGCTCTGGGCGGGGTGCTGGTGCCAAACCCCTCAAGTGGAGAGTCTAGGCAGGAAAGTAATTAGAAACAGTTGTACAAGCAGATGGTTTATTTTGACATTAAGAAAAGAAATGTCCTGTTCACAGATTTGAGAAATCATTTCTTTCTTCAAGTACAGGCCCCCAGAAATATTTGACAGGAGGATATTTGGGCTGGCTGGTATTGAAGGGACAGATAAAATAATCCCCAGGATGTGAGCCTACAAGGGGAAAGGGGGGGTCAGCATGAACGCTTGGGTAAGGAGTTATTCACCACGTGCCTTTCAAGAAGACGCACTATTGGGGCACGATTTGGGAGGGGCAAGCAAAATTGACAAACAAAACTTTTCTTGTACTTTTTCCTTTTGTTTTAAGTTGTGGGGTTTTTTATATTTCTTAAGCCATTAAAAAGTGTATCATGATTCTAGTTGCTCGAGCCAGTAGTTTATCATACCACATTTTTTTCTTGACTTGGACAGTTCAAATTGTGGTTGTCCCAAATTCACCCCACTTTCCTCCATGAATCAAGCAAGAAACAAGATAAAATGTCTAATTACAATATCAATTGCACTGAAAATTCGTCAGTGTCATTTATTAAGCACCTACTATGTGCCAGTCCCTTAGTATATTTTATCTCTAATTGTGACAATAACCACACATTTATTTACTCATTTAGCAAGCATGGATTTAGCATCTATTAGGTACCAGGCTCTGTGCCAGATAAGACACAACAGGGAATTAAGAAGACATAATCCCTGCTCTTGGAATTCAGTGGGTTAGTAGACATTAATCAAAACAAAAACACAAATATAAAAAGGACCAAGGGTTGCAAATGCAATAAAAAAGGAGTGCAGTTAGCTCCAGATTAGATAGAGGCACCTGATCTAATCAATATTGTGGCATTTGAGCTAATGGGTGAAGGATAAATAGAAGTAAGCTGGGTATAATGGAGACGAGGTGGGGGAGAGTTGGGAGGCATGTGTCTACCCATTTTAGAGATCAAGAAACTGAGAGCAAAGAATGACCTCTTGTTCAAAAGTGATTGACTTGCTCAAAATCACACCGGAGGTTAAAGAAAGATTTCAGCTAAAATCTGTGGCACCTCTAACCCCATACACTGTCCCTTAAATTGTGTGGTCATTTGGGAAACTGTTGTGTTGGGTTATATGGAAAGGAAGAAAACATTCTTCCTTTGTTCTAGGAAGAGCATTTTGGATGCAACGGTTCCTTATGAACAGAACCATCCAAGCTGTGATTCTATGCCTTAAAATCAGGAATACTTTATAACAGGATGGTATTTCTCCCTGTCACTTACATCAACAGATTAAGACCACCCTCAACATTTGCCTGCAAGAAGGCAAATGAAGTTCCTCTGAACAGAATCCACCCCATTCCTCTCACTTCCCAAGTCTCCATCTGCACCAGGAGCAGCTCTGCCTGGGGTACATTCCAGCCCACACAGCTAAGCCCCCTCCAAATGACTGGCCTTTTGTCAGCCCTCAGGCCCAGACATGTACACGCTGGTGGCTGGATCTGTCATGGGGCAGACAGACTGGGGAGAGGTGTACATAGACCAGAGAGAGGTCTGGGGAGAAAATCCTTGGAGTCCTGGTTTAGGAGGAGTGACAGAGGCTCAGGCTTGTCAGATTCCCTGGATTACATGAACTACTCATCTTGTGGGGACAGAGTGTGTCTGGAGGAAAGACAGAGGGAGTCACTAAACCAGTCATTCTCTAAGTGCGATCTGTGAAGCAGCAGCAGCAGTACCTGGGAACTTATTAGAAATGCAAGTTCTCATGTCCCAACCCCAGACCTACTGAATCACAGGGTGCATTAGAACAATATCCTGAAAAATCTATTTGCACATCATAGTTGGAGAAGCCTTGCAAAGCCCAGGGTTGAGGCCTGGGGCCACGGATGCCTGGATCTAAGGATGGTGCTTACACTCACTCACAGTTCAGGTTCTGACATTATATTCCTTCCTAGCCACTATGAAGACTTAGGAACAGGCTCTCCT
Organism: Miniopterus natalensis; assembly: GCF_054644295.1. Taxonomy (NCBI): domain Eukaryota; kingdom Metazoa; phylum Chordata; class Mammalia; order Chiroptera; family Miniopteridae; genus Miniopterus; species Miniopterus natalensis. Next base: position 34,181,122 of record NC_142082.1, read on the forward strand.
GCCAACATCTAAAAACCTTGGTGACTCAGAGAATATGGGAATAGTAGAAAAGAAGCATCAATTCCAAAGCCTCACCAGGAATTTGCACTGAAACCACGGGACTTTTAATAAATGAGTCATGTATTACTTACTTTTTGCATATTTTCTCAGGGAAAAAAAGAATCATTGTGAAATTGGGACCTGATGTTTGAACCTTTCTTTTATGAATTAAAAGAAACATTTGAACTTGTGGTGTTTTCATAGTGTGGTGTGCAATGAGGAATATTATCATTAAGAGTATGCTGCTGTGAAAGAAAGATAGTATGTACTGGTGACTGAAAGCATTTATATGTTCTGATCATTATATTACTGTGACTCAGAAATAATATTCCTAGTAAGTTGAAATAGTTTTATTGTGGCTGACTCAGTAGAAATTCTTGCATCTACAAAAACTCTGTCAAAATAAAAAGACGAATTTACAATTCTCTCCTTTTAGCTAACTTTTGTTTGTGTTTTTGTTTTTCTGCCAAAGTACTAAATACCTTGGAAATACCTCCTATCTCCCATCTCCCAGTTTTCAGAAACTTCAGGATCACACATTCTACTGAGAGCAGATGTAGAGCTCCATTGCCGAATGGAAGGCCCTGAGTTTCTCACTGACCCCAAAGACCCTGTGAGAGCTCACGGGGAAAGGCAGGGTGGTTGGATGCATCATGAAGGGAGCCTGAGAGGACCCCCAGCATCTGGAACCAAACTCAAAGGAACTGAAAGCATCTTAGTCCTTGAATGTAGTCCTTGACTCCTCACGTCACAAAGTCATAGAATCTAAGGCTTCAAGAGATTTTTTTTAAAGGTCCTCTAATCTACCCTGCCTGGGTAGCTCAGTTGGTTAGAGCATTGTTGAGGTACACCAAGGTTGTGGGTTCCATCTCCAATCAGGGCACATATGAGAACCAACCAATGAATGCATAAATAAGTGAAACAACGGGTAGATGTCTCTCTCTTTCTCTCTCTCTAAAAAAAAAAAAAAAAAAAATCAGTAAATTAATAATAAAATAAAAGGTCGCCTAATCCAAAACTAAATTTGTTGACAATATACAGTACAACTGCCAAATGATTAAGTAGACTCATTAAGAAAACAAATATTCAGAGGAACACAGCTCTTTGTAAGAGTGGCTCTGAAGTTTTCACCCCTTGGTTTCAGATCTACTCTAAGAGGTAATTTAATATACTATCCTAGCCATAGCCTTGCTGAAAGTATTTTCAGCTATAATATGTGTGTACCCCAATCCCATCATACTCTACACTTATACTCTACTCTCAAATAATTCTACACTTCTCAAGATAAATATTCTCATTTCTATCACCACTTCCTTGTGTATTACAACTTTTTGACTGTCTCATTACTCCAATAATGAGAGTGGGCTTGCACAAGCATTTTTTTCCCAAATACAAGTTGTCATTTATCTTTGTTCAGTTTTATCTAGGCTCAGCTCTTTTATCCAGACAGTCAAAATTATCATAGATACTGTTTTTATATTTCTCTTACCCTTCAAATAGTAATTATGATGAGTACATTTTCTCCATCTTTATCCAAATTATTGATAACATAGTTGAAAAAAAGTAGGTTGAGGACCAAGCTTAGGTGAGAACTTTCTTAAGACAATAACAATCCCTTCATCAGCACACACTGAACAGGCAAGCCAACCACTGACCAGTGTCCTGAGTTATCTGCAGTCAAACTATGTCTTCATTGTGTTCCCAAGAATTCTATGAAAGATCCCAATAGTTGCCTCAATAATCTTAGTTTACAAAGTAAAACTTGGGCTTTCACACCTTTTCTGCCAACACCTACAATAGTGCTCAATACATATTATATACTCAGTATGTATTTCTGGCATGAGTAAATTAATTGGAAAGGATGTACTGCTTGAATAATAGATATATGTCAACAAAGAATTTAGGTAATACAATGGATTCTGGATCAGTTTTCAGATGGCATTTGTAAACTTTACTATCCTATTGACATCATATAGATACAACATGACTCTAAATAACACCAGATCCTTTTTATATATTCCTAATTTTTATTAATCATATCATTTTTACCGAATTCCTATAGCCATAATTGTGAAAGCTACCTTTGGTTCCTCTCTACAATTTACCTGAATTATCCAGTCAATCCTTGAATCATGTTGATTCCTCTTCTCAGTAATCTAACCTCTCATTTCAACATCTTTACTTTAACTTTTATTTGTACACTATTGCTATAGACTTCCAACTGGCCTTGCTACATTCAATCTCATCCTTTTGTGTCTACTTTTATCATGCTCCCTAGGAGATCTAACATACAAATTTCACCACATCCATTTCCTATTGAGAAATGTTTTAATAGCTTTCCATTGTTTATAGAATAAAGCTCAAGGCCTCTGCAATTTCCTACAAGACACTTTATGTTCAGACTCTGTCTCCATAGTGCATGCTCCACAAGATGCCCCCTCCAGGGCCCACGCACCCATCCCCTAGCTGATGGCAGTACTGGCTGCTGACCTGTCACAGCTGCACTCTCACCAGGAATCGCCCTGTGTGTCAGGAGCAGCCTCCACTAAGGTTGACCATTCGATCCAAGACAGTCCCCTCATCCCCACTTGCAACAGTATTGACATCTCTATTTCCCCTCCTGTATGGAAATTGTAGAGTGGACAGCTTCATCACTGTGCTTCTTGTCAACACGACAAGATTAAAGGCAACAAGATGTGTGAGGCTAAACAAGAAGTTTTTTAGAATTATTTATGTTATCAATTTGTTATTTAGGAGTATGTATATATGTATTTCTCCCTCCCTCCCTCCTTCTCTCCCTCCCTCCTTCTCTCCCTCCCTCCCTCCCTCCCTCCTTCTCTCCCTCCCTCCCTCCCTCCCTCCCTCCCTCCCTCCCTCCCTTCTTCCCTCCTTCTCTCCTTCCCTCCCCCTTCCTTCCTTCCTTCCTTCCTTCCTTCCTTCCTTCCTTCCTTCCTTCCTTCCTTCCTTCCTTCCTTCCTTCCTTCCTTCCTTCCTTCCTTCCTCTGTCTAAAGCTACTCCCTTTAATAAGCACCCTTTATTCTGTTTTATTTTCTTGGCAGCCCTTATCAGGATCTAAAACATTGTGTTTTTTCATTCATTTTACTTACTATGTATAATAAACCATTCCCCATTTAAACACAAGTTCAATGAGCTCAGGGACCTTTGCTCTCTTGTACTTTGCTCTAACTCCAGTCCCTGGCAAAGAGTAGAATCTCAGCAAATATTTGCTTAGAGAATGATGAATGAATGAATGAATGAATAAATGACTTTTAAAAGTTTGATACACTTTGATAAAATTCAACAATTTAAACTACAGGACAGTATTTCAGGTAAAATGGAAGGAATGAACACACTGTTATGAAATGATTTACACAGCTAAAATATAAAAATCAGTAAGAAAATTAAGTCATGAAGAAAACAAGAAAGCTAATCTAGAGTCAGAAAATCAACAGCTCTTATAAAACTCTCCATATATGTGTGGCACACTAATTGTTCAATCACTTAGAGTCAAGTCTGAATTTTTAAAAAAATCTCAATTTTACTCAAAACCCACTTGGATAATATTTTCAGCTAAAAGGAGGCTTCGAGGTTTTCAAATAGTCAAAGGTACACCAGAGCTTTCAGGAAGGCTAAATATTCCCAGGCAGCAATAAAAATAAGTTTAAATTTCCAAGAAAAAGAACTTTTCAGCTGGGCTAGAGCTGTGGAATAAAAAGGTGTTTTAGTTAACATCTTTTCCAGACGCTAGTGCAGAACCAGAAGGCATTCTTTCCTCCCACGTAGTAAAAACACCTGGAAATATTAGGAGCCTCTGGGATAAGAAATAATCTTTCAATCTTCTGAGTATTTTTGCAGTTCTAGTTTATGCTGAGGGAAATTTTAGGAAAATGTCTAGAAGTTGTTTTCATTGACTTCAGGGGGAAAGAGATTTATCATTTCAATATTATTTTATCCTAACTAATAGACTCTTTTTTTATATATATATTCTTAATTCTTAAAGCAATGCTCAGCTGTTAATCAGTTAATAACAACTGGGAGGAAATAATCAGAAACAGACAAGTGGGGAGAACACTGGGCTATTTGTTCAAAGAAGGGTTTCTGATGCTGGCTCCATCATCCCTTAGCTGCCTGATCTTGGCTGGGTTCCTTAACCTGCTGAATTTCAGTTTCCAAAATGGCATGGTTGAAGGGAACATTGGTTCCTCTAATTTTAATTTCTGTGTTTATATTTTCTCTAAGAAAATATTTGTGCAAAGTCTTCTTATAATTAAGGGGAAAATAGGAATACACACACACACACATACACACATGTTAGGGAGGAAATGGTGAAAACTAGTGATTAGTTTTATGGCAATAGGGATTTATGTAGAGCTATTTCATACAGTATATATATTCAGAAGCTAAAAGTTATTTCATTCATGTGTGTTTTTATTTGAACCCTGTGCCAGGGCCTTTCCCTCTACCCAGGCTGGTCTCTGAAGCTTTTTGCATTCAGTGGCCTCTCAGCTTCCTCCTCATTGCAGCACTATTCAGGCCTTTTGTGCCTTGTATACCATACACTACCCAGTTTAAAAATTTACTCACACTACTGTTTCCATTATTTTCACTCTTATCCCAACATGAGTGGGATCGTTCTCCATAAATCAGAGGGACAAAACAGACTAAAGAGAGATTATCTAGGTGAAGAGAGATGCTTGGTGGGCTACACAGTAGTACCTGAGTCAGGAGCCTCGCCCTGAGTGTGTTGCCTGAGACACTGATAAGGATGGTGGGGGTAATAATAGTGGTACAGGAGCCCACGTCAGAGCTAAGCATTTTCCCACAGTAATATACAACTTATAAAACTGAAACTATAGGTATAAAAGATATACAAATTTGATTTAATTTGTTTGACTAGACAACTTGTAAAAATTTTCTTTTTAGAAAATTATCAGATGGCCCTGGCCGGGGAGCTCAGTTGGTTAGAGAATGTCATCTCCCTACACCAAGATTGTGGGTTTGATCCCCAGTCAGGGTACACCCAAGAAGCAACCAATGAATGGATAAATAAGTGAAACAACAGATCAATGCCTGTATGTATGTGTGTGTGTCTCTCCCTCCCCCCTCACTTCTCTCTAAAAAGAAATAAATTAATTAAAAAAGATTGTCAGCAAAACTTTTTATTTTCATGAACAATGAAGAAATTCCATCTCACAGAACATTTCATTTGCTATAAAACTGTTAATCTAGATAAATGACTGCGAATGAGATATGAATTAAGTTGCCTCAGGAAAAGTGAGAGGGGTAAATGAGGCCAGTAACCAAAAAAAAAAAAAAAAAAAAAAAAGACAAAACAAAAAAAAACCTGAGTGGCTGAGTAAGAACTGAAATAATACAGCCAGTTCTTTCAAAAACAGCAGCTCATTATCTTGTCTGTGAGTAACTCGGTCGATGACCATTTCTTTCCCCCCTGCTTCCCTCTTGACAATGGCAACATCAGAAATTACACTTTCCTTTCAAGCTCTGGTTGAAACAGTCGACTTGTTCCTTTAGTTAATTCTTCCCCTGAATCAGTTGCTTTAGCATTGCAGAGTCAAATGAAGCTTCATATTCAACAATTCTTGAAAATCTAAATGTGCCTTTAGCATTTCCTGGTGTACTGAAAGGGTATTGAACACAGTTGGGAAAATTAAGTTCACTGTTTCATAATCTTCATGTTTTTTTCGTCATTAAACTTTGTTTTAATGGGTCTCAAAATTCTGTGACAAATATTTGGTCAAGTTCTTGCCATTAAACAGTAGTAATTTTAAAAACTAATAACATAAAAACTGCCACACACACCATTTTTTAAAAATATATCTTTATTGATTTCAGAGAGAGGAAGGGAGAGGGAGAGAGAGAGAAACATCAATGATGAGAGAGTCACTGATCAGCTGCCTCCTGCAAGCCCCCGACTGGGGATCGAGCCCGCAACCTGGGCATGTGCTCTGACCGGGAATCAAACCCCAGTCTCCTGGATCCTAGGTCGACACTCAACTGCTGAGCCACACCTGGCGGGGCCACACCATATTTTTAATTAATTCTCTTCCTAGAACTATTTACAGCTGATGATTGGATTTAATTGTGGATAGAAAGAGACAGCATATACTTCTTTCAGTTAATGATAAAACTATAAAATGGAACAAGAAGATATTAATCAAATGATTTAATTTGTAAATTTTTATTTTTACTTCCATTGTGTCAGTTATTCCAAAGAATTACTGAAATGACTTAAATACCTAAGTTTTCTAAGATTTGTGAAGTAACCAATAATTGAAAAATCTATCCATTCACTTTCATTGAGAACCTAGCATGTCAGTCACTTTCCGTGCCGTATTTCATTAAATACAAGATGCTATTCACTGTAAGACTCATCATCACTTTTATGTACCACTGAGAAAGAAAAACTGGCCAATTAAACTGTAATATAGACTCTTATCAGTTACATTTTTTATTTCATATTTATTGAAGGAGATATTTTAGGCTTCTTTAGAAGTACATTTATCTTTATCATATCTCTCTATTCTATAAATAAGAGAAAAAGCACAAGTAAAATAAGTTAGTTAAGATATTCCTGAAACTCTTTTGCAGAATCTAATATGTGCTATGCAACTTAGAGTTGTGTGACTATGTTTTTTTATACTACATAATCCTCTTTGTCAATAAGTACTGATGATGAGGTTTTACTTACAACAATCTATAAAAAATAGTCAACCCCCTTTTGTGCAGAGTTATTAATATATTTGTAAAGCTAGCCAAATTTTTGTTTCAACTGCTAGAATTTTGCTAACCTCATCTAAATCACCATGATCCACACTTGGTCACTGTACCTGTTTGGTTCTGAGATTGCTTTGCTAATATCTCTGGGATTTTATTTCAAGAGGCTGACACCACTTTTGCAAGTTTCAAGATCAGAATTTGGACCTTGGTGCATCATCATGGCTGCCTGGCCAACAGACATTGCAAGATGACAGCAATTGTTATTGATCTGATTTCAGATTTGTTAAAAATATGAACAAAATTATTGCCTCTGAGTACAGCAAGATGTGATATTTTATCTTACTTAATCCTTATAACTTCATGAAGTGAAATATATGTTGCTCACAAAAGTCTGCCCATAAGCCAAGATTTAAATGTTAATAAATTATAGATAAAGCATATGTACATTACATTAAATTTCAGAACAGAATTGCTCTTAAGTTAAATAACAAAGAAGGCAAAATGAGTCCTGCGCCCTTCCTTTTTCCATTTCAGTTGCTTCTTTGTCCTTTCCTGCTACTTGTTTTCAGGTAACTCAGAGTGCTTTGCTTCAGCTTGACTACTGGAGCATCCCCATACCCTTCTTTTAGCAACAGTCATCTGCCTGCAATCATTCAGTTATTCATTCAGAAAAACATTTCATGTTTATCTGTAAATGCCCCCGAGAATACCAGGTGTGAGATACAACAAAAAATACAAGGGGTCAAACCCAAGAAATACTTTTCACAATTTCTAGTATTTCTTATTTTAAAAGTGGCTCACATTCAATTCCTACAGTCAAAGATATTGTGTCACATGCTTTCAAAAATTTATCTTAGAATCTATTTTATTTTTTCCATCACCATTTATCCCCCATACCCTCTTGCACCTCCACTCCCCACTCTCTCCCCACAATCACCACACTGTTACCCGTGTCCATGAGTTTTTTTCTCTTTCGTCTTCCTTTGTTGCTCAGTCCCTCCATGTCCCCTGCCCCCCTTCCTCACCGCCAAGAGCTGTCAGCCTGCTCTCTGTCTATGAGTCTGTCTCTGTTTTGCTTGATAGTTCAGTTTGTTCATAAGATTTCACATATGAGTGAAATCATATGGTACTTGTCTTTCTCTGACAGGCTTATTTCACTCAGCATAATGCTTTCCAGGTCCATCTACGTTGCCCAAAAGGGTAATTTTTTTTTTTTTGCAGCTTAGTAATATTCCATTGTGTAAATAAATGTACCATAGCTGTTTTATCCACTCATTTACTGATGGACACTTGGGCTGCTTCTAAATCTTGGCTATTATAGATAACACTGCAATGAACATGAGAGTGCATATATTCTGTCAAATTAATGTTTTGGATTACATGCTTCCATAATTCATAACATCTTTCATTTAGTCATGAGAACAGAAATGAAGATACATTGTATAGAACTCCCTTACAGAAGAGACTAGTTAACCAGATAGGAGAAATATGGCCTATTGAAATTCTCAAGTAGTTGGCCCCTTCTGAGACTGCTTTAGCTTTCTAGCCAAGGTCAATCTCTTCTTAGCATGGACTACCATTGATGGGTTAAAGGCATTGATGGGAGCCCAGCTATTTGTGTCCAGCGTGGTATCCTCTAAGGGACAATTACTGTGCAAGAACCAGCCAGAGCAATGTCAGGCCAGCACAGTAGTATGATGGTTTCCTCTGTCCAATTGTGTTTCCTCCCTTTCCTCTTCTCAGGTGTTACTCTGCCCCAAATCTTCTGTACTCTTAGTTCCTTCTCAACACTGCTTCCCATATGCAAATTTATGCTTTTTCATCCACTTGAAAGGCCCTTTTTTTCTTCACACAGTTGAATTTTTGAGTTTTAAAGATCTACTTTAGCTTGTTTTTCGTTTGTTCATTTGTTGCTTTCATTTTATATTCCACACATGAGTGAAGTCATATGTACACTTGAAACCTATAAATCTTATTAACCAATGTCGCTGCAATACATTTAATTTAAAAAAAGATCTACTTTAGTTCAATGCCTTCCACAAGTCCACTGTCTTCTTCAACCCATAAAAATAAACTTGACAGCCTCAACTTTTGTTAGTCTCACAGTGACCATTTTTAACTAATTCTTGCATTGTATGCCTTATGTGGTTGAATTTTCTCAGCATCTTCAAGGCATCTACCATAGGTGGCAGCCATAATCAATACCCTGCGCAGGTTGTCTCAGATTCACAATTTCTGAAGGTGTAGCTGGAGTTCCTTTGGCGTGCTTCCAAGGACCAGCACTTGCATATCTTCTTTGGGGCACTGAGCTCAGACTATTGGACCACTTTGTCAACAAATGCAGAGTCAAGAGTGCTTAGGTGTTTATTTTTATCCCCTCACCCTCTCCCCTCCTCACCTCCTACTTACCCTTTCGAAGCTATGAACCAATGATTGTTGGTTGAAAGCCCAGAAAATTTGCTTAAATTTAGACAACTCTGAGGTGCAAGTTATAATCCAGCATTTCCCTACATAATCCTGCTAACTCCTGTTCTCCATGGCAAAACTCAGGTGCCTAAAACTGGGCCCCAAAGTGCACAGTTGCATTTATCTTCTTCCTCTTTGTGTCCTGCATCATCCCCTTCCATGTTGGTCTCCCTTAAGAACACTTGTTTTAAAATTAATTGTACACAAAAATTTGCTTTTGGAAAATTCAAACTAAAATAATATATCACATATTTTTTGTGTACTACATGTAGCAACTAGCATTATGTAGAATATGTTAGTTTGAGCCATATAAGATTGTTGTTATTCAACAGTCTATGACCAATAAAGATGGTCAGTTCTAATGATCTAATTGTGTGGCTCAATAAAGAATAATTGATCACGATAAAATGAATTACTTGATTTGGAGGAAAATTAGACTAGATTCAGCAAATGCCATTGTAAATAATAATATATAAACATATACACAAACATATGGTAGATTCATAATTAGCATTTTATATACACTTGTAATGTGACAAGGGCAGGCAATAGGCTTAAATCAAAGAAGATGATTTTTGGTGTCTGTTTGGAAAAATTAGTGTACTCTTGAATAACTGGATGACTTTTGAAAACAAGGAAACTATCGCTTGAGTCCACAAATTTAGTTACAAAGATTCACTACACCATGGCTTGGTGTTATATAAACACAATAACCAGATTATGTTCATAATTCATATTTTTGTTTATAACATCAAAATTTTCAGATAGAACATTTTTATGAAAGTTTTTAAATGAATTTTTTATGTAAAAAAGGCAGAATAACTTTTGATATAGTTTAGTTATCATCCTGCCTAGATGTAGATGCTAAATCCAATGATATCTGAAAGGTTTTTTCCAGTTCTTCAATGTGAGGCTCTTTTAAAGACTAATGAGGACATTCTTAGTCAACATCACCCTCTATTTTATTTTCACAGTAAAATAAGAAACTTCGGTTCCCTGGTGGCTTAGTAATTAGACATTATCATGGCTATGTTTTGAGACTGACTTCTACTCAGGGAATGGAAAAATTTCTAATCCCAATACACAAACATTTGTCTCACCCAAAATACCTATTAGATCAAAGGGAAAATTATTCACACAAAACATTTAAATCATCAACAATTAAATTTGTGAACTAATTGGTATTTATTTATTAAACAAATATTGATTAAGCACCTTATGGGGTAAAAAAGTACTACACAAAGTAAAATAGGAATGCAAAGGCTGATAAGTTTAGGTTACTATCTTTCAGAACCTTAAAATCTAAATAAGAATAATTACCATAATTATCATAATTCTGAATGCAAATAATTACCATGAAAGACAATATGAAAATAAGGATGGGCTCAATTTATGCACTGGAAAATAGTAACATAGAATACTATATCAGGTGAATATATTTCCTGTATCTTTCAGAAATCTTTCTCAACTACTTGCACTATTTAAGGAACAGTTGTGTTTTGATAGAGTCTAGCTATAAACATCTAACAGTAAATTTTCATGTTACCATTGGAGTGAATGAGATTAAGTAGTTTTGGAGATGAACCACAATGTGTATCTCTTAAAGCATCTTTTTATTTACTTGATGTGGTTCCAAATGACTTAATTGCTTTTCTCCCTCTTTGATAATACATTTTCTCATTTCCCTTCTTTCTCTGAAGATATTGTCCATGAACAAAAGAGCTATCAAGTTCTAAGAAATCTGTGTTAGTATAAGATTCACTGACTTCAGAAAGTAACATAAATTTGATTTTAGCTTATTGAATTCTTTTTTTATTTTTATTTTTAGCCAGAACAGGTGCATATACTTGAGTACCTGCAGAAATAATGTGATGTGAAATCAATGAACTTTCACAAGAAACCTCGCTACCATTGTACTGGGTTCAAAGGTATTGTACTACTCACCAGGCTAAACTACAACCCTTAGAAAAACAGATTGCAGTCATTACCTCCATTCACACAACTGAACGCAGTTAAGAAAAATACATATATTCAAAATTACATTCATAATCAATAATCTCAAGTGGGTCCTTAAGATTGCCAGTAATCACCCTATTTTTTTCCAGTCCAGCCACTCTCCCACTCTTCTAGTTAATAATTTCACAATTTATTTTTTCTCAAACCTTCAAATCCTTCCTCCATGCTCACCCTCTTGATGAATTTCTTCCTATTTCACTGAAATAAGAATAAAATCAATTAGAAGATAATTTCCACAAGCTCATGCCACCAAACTACCCACCTCCCTGTGTTTAGAACCTACCCTCCACCTTCTTTTACGTTAATTCGAATGAATAGATGAGTCACCTCTGTTTCTAGGTCGGGCCCGCCCCCCTTGACACTGGATCCCATCACACTCTTTCCTCAGGGTCATGCTCTACTTATTCTCTATCTTCCCTGCATCATGAAGTTTTCCCTTCCTACTAGACTGGCATAAAATGTACTGTCATGTTCCTCATCACTAAAAAAAAAAATGGCCTTTGCTCCACTTCCTCCTTCATTTCCCACCTCATTTCTCTCCTTCATTTTATAACAAAACTCCTTGAAAGAGTTGTCTGTACGTACTGTCTGCAGTCTCATCTCCCTGGCCTCTAAATGATGTGCATACAGGTCAGTCTTGGTCCGCTTCTCTTTTATGTTTACACATAGAAAAAAAACCTCTTACACTATTTCATCCAGCCTCTTGATTTAAATATGATCTCTGTATCGAAGACTCCCAGATTTATAACCCTAGCCCCTCTTTGCTCCCAGAAATGGTCATCATATATGGGTCAAACACATAAATGCCTTCTCATTATGCAGATATACCTATATCTGTGTGACTATATATGACACAAATGCCTACTCAAAGTCTTCTCTTTGATGTCTAATAGGCATATAAAATGCTGCCTAACACCAAGCTCTTGTTACTTCCCTACCTCATACTTAAACCTAAACCTGTTCCTCCTACCGTCCTCTTCATCTCAGTAAATGGCAAATCCATTCTTCCAGAGGCTCAGGCCCCAAGCCTCAGGGTTATCCCTACCTCCTCTATTTCTCTCACAGCCCATCAGTGAATCCTGTCAGATTCTTCAAAAAAATAATCAGAATCTGAGCACATCTCACTATCTCTGCTGCTGTCACTCCAACCCAAGCCAACATTTTCTCTTGCCTGAATTGAAGAAGTCACCTAATCAGGTCTTTCTGCTTCTTCTGCTCCTACTCTCCTTAGGTCTGTTCTTAACCACTTCGCAAGAACAAGCTAAAGCATAATTAGATTATAGTACTCCTTTGCTGAAAACCATTTCATGGCTTAGGAAAATAAAAAGCCAAAGTTTTTAAAAGAACCTAGAAGCCCTTACATGGCCTACACCCCACCCTCCCACTTATCTTTTGCTCAACTGGTTCTAGTTACATTGGGTGCTTTGGTCTTCCTCAAAATTGCCAGTTGTACCTTCACTTCCAGCCCTTTGCACTCCATGTCCTCTCCATCTACAATGTTCCTTCTCCAAATGTCCAAAGAATCCCTCTCTTTAAAAGAATAGGAAGTTCTTATTTTCTTTAAAAGAACATAAAGCATATAAAACAAGACCAAAAATGTCTTTACTACAGTAGACAGAGACTATTTATTTTATTTACGTTTATGTCAACTTCTAAATATCATTTGTATCCACTGTTTCATGGGATGCTTTCAAATGCCCATAATTGGAAGCCTAGTAAAAGGTGGTATAAACATTAATTTACAAAATTTCAGGCTTATTTTAGCAGCTCACCAATGACATCAAGGGGCCAGTTTCTTCTCTTTTTGTTCCATCTCCTTCAGGCTGTTGGCTTTGGTCTCAGGCTCATCTCTTCATAGTCACCAGATGGCTGCATCAAGTCCAAGTCTCAGCAACTCACATAGCTCACCCAGAATGTCTTCAAGGAATAAAACATGTTCCTTTTTTAAGAATAAAAAAAAAACCCTTTCACAAAAGCTTCCATAAGTTTTCCTCATATATTTCACTGGCCAGATATATGTCCTATGCCTGTGTATAAAGCAACTACTGGAGATGAAAATGAATTAACATGGCTGATAATTGGAGTTGGTGATTGGCTTCTGCCCTCACCAACCATGGCCAAGAAGAGAAGGAACTAATTGGTCAGGCCACCAACAACATCTGCTAGTATGTGTTTAGAAGGAATGTTTATATAAATGGCAAGAGCTCTTGCTAGAAAATTTTGGATAAGACTTACGCCAAAGCCTATGAATTGTCAGTATCGGACTATTTTTCTCTCATAGACAAATGCATTTCTCCATTTTTTCCCCAACGAATATTTGTCTAGTGTTGACATTCATTAGTCTTATTGTAAGTGCTGGGAACAAAGAACAAAATAAGTCTGAACGCCTACCCTAAAATAGCTGACATAATATAAGTTGAATACTTTTTACCCACATATTTCCCTTTAATAATCTTGAAAACTTCCAGGAAATGTGGAAACATTTCTCCATAACTCAGTCTCTGGTGTCCAATGGTTGAACTGATGATGGACAAGGAGATCTTAATAAATTCCCTGTCAATTGTTCAACATTCTCTGGGGTGAATGCAAACCTTGGGTAAGTCTGTGGTTTTAGAAATAGCTTTTCACTAAAGTATACTAATCTTAGAACCACTCAAAAGAAAAAAATGTTTTCTTCTGTGCACCACATTAAACTTAGCAAAATAATAGCAACTGATATGATTCAGAAAGAACTAAATACTTCTAAAATTCAGAAAGAGTTCAGAAATGTATCAATTTACATGATAAACTTACAAGACCAGATACCTTTCCTAGGTAAAGCAATAATACATCTAGATATATAGGGGGGGAAATCACAAAGCCAATGGTTATTCAAATATTTAAAATTCCTAGCGATGACTTCTGCATTTAATGTATGAAACTTACAGAAGGGAAAATACATAAACTTGATGCCAACTTTCAAATTAGACCTCAATGAAAAGAGAGTTGTGCTCTCTTCCTGGATGGAATGATAAAATTACAAAGATATGAGATATTCCCAAAGTAACTCAAATGCGTAATGAAATGCCACTCAAGATCTTAATTTGTTACTGTTTTTGACAGCATAAAATGGTTACTAAATTAATTTACAGAAGTAGTTATAATATAGTTAAGAAAATATATGAAAGTGTTATAATAATAAGATTTGACAAACCAACTTTTCCTTCCCACTAATAAACATGTTTTACAGGGAAAATACTTAAATGGAATAAGTTTTGTTCAAGTGTAGACATTTACATCAAAACACAGAAATGATAGCTCAAAATCAGACCTTAATTCTAAATTCAATAAATATAAAGGGTGATGATGGAATAATTGGTCAACTATTTTAAAAAGTTAAATAAAATGACCTAACTCTTAACTTGATACTAAATTCTAGGAGGAACAAGGGTAGATACAAATATATTGATAGATGGTATAACAACAATGTGAAAAACCACAAAGAAAAAGGCTAATAGAGTTCATTGCACTTTTGATAAATCACTAACAAAAAGTAAAAATCATACCAAACTTGGGAAATATTTGCAAACTTTATGAAAAAAATCACTGATAATTCCTAACTTAAGAGACATTTTTACAAATTGATAAGAAAATGTTGTTTTTTATATTGAATGAGCAAATAATAGCAAAAGACAAGTCATAAATGAAGAGTACATAAAAATGCAGTTTAAAACTACAGTCTCACTGCCCAGCCAGCGTGGTTCAGTGTTTGAGCA
The DNA here is from genome assembly GCF_054644295.1 of Miniopterus natalensis. NCBI lineage: Eukaryota > Metazoa > Chordata > Mammalia > Chiroptera > Miniopteridae > Miniopterus > Miniopterus natalensis. Next base: position 34,196,137 of record NC_142082.1, read on the forward strand.
TATACCCATGAACCAGGAGGTCCTGGTTCGATTCCAGTCAGGGCACATGCCCTGGTGGGGGGCTTTCAGGAGGCAGCTGATTGATGTTTCTATCTTTCTATCCGTCTCCCTTCCTCTCTCTCTCTAAAATCAATACAAAGTTTTTTTAAATTCCTAAAAAAAAAAGTACAAGCTCACTAGTAGAGGCAAAAAATGTAAAATTGCTTTGATCTCGTCTCAACCTATAGATAGATAACTAATGTTGTGGCTGCACCAGCCCTTGTGGTTCTCATTATGATTGCAAGATGCCCTTCAACAATAACCATCAGGAAACTTGAAAAAGATACAGGTTTATTATTTACAAGACCTGGAAATTATACAGCACACCTGGGGGCACAGAGTGAATTCACTGGTAGAGAGACAGTACACTGGGTTGGGCTTCTGCTTTTATTGGGGTTGAAGATGGGGACCTAGGGTTCCCCAGACTCACTCTTTATTGGTGAAAAAACATAAGAAAAGGAATTTAAAGTGTGAAAGTGAAAACAGACAAGTAGCCCAAATGGTCAGTTATTAAAATCAACCAAGATCTCTAAAACAAAGAAGCCTCAGTAGAAGGAGGTGGCCTGACTATTTATCTAATCCTGTGGTTAGCAATGGCTTTATTTGAGATAGCCCCCTTTGAAATGTATGCCTCAGCAATCAAAGCTTAAATCAGGCACTTGCATTACAAAAAGAAAAAACAATGTCAGTGCTTACACTATGAAAATAAAACAATGAGTTATAGTTTTCCATCATTTAAATTGGATAAGACTTTGTAGACAATGACGGTGGACATGCAAACTGACCCATTCTGGAAAGCAATTCACACTCGAGTCCACCACATGAGGTTGTGAGGCTGTGGCCTGCACAGAGGCAGGGCAGGAGTGGGGACCAAATCCAGGCATCACTCCATTTGCCCCAAGCCATGATCCCTGCCATGCATTGAGTCATTCCATAAAAAGGGGTGCCTTTTTTCTTTACACACAGACTAGGCTAGTAGTAGCTTCATTTAAATATGCACAGATCATACCTTTTGCCAAATTCAGTGACTTATAGACAATTATTCTAAGAGACACACATATACAAGAATGTTTATTTCAGCAGCAGTTTTCATATTGACACCAGACTCTACTTCTCCATATACACTGCGGATTGAAGTTTTAATTCCAGGTGGCCCACTTAAATACCCAGCTAAATTATGGGTTTCTGCTGACCAGCCTACAAAAGGACTTGTTAAATAAACTATGATAATATTAACATCATAATCATATTTACAATTTAATTTATTCACCAAAAATGATATCAATATTTATATCATTTATTCATTAAATAAATATTTCACATTTACTATATAAAAGCTCTGTTCTCAGGCTGGGGATACAGCAGTGAACTAAACTAATAGAAATTCCTACAAAGAGCATGTATTAGAGATTTTGAAAAGTAAAAATCTATGGGAGTAGGAAGTAAGTCTTTGAAATAAAACATTTTGTGTGGTTTATGCTATGCATTCTTCTTCTAATGCAAGGTACAATCTGTCCTCCAACTGACTTGGTTGATTGGTTGCTCTTCTATACAACTGTTTACAAAAGCTCTTATGTGCCAAGCTCGAAGCTTAGGAAAGCATTTGACTTTAGCTCTAATTCAAATTTGATATTTTTACATTCCCATAATGGCACAATTTTACTACACGAATCGTGTGTATTTCTATAATCAATTATACTATTCTATTTCCATAAAGGCAGGATCCAAGAGTGCAGATATTCCTTTACTCATTCAACGAATACTTAATAAGTACCAATTATATGCTAAGCACTGTCACAGGTGCTGAGGTTGAACAGGTAAGCAGACAAAATCCCTGCTCTCATGGAGCTTCCATTCCTGAGGTGTAGACACTGAGCAAGATAATGGGAAGATGTTTTAAAAAGCTATGGAGAAAAGATTTTAAAAAACAATGGAAATAAGAAATATTGGCTTAAGGGCATTGAAATTTTAGGTTGAGTAGGCAAGGAAGGTTTCACTAAGAAGATGATGTATAAGAACAGAAGGAGTGAGAGAGCCAAACAAGTTTCTGTGGGGAAAATATGCCAGACACAGGAAAGAGCAAGTGCAATTACCCTGAGGCAGACGCATGCCAGGTAATTCAAGGACAGCAAGGAGGTGAATGTGACCAGAGATAAATTCCTGAAGGAGGAGCTTAGTGGGAGGAGAGGTCAGGGTGGTAATGGGGCCACATGGTGGCCACATCATATAGGACATAGTAAGTCAGAGGACCTGGAATTTCACTCTGAGTTTAATGAGACCTTTCTCACAATGTTTTGAGGAGTCATTAGTTTTGTTTATTGCTCTGGTTGGCTGTGCTGAGAATAAACTGCAGGGGGTAGGAGACTAGTTAGGGGATACAAAAGTAATCCTGACAAGAGCTGGAAGAAGTATGAGAGTAGGAAATGCTAAAACTTTGGTTATAGTTTTCTGACAAGTTTATTATGAAAATTTTCAAACCTAAGAAAAACTGAAAGAACTATTCAGTATTCTCACATGCACCCACCACCTTGATCCACCATTAACAGCTTATTGTACCTGCTCTATCACATGCCCACCCATCCTACCTTCTTCCATCCACTCATCAATCCATCTTAGCGTTTGATGCATTTCAAAGAAAATTGCAGACTTCCATACATTCTTTGCCTAAGTAATGCAGCATGCATATCAACTTTAGTTCAATATATTTTAGTCTTTTCTGTTATATGAAATTTGTATAAAATAGAGAACCCTTTAAAGGTACAGAACATTCTCATTGCTCCCCAAAAACTATCCACATGCCCCTTCCCAGTTAACCCTTCCAACACCTCAGAATCAACCACTATTCTGATACTTTTCCACCACTACATTTTTCCTACTTTTGATCCATGTTAATGAGACCACACAGCAATAATTCTTGTGCAAGTTTTTTTAGCACGTTCGTAAAACTCATTCAAGTTGTATGTACCAGCAGTTCGTTCATTTTAATGCTTTCCCGTTTCATTGGCCTGACCTAACTCAATAATTACAGAGGAATCTAATTCATTGCCAAACATATTTGCTTACCTAAGCTAGCCTGTGCAATTAGGTCACCGTGTTTAAAAAAAAAAAAAAAAATTACACTGTGCTTAAATATATATTGTTGAATCCTGGAGCAGCTGTCATTTGTGAAATAAGTAGTCCAGGGTTTGTAACATGATTAACTTGTATCTCTTTACTGCCTTGTACAATAAGGATTATCACAAAATTTATTAAAATCATGGCTATGTACTCTCCTTCTGTGACCTAGTGATAATTATTTTTATAAATTTATTGCTGTTTGTTTTCAAAGTTCTTGAAGGAATAGAATCTGGGTAACAGTAGGGCTTGGTGTATGTACTGGTTTACAAACTTGGGGGTTCCCCAGGTTTGAAAGCTGAAACTGGCTTTCATACTCAGAGGGTAAGGCGGACCAAAGAAAGAAGCAGACCACTCCAGACTGGTAGGCAGCAAGCTGAATAAACAAGGGAACATACTTATGAGGCTTGTCTTAGGTGGACACAAGATGAGTATATCCCAGCCCTTGCCCACCAGAATCTTAAAAGTTTACATAGAGGCCTGAGGTTCAACCACATATTCAGTCCAATACCTTGCCCTCTCAAGGCTGTGTTCTTGAAAACGGCTCCCTGTGTGGGAACAGTAGGCAGAACATACATCCCAAGGACAGAGGAGGAGGTGAGGAGCCTCTGCTTGCCTGCCAGGCTTGCAGGTCAAGCAGTGGTCATGTCCTCTTGATGACCTCCCCCAGCAGCACTAAAGGCCTTGTCTTTGCCCAGCTCTCCACTGACTCTACACAGCGAAGTACAACAAATCGTTTGCTACATCTTTGGCTGTGAATGATAGAAAATTGTGCTTAAAATGAGGCAATACTTTTATTTAAAAGATGGTTTCAAATTTAAGAGACATTTAGTATATGTAAAATCACGCATGCTTTTCTAATTTTCCAGCAAATGCTGTGCTTGGGTGTACTATGAACATATTTCAGTGAATTAGTTGAGTCAAGAGCAGAGAGCAAACACCTTGATTTCATATTCCGTAATGGCAATCCCAGGGTTCTGTGAGGTAGCAGCTTTAAACTATACTATAGAGTAGCTTGAAAGTGCTACATAAGAAGACTACACATTTTAGATTGCTTTCTGATGTCCCAAATGGACTTGTTTTACCTGAATGTAAACTCTTTGTTTTAGATGACTGCTCAGTATACCACTCAGAGACCAGATAATGACTATTAATCACCTAATCAGAAGAGCTTGCTCTGAAACCAAAAGGTAAAATATCTTGTTCTGATCCAAATATAAAGCAGCTGGTCATTGTAAATAATTTTTTTCTAGTTGTCCATTTGCTCTAGTTTCCTGTGCTTTTATTGGAGACCTTAACTTAATAGAACTCTAAAGATTTTTTGATATTATCATTCACAGCATTAATAGATTGAAAGAGAAATCATGTTTATCTCAATAAATGTAGAAAAAGTATTTTTTAAAGTCATTAAACATTAAAAAAGAAAACTGTTAATAAACTAGAAATAAAAGTAACCTTAACTAAAAAAAATTTATCAAACAAAAAACCAATAGCAACTATTATACATCATGTTAAGCATTAGAAGCTATCCCTTTGGGAACCAGAACAACTTCTGTGTCCAGTATCTCCAAGGTGGCCAGCAGTGAAAAGCAAGAAAAATAAATAAAATGTGTAAGTTTGGAAAGGGAAAGAAAAACTGGTTTTCCAGAGATCGGGTAGTTGTGTATGCAGAAAATATAAAAATAACCCACATTACATTTTTATAATTCTTAGGACTAAAATTTTGCAAGGTTTCTGGACACAGAGAGAACAGACAGAACTAATAAAAGAATGGACTTACTAACTCCTATTACAATAGCATGCAAAATAGAAAGTTGTCTTAGATTAGTTTCCTAGAAGCAGGGCCTGAGACAAGGATTTGGGGACACATGATTTATTCAAAGAGTACTTTCAGGAGAAAAGGAGTGAAGGTAGCAGGAGAGAACAAGAGAAGGAGCCAAGGAGGAATAGCATTGGAATCTAGCTTCCGCTGGGTACTACTGAGAACTCTAGAGCTGAATTACACTACAGTTGGTCCACCTTTATGCAAAAAAGCCAGCTTGTCCATTGCTCAATGGTTTCAGACTGTTCCCTTCCCTGGGGTGGCAGTGAGGTTATAGCTTCCAAGGTGAGGCATCTCCCATTCTAAAAAAGGGGACCGTTATGAGAAGTTAGCACTAATCCTAACAGCAGCTGGGGAATGAACACCCTGGCTGGTAAAGAACCTCTGGGTGTTATCAACGGTAACCAACACTGTGCTACTGAGATCTACTTGGTTCTCCCATTGTTTATCCCACCCAGGCGCAGGATTCTGCTTGGTGCCAATTTCTGGGCAATTAACAAGAGGAGAATTAGCGATGTGAGCAACAGCCACCACTGCAGGCCCCAAGTTGATAAGCGATGCTCATCACACCTTTTCTCCGTCACCCATCTGGAGCTCCTTGTGGAGCACCCCATCCCACCAACCTTGAGGGGGTCTCAGCCCTTGTTATTATGAACTTATTAAGATATTTTATATAATAAATGAGATATTCAAGGTTATTTTCAGAACTCAAATATTTACTGCTATCTGGGAGAAGCTTTTATTATTAGTCAAAACCTGCATCACTTGATTACTGACTGATTCTCTTGAAACACGACCTTTGTTTTCAGAAGTCCACCAGTTCCTTTGGGCCATCGGCTCAGCTGCAACTCAGTACAAAGAGACCTCTGTTTTGCTTCCAGCATGAGTGCTTAATTGATATTATTGTTTGTTACTGATTTCACAGTCTTTCTTTTTTTTCCTTCTAGAACCTACCTTCCTCTAAAGATATAATCTGAAGTAGACAGAATGGTGAGCTAAGAATTTTTTGAATTAACCTGTGAAGAGTAGTGGGGGAGGGCCACACTTATATAGCATATGATATTCCAAGTCACATTTGTCCTCTGAAATCCCCTCCATATCATTAGGCAGTTTATTTTTCTATATGAGAAATCAATTACATTTCTTGCCCCAATATATTTCTGTCCATTTTAATATTCATTGCTTCTGTTTAAGGTGTGTATTATCTTTTTTCTTTTATTTGTTGTTGAAGGATATGCTAAACCTATCTCCTATCTATGACATTTAAATGCAAATAGGAACTATGTGAAACATTAAATGGCCATTTGACAACCTTGCAAAGACTTCACATTTGACTCAGCAAATGGTCTTTTACCACCTAGTTGCACTCACACATTTTTAGTGCTTCAGATCATACAGCTACAACATAAGTGCAGGGTCTACTGGGATTCTGGAACTGCTCTGGGCTTCTTATGATGATGGAGGTGCATGGGGCTTGTAGGAGAGTGGGCAAATCCTGTCTATTAGGAAAGAGTACCAGCCACAGGAACTGTGTTGCTCAAAGGGACACCTGTTTTATTTAGAGAAGTTCTCCATAGTTGCATGTCATGTTCCAGAGATACTTAATGAGAATCTTCATGGAGTGTTCAAGATCACCAAGGTAATCCTTATGATCAAGAAAGTTTTGGAAGCATTGCCTTAAGGAAAGGGAAAGATGAGATGTGAGGAGTCTTCCAAAATATTGCGATATTTAAAATGGTAAATGAATGCTTTGTGGTTGCCTGGAAAGCCTTTCATGAGAAGACAAGGACACTCCAGAGGCATTCAATATCATGCTTCCTGCTGGGAGGTGTAAAAAACACTGTTAAACCTTCCTCAGGCCTCCCCATCATCAAAATGCAACTATTCTGCAGACAGAATTCTGTTCACACTAATCCATGCAAGCAGTGGGTATCTCCTGGTGGGCCTGTTTATATTTTTTAAGTAGATCTTCGAGACCTTTATTTTTCCCTGCTCAAAGTGTCTCTAACAGAGAAAGTTCAATCATATCCATATTTGGTGGCAAGTGGGCCATATGTGAGCCTTGAAATCACACAATATTAGCAAATGTGTACAGATTAAAATCAATCTTAACAAGGGTATTTAAAAAATTGGAGCATCTTGAGTAGTTACCTCAGTGTAATCTATCCATAAATCTAATCTAACAGAATTTTCTGGAATCAAATTGGGTCCTATATTTCCATAGAGCACATGGCAGTGCCCCACGGATTTTAAATTTACTTTTTAGCATTGATATCGTGTTCTCAGCTGCTCACTATGGGTCAATTGAAATATCAACTTTAGGTGGAAATAAACAGTAGGGATAGATGAGTTAGTGAGGAACATATATCCCATTTTCATCAAATTCTTATTATATTGCATTTTGTAGTTACTTCTATTCCAAAACACTTGCCAGACTATAAATGTAATTTTCTCTAATTCATAGTTTACTGTCCTGGTTGTAGATTGGCCTGGCTTCATTTTCTGTATTGTAAACTTTCTTGCATTTGACTTTCTCTGTTTGACAGTGCTCCTTCACCATACTATTAAATACATATTTAACTGCAGGGCTCACTCCCTCAAATGTCTTCTGGAGATGGGCATTGGAGTGGGTTGGGGGCAGCGGCAAAAGGGAAGAATATGCCTGTCTAAGGGAGATGGGATGCCTTTAACTGTTCTTGCCATGTGGAAATGCAAACCTCACTTGGCCAAATCTTCTTATTTTTTATATTAAACTAAAAATCTCATGGTTTTCAAATGTGGTAATTGATATTAATTCGCCTAAAATGTTTTGCAAGCCAAACAAAATAAACCTCTGAATTTTATTGAACCCATAGGGCAGCAAGTCACTTTCATTAGATTATAGCAATAAGCACAGTTACAGATCCCACTGGACCTGGAAAAGGTGCTTGTCCATCTTCCCTAATTTTACTGATACGAATATAGAAGAGGTGATATTTGGGACATAAGTGTCTGCCTTTTAGAATGATTATCTACTCCCATGGATGGTGAGTTGCTACAGATTCCAGGATGGGTGTACTGAGCTTCTCCGAGGCTGCGTCACTGAATTTCCCATGACTTTCTCCATTATCCATGAGATGGTTTGGTTTCTATGCCTGAATCATAGACACTTACACAGCGGAAGTTCAAGCATGGGCAGAGAAGGGTCTGAAATGTCTGATTGGTAAAGAGCGGTGATGAGATTGGGAAAATTGCTTCTTTTAGCACTTCATTCAAAAATTTATAAATATCTTGGTTTTAATTATTTCATTAATGTGATTTTCTAACTGATAATGCTGACTTGAATTGTGAAGAATAATACATAGCTATGTATTTTTAATATACAGACTGAAATAAACTACCATTTAGATCAAATAATTGAAGGCAGTGCCTTAAAGTGATTAAATAAATTGGTAAATAGTTTTTCTATACACATTGTGTATAGATTTACCATTGTTTAAATTATTTTCTGTTATTTAAAGTTTCATATGATTAATTTCATCATTTGTTTCAAACGTAACTTTTTATAGTTGGTCTTTCTGAAATCTTTGGAAATTTGAAAAAAAAAGTATGTATATTCCATGAAATGCTGATTATTTTTAAAAAAGATTTAAATTATAAAAACTGCTCATATGGACAATGAATAGGATTTTTAAAAATTTAACTTAATTAAATATGCATAACCAGAAAATACATCTTAAAAGCATGTGTGTGTGTGTGTGTGTGTGTGTGTGTGTGTGTGTGGCTTGACTCCCATCCCTTGGCTATATTATTTTGTGATATGGAGCTGTTCTTTCTTCAGGAGTTCAGATTTTTCTTTTCGTTCCGTTTCCTCTCTCCCTCTCTTGATGTGCCTGTGGGTATATGGTGTCTAAATCGCTGCCAAGGGTTTCTTGGTGGGTTTAATATTTGACTACAAGGCAAGATGCCAGCCCCAGAGTAAGCTCTCCAGGGAGTGCAAATGAGAGGTGATGTCCCCTGGGCCTGCGCAGGGTGCTCGGGATTCCAAGATCTCCCTAAGCTGCCGCTGGGAGCCCAGGGGGCGTCAGAAGCAGCCTCCTGTTGGGTCCACTCAGTGCCTGGGGGGGTAACTCAGCGTTGCAATGCACATCCAGCCTCATCCACGTAACAAAACATTTTAATTTTAAGGGAAAACGTTAACCCGTTTAGAAGACCCATGATCAGTGTCCCCGATGCGCTCCTTACGTAGCAATTTCGCCCTTAAGGGTGACACGGTCGGCGCGCTCAGCTACAGTGTCCAGGAGGCGAGGCCCCGCACGCGCGCACCACGCCGCACACGGACCTTGCTCCCGCGTGCGGCGACCCTGCGTGCGCCCCGCGGGTGTCCCCGTCCGAGCGCACACGCCGTGCTCCACGGGCGGCGCTGGCAGCGCAGAGCCCAGCTGTTGCTGTGACACTGTCAGCGGCGCCGGAGACGGGGACCTGCTCGCGCGGACCCGCCCGCTCCCCGCCCGCTGCAGCGCAGCCGCCTCTGCCGTTTCCTCCTTTCAGCCCAAGGCAGCCCCTGCGGCAAAGTCGACTCTGATTTTAAAAATAAGAAAAGAGAATCCCCAGCCCCCGGCCCGCAGGCCCCGCCACCCCGGTGGCAGGAGCGCGCCGAGCGCCGAGCGGCCCCACGCCCGGTGGCGCGCGCCGAGGGAGCCGCGGGAGGTGAGGGGCCGCACCCCGCGCGGTGGGCGCCGCGCCCCGCTCGCCGCCACCATCGCCGCCGCCGCCCCTGCGGCACCATGACCTCTCAGAGCACGAGGGTTACAGGTTGGTCACGGCCTCCCGAAGCTGGGGTGCGGGCCCAGGCGGGCGGGGACGGGTGGGGGCGAGGCCCCGCGCCCGGAGCTCAACGGGCGTCTGGACGCGCGGCGGGGAAGGGGCGCGGGCTGCGGAGACGCGCCTCCCTCCCCCCGCAACGGGACGCGCCTTTCCCGGCCTCGGAAGCGCGCGGGTGGGCGCTGGGAGCCCAGGGCCCGCAGACCTCGGCCTTCCCTGCCGGGCATTAGGGGGCAGGTGGTTGGGGATGCGGTGGATTCGTGGGCCCGTCCTCGCCTGAGGTCGGGCGCGCAGCGTGGGGGGCCCACCTGCTCCGGCAGGTTTCAGGAAGGGCTGGGGGCCTTGCCCGCCCCACCCCCATGCTCTTGCGGATTGCTCTAGGCTTAGCAGTCATTTTATTAATTACTCTGGCTGGGCAGTTATCACTGGGGTGGCCCTACAGCCAGCGAAAAGGTGACCTGCCAGAGCAACACGGTTTTGTCACTGAGCCCTTCGGAAACTGGTGTAGATCTCCAAGCTCCAATCTCAAGGCGGGCCTAGCACCCTGAACAATGGGGGGTTATCCTTCTGACCCGAATTTTCCTCTTTAAGAGTGGTTAAAACTCTGAACTCAGATCCTGATAAATTCTTGCGCTATCATAGGATAACTTCCAATTTCAGGCATAATTTTTCAGGGGCTAGATTATTAAGGATGTGTATTTATGCACACACAGGTTCAAGCCTCTGGGTCATACTAGTCTTAATCTTTTATTTGTCATCAATAGGTCATCAATAGGCCCGCATTTCCTTGGTGATGAAATGGGAGGTGGGTACTGGTGGCTGTTGTGTATAAGAAGGCCAGGGTTGGATTGGAGGAGGCCTTTAACAGAGCTCAGAAATTAACAGGTGGCTATTTTTAAAAATTCATGATTCATATTTTCATAGCTTAACTGTGATTCGATTTGAAATTAAGTAGAAGAGAGGGTGAATTTATGGCCTTTATCCTGAGGAAGACATACACAGGAGTGGTTTTTTACACTCACAGATTAAGTTTCATCAGTTCTAAATAAAAATCATGGCTTCTCAAATCGCTACAACAAAGATTTGTTTCCTCGCTGGTTGGCTTTCATTCTGTGGATCTTTCTGTGTTGGATTTTTCATTCTTCGGTAGTGTATTTTGAGCCAGCTATTGCTAAAACCAAACAGAGTGAATGAAAAAGCAGTCTTGGGAGAAAGTTTTTCAAACGAACAGGCTCATGGACCCTCTTACGTGTTCATAGAAGACTTGACGTCGTGGCTGAATAGGTGTGCTGCCAATGAGAAGGACCATACTGGAAGCTCTATAGAAGTTGAAGACAAGTCATGTCTTGTAGCTAGTAGTAATGTAGGTATAACTTTGGGTATGATTTGCAAGATACTCAAAAGAGGAAAATGTTTTAAAAGAAAAAGATCTATTCAAAATAGTATCATTTACTTGCAGTTTAGAGAGCTACTTGTGCAGCTTGAGTAGTGTTTTGCTCTTCTCTGTGTATGGCATTTCTTTGAAATGTTTTCCATTTGCTTCTGTTTTCTGCATACATTACAAGTGTGTGTGCATGTGTGTGTGTGCATGTGCAAGTGCACACCTGGGCACACATCATTGTATCAACATCATTGACAAATGGTATCACTTATCAGTGATGCTGAGATAATTTCAGAATCTTCATGGCTATGTAAATTTATCACAAAGGAGAGTAATCATATGTAGATTTAGAGTTTAAAGGAAAAATAGTCTCATCTACCCACAGCACCATATCCTAATCATAAGCCAGGCACTGGGCCAGGGGCCGGGGGTTCAGTGAGGGAAAAGATAAACCTGCACCCTAACAATATGGCCAGGAAAGGCAGATCTGTAATTAAGTGGATAGACAGTGAGATGGCCTGTTTTCTAGTTTTGATTTGGAAGCTATGACATTCAGCTTATAGAAATTATGAATTGCCCCTCAAAAATGGTGTCAACATTTTAGAGTTTGACTATCACGTTATGTGATTCTTACCTGTCTCAAGGACTGTACGAGAAGTTTTTGCACCTTCAAAATTCTTTGTGTGCAAACATTTAATATTTAATTTGTCCTTTGAATTTTAAAATAACTGGACATGATAGAAATGACAGAGATTGTAGAGAGAAGACAATAAACACCTATTATCCTAACAAGCTAATCAAATGATTGTAATAATTGTATATTTGGTGTGGCGTTTTTAAGACTGCATAGTTTGTGTAGTTGTAGTGATGGTATTATACAATTTTTGTACTGTTTTTTTTCTGTTTAAAATTTATCATAAGCATTTTTTCATGTTTCTATACAGTTTTATTACTTAGAAAATTGTAAATGGCTGTCTAAGAAGATTCTACCCCAGGAATATAGCCTCACTTATGTAGCCATACCTCTGTCATTGGATAGTTGCTGTTTCCAGTTTACATCATTATAAATAATGTCTTGATAAATGGTTAGAGTATAGAGAGTTATTTCTAGTGGATGTTATGTTTTTCATGATAAAGTCAAAGCAATCCTATTTCTGGAAAATGGGTTATTTAAATTATTATGGAATTATAATATATAAATTATTATGCATATGTCATATGAATTATACATTATGGATATGTACATATCTTCAGCTTGATTTCCTAAAGATTATAATTATGAATAAGATGCTTTATCTGCTTTCTGAGGTAGAACTGCTTTCTTTTGAGTATTTGTGGATTTTTTTTTAATCCTCACTCAAGGATTATTTTTTTTTCCCATTGATTTTTCGAGAGAGTGGGAAGGAGGGAGAGAGGGGGAGGGAGTAAGAGGAGAGAAGGGTGGGGGGGATCCACATCAATGTGAGAGAGACATCAACTGGCTGCCTCCCGAACACTCCCCAAGTGGGGTTGGGGATCAGACCTGCACCCCAAGTATGTGCCCTTAACCCCTTGACCTTGACGGGGAATCGAACCTGAGACCCTTCTGTGCACGGGCCGACTTTCTAACCACTGCGCAACACCTGCCAGGGCTTACTTTCCTTCTTTTTACAGGAATAAAAGAAGATAAAATAATAGCTTAGTTTAGACTAATGACCTTTGCACTATGTAAAAACTTGCCTTTTAACAAATTCATCTGAAATTCAGATGATAAAATGCACCTCTTAGAGTAAAACCAAAGAGGAATGCTATAAAGTGGTAAGCTGAAAAGAAAAAATAAATGCAAGTTATTTTAGGAAAAAAGAGTTTTGAGCTCCAGAATGTAATTATGCTTTTTGCTTTTCTACTCAGACTTCAAATAAATGATCAAAGCAATTCATAGAGTGAGAAACTTGCATGCCACAGGTACAGGGAGAAGAATTCTGTTTGCCCTGGGCTATAGGCTCCAAAGCATTTCTCATAGATTCAGTACAGATGGAACTGGATTAATGGAACTAATGGAAAAAACTAAAGTTCAGATCACAAGTCTTTTTGTAAGAGAGTTTTACAAAAAATAAGGAACTTAGCTCCTGGCAGAACCCCTTACTTTGAAGTGGTGAAGGCTTAAGTTGGGAGCATTCTGTAGCTAAGACAGAATTACTTGATTTCTGAAGCAATTTCTCTGTAAGAACCCAGGGTAAGTGGAGCCACACCAAATGGAAAATGCTCATATGACAGGGACTGAGTCCATGAGTCCAGAGATTGGGCAGGAGTGAGGTTCCATGGAGGGAGCCCAGAAGAACTGGAAGATGAAAGGTCTCAACACTGCAGCCAAGGGAATCTCTGATGTGGAGATCAAGAGTAAGACTTATCTCCAATTATGCAAAGGAAAGAGATGAAAAGAGGACTTTGTTTTGGATGAAGATGATGTGTATGGAAGACAGCCAACAGAGACACACAAATAAATGCTCTTCCTGACAGGGAGATCTGAGCAAATGGAACACAAGCCATATTCTAAGTGAAATACAATAATTATTTTCTTCTAAATGAAAAAAAAAAAAATCCAAATATTCAGATGAAGGTGAGTTATCATGGACCAGGAAAAATTAATAAAAATTAGCCAATGTCTAGGTATAGCCTAGTGAACACTTTGAATTTGAAAGAAACATTTTAAAGGAAAATATCCCATCGGTATTCTGGATTCTGGTCAAGTAAAAAAATATATATATTGCCTATCCCTAAAGGGAAAAGCTAGACTGGCTTGATATACCCTCTCCAAAATGAAATATCAGCAAGCAGTAAAATAATATCTTGAAAATATACAATTCTGAAATATACCAGTAGACAGTTCTTTTATGATACTAATATTGTTCAAAAAGGGCATATTACAAAGATGAAGAAATACATAATAAGCAGGTGCTACCAAAAAAACCCAAAAAGGTGAGATAGATGTATGTAAATATCAGAACAATGGTTCCAAAATTGATGAAATGAGAAAATTTTAAAGTAATAGAAGTTACTATCTTTAAGAAAATTATAAGTTTCCTATATATACTAATTATCATAGCATTATAATATGTATAGCTAAAAGTATTCTTTTTAAACATTTTTTACTGATTTTTAGAGAGAGGGGAAAGGAGAGAGATAGAGAGAAATAAAACATTTGTCAGCTGCCTCCTGCCTTCCCCCTACTGGGGATTGAGCCCAAAACCCAGACATGAGCCCAGACCAGGCATTGAACCTCATGGTTCGTGGGTGAATGCTCAGCCACTGGGCCATGCCAGCTGGGCACTGCAAGTATTCTTCTGTGTATTTATTGGAAGACATGGCTCATAGGTGCCATGTTTCCACAAAGGGTTCTATGACTTAAGATGGGATAAGAAATCATTTCAGCTTAGGAAGCAAACGATAAAATAGAATTAGAGAGGAAAAGAAAGATGATAAAAAAGTGAATAGATTCATTAAAAATTAGGAAAGCTTAAGATCTGGTAGAAAAAACTAAGAGCCATAGCATTGTGATCTTTAAGGCATGTTAATCTGTAGTTACCTATAGGATGTATTAGCATGCCAAGAGGTAAGAGTGAAGTCAAGAAAAGTAAGAACAGTCATTGAAGGAAGGTGTTGGAGAAATTGGGGGTGAAATTCTTGGGATGAGTAACAGGAATCAGACTACCATGATGGAAATGGAGAGGTGGATGGTAGAGATTTATCAACAGAACAAATGCTAACAGATCTTGGTGACCAAACCAAAGAATGAAAGGGAAAGATGGGTAAAGAATATATCCAAGACTTCAAGCTTGGATGGTTGTGGGTATTTTATTTTTTTATTATTTTTATTTATTTAATTTTTAAAAACATATCTTTATTGATTTCAGAGAGAGGAAGGGAGAAGGAAAGAGAGATAGAAACATCAATGATGAGAGAGTCATTGATTGGCTGCCTCCTGCGTGCCCCCGATTGGGGATCGAGCCCACAACCTGGGCATGTGCCCTGACTGGGAATCGAACCTCGATCTCCTGGATCCTAGGTTGATGCTCAACCGCTGAGCAATGCCTGGCCTGGTGATTATGGGTATTTTAGTTCTTATTTTGTTATGCCTGAATAAAACAACTAATTACTTCTTTATCATTCAGTTAGCTTAAAATCTTCTGCTTCATTATTTTAAAATAATCTATTCTCCTTTATTATTTTTATGAAATCTATAAGAGATAAGTTTCACATATTATTTCTGGAGCAGAGAAAGGATTTAAAAAATACTTCTTATTGTTGAAAGTACTAATTATGGGAGTTTGTATCAGACAAGATACAAATTTGTATCAGACAAGATACAAGTCAGCGAGGTCGAAAATACTATTGAATATATTACAAAATTTGTTTGAGGTTAAAAAATATCATAGATAATGTGAAACTGGGATGGGAATTTTTCAAGCATGGAAACTTGCTTAACTATTTTCCCCAAGAGCCAAAGCACAAAGATTAAAATAAAGATTGTAAATAAGGGATTTAAATTTTCAGATATAGAACTTGCTGGATTTGGAAACACCTTTCCTTAAATTATTCTTGCCATATCCCTCAATTCAATGTATGCCAATATTTTGTGGAGTAAAAAGATATTAAACTCCAGAGAGCCTAAAAAAAGCTTTTTACTTTTTAGTAAATAAAAAATTAAAGCATTTTAAAAACTGACTCAGTGAACTAGGCAATTTGTTTTTCATTCCCTCCTTTCATTCAATAAATAACTATTTTAAAGCTATATTCTAGACTAGAAAATTATAGTAGAATATTCAAGAAAGAAACAAAGTTCTTAGCTATCTCATATGAAAAAAATTTACTCTTGTATAGAAAATCTATACCATGGAATTTGTTTTAGAAAATTCTGCAGTTCTCTGCCAGAAAGTTAAAAATAGATTATACTATTATACATGGTTATAAATCAAAAATTTTAGTTCGGATTTCTATTTTCCTGTGTTTCTTATAACTAGTCTATGTACTTTTTTTCCACAACCAGTCTTGATTATGAACAGTAAACTCTATAGGTGTTAAAATGCTCTCCTGAGCATCTGGACCAGTGATCTCATAACTATTTGGGACCACTGTTGGGAGAGTGTGTGAGAGTCACCTGGGGAGTGTTTTTTATAAATGTCATTTCCTATACTCCACCCTGGGAAGTTCTAATTTAGTATGTCTGAGGTGAAGGATGAGTGGGGTTCAGAATGTTTAAAAACCCTTGGGTGATTCAAGTGTTAAGCAGACTTTCGAAACTACTAAATTTTTTATATTATAAACTCTGTTCTACACATTTTTAATTTTTTCATTACAGTTGACATTCAATATTATATTCGTTTCAGGTGTACATTAGAGTGGTTAGACATTTATATGACTTACAAAGTGACCCCCCCCCCCACTGATAATTCTAGTACTCATCTGGCAGCATATATAATTATTACAGCATTGCTGATTATATTTCTTATATTGTACTTTACATCCCTGTGATTACTTTGTAATTGCCAATTTTTACTTCTTCATTCCTTCACCTTTTCCACCCAGCTCCCCAAACCCCCTCCCACCTAGCAACCATCAGTTTGTTCTCTGGATCTATGAATCTGTTTCTATTTTTTGTTCATTTATTTTGTTTGTTTAGATCCCATATGTAAATGAATTCATATGTTGCTTGTATTTCTCTGTCTGACTTATTTCACTTAGTATAATACCATCTAAATCCATGGAAACTACTATTTTAAACCATTTACCTTCTTTGTCCAAACTTTGTGGATTCATACTACTAAATTAAACAATTACACACACATAAAAATAGAAAACTCCTTTCAATTCTCCATGTGCTTTAAGTATAGTATGAAAAAGTTATAGAAACCATTACTTTAAACCATATACCTTCCTTGTCCAACCTTTGTAGATTTATTACAAGATTAAACAACCACAATAAAAATAGATAACCTCTTTTTCTGATTTTCATAATCTTTAAATGGTAGTAGCCATTTATCAAAATAAAATCTCTTGCTTGGCCAGAGTGGCTCAGTGGTTGAGCTTCAACCTAGGATCCGGTAGATGATGGTTTGATTCCCAGTAGGGGGCGTGCAGGAGGCAGCTGATCAATGACTCTCTCTCATCATTGATGTTTCTATCTCTCTCCCTCTCCCTTCCTCTCTCTGAAATCAATAAAGACATTTTAAATAATAAATAAATAAATAAATAAATAAATAAATAAATAAATAAATAAATAAATAAAATGTCTTGAGCCTTTTAGGGACTACACGGAGATTAGGAAGTTTGACCTTCTTACAAAATCACATTATCAATCTGTGGTAATTTAAAGTCTGACATTTTTCTTTTAAATTTTTCTTAAACCTACACTGTACCCAGAGTAACTCACAAAATTTTAAATGCATAATATCCTTTTTAAACATATGGTGAAAGACAAGGGCTTGCCAAGTGAATTTACTGAATTTTCTGAGTAAAGGCTTGGGAGAGGCCGCTCAGCTTACATGTGCAAGCTGATCGCCTCAATTTGTAATCAATACTACAGTAATTTAGGCGACACAAATACAACTTCATTCCCTCTCCTACTGCTTGGATGCTTTAGTTTGGCATGCAGGGTGCAACAACAAACAGATGTTGGGCCATCAAGTCTATCCTGAATTCCTTTACCAAATCCAATAATTTTTAAAGGTCAAAGAAAATTAAATTGTCATAGTTTAAAAAAATGAAGCAGAACAGAATCCTTGTGAAGCGATGACATTATTTTGAGGTATTTGTAGAAAGAACAGGAAAAAAGTAATATGCTTCTTTTTGGGGGTTAGTAAGTAGACTTAATATAAATAGCAGAGAACTATTTTCTGTTTTTAATCAGTGTGTTGACAAAAGGAAAAAGGGAAAAAAAGAGCCTGTGTTAGGAGATGGCCTTTTGAAATATTTGGTTTCCTTTGTTCAGTAGCTCATCTTGGGTGGCCCTTGAAGACCTGCTGAGGCTGGGCCATGCCTGTAACACTGTTTTTACAGGGCTACACCTTGATTTAGTAAGGGCCAAGATATAGATGAAAAGTCCAGTTTGGAGAGAGAGAGGCAAAGGGAGGCCTGAGAGAGGGTTGCTACAACCCCAAGGGTCAAAATTTCAGTGATGTCTTAGTTCTCCTGCTAAAGCTATCTGCTCTGCTACATCACTGGGCAAATATGGAACTCAGGCTGTTTTAAAAGAGAAAACAACTCAGCCGCCTGCCTTTCCTTCAAACAGAAGCCCGATTAGAAAGGAAAAATGCATCTAACGCATGAAAGTTCATGAGCAAAGGGAACTGATGAGAAGCTTGCCTGAGAGTAGCTGGAAAGGACTGGCATTGTAGTTTTAGGGGCAGCCATGGTCTAATTTAATTTCCCTATTTTTTTAGACTTGGGAGAGGCAAGAACTAGAGATTCCCTATTTTTGATCTCTGGGAAAGAAGATTCTATTCACAAAGCCGTGGAAAGGTCAAATTGAAAGAAGTGGACAGCTGAGTATCACTTACAGGGGTAAAGGTCAGAAAGTGACCTCAGGCAGTGACCTACTTTCTCTATACCTCATTTTTACCTGTGAAATAGGAATAATAGAACACCTGTCCCACTGGGGCATGGTCAAAAAGTAGAAGAGATAATCCGCTCAGAGCTCTTAGTCTCACATATCATAAATTCTCAGCAAATTTAAGCTTAAAAACTAATTATTTTCATATTTTACTTGTTTTAAAGAATTACAGATGAAATTCACCATTGCAAAATATTTTAATTTTACAAAAGTTCTTGAGGTTCAAATGATTTGCCTGTTCCCTCCCTTGCTCCTTTACCTCTGTTCTCCCAATGAAACCTACTCCCTGGGTTCTAAACTTGCTTCTAGCCCATGTGGATCCGGGCAAGTTTGCTTTAGAGTTTTAATCTGTACAACTGGAATAATATTAAAAACTTCTGAGAGGTATTAAGGCCTTGGAATAGTGCCTGGCACAGAGCCAGCTTTCAATAAATGTTTGTTCTCATCTTTCAAGGAAAATAAAAGGATGTATAACGTTTAAGCTTGATTCTCTTATAAAATTATTTACTGTAGTGGATAGGCCATCACCTTACTTTAAGAATTGATGAAATGCATAAAATTAGGATAAGCTTCAAGAATGTGATACATTTTATCATTACAAGTCTTTTGGGATGTGATCTATTGCACACTTTCAGATGGCACCGAAGTCCTTTCTGGAAACTCCGTGCTATGTAGTCATTCTCTCTGAGAATATCCAGAAAGGAGCTTACCACCTCTCTGGATAGCCCAGTACTTTATTGAAAGCTTTTTAAAATATGTTTTTATTTTCATTTTTATTTTTTTAAACATATCTTTATTGATTTCAGAAAGAGGAAAGGAGAGGGAGAGAGAGAGATAGAAACATCAATGATGAGAGAGTCATTGATCGGCTGCCTCCTGCATGCCCCCGACTGGGGATCGATCCCGCAACCCGGGCATGTGCCCTGACCGGAAATCGAACCCTGATCGCCTGGATCCTAGGTCGATGCTCAACCTCTGAGCCACGCCTGGCCTGGCTAAAATATGTTTTTATTGATTTGAGAGAGAGAAGAAGGTGGAGAGAGAGAGGAAGGGAGAGGGAGAGAGAGAGACATCGATCAGCTGCCTCCTGCACGCCCCCTATGGGGATTAAACCCTCAACCCAGGCACGTGCCCCGACTGGGAATCGAACTGGAGACCTTTTGGTACATGGGACGGCGCTCAACCAACTGAGCCACACTGGCTGGGGCATTGGAAACTTTTGAGATTAAACCGTTCTTTTCATTTCCTAAATAGCTGCTGCTTGCTAACTTCCATTGATAACTTCCATTTAGCCTGGATTCTCTTTGCTGGGACAACAAATACTACAAAATAAAATCACCCCCTTGATTATGTTTTGAACTTTGAGTTATTAGTATGACAGGACTTCTCTCAACAAATCCCTTCTTTCCCCTTTAGTACAATTTCTGCAGAAAACATACAAGCTTTTACCCATGTATAATAAGAGGGTTCTATTTTCCAGTGTTCACATTCTCAGCATATTCAATCAAGAATTTGTGAGACTAAAACTAATTCTAGGAAACAAAGAAATCTGTCATATTTAGGAAATAAAGACAACTTTCTCTTTACTCTGTGATATAAGATTATCAGATTGGAGTTAAATGCTTTTTTTCAAAACTCATAGTAGAGATAATAAAAGCAAAATAGAATATTTTTTAGGATTTACCTTCAAGAAAAAAAGCTGAATGAAATGAATGAATTATGACTTCAAAAACTTAAAAGTTACATTTAAATGATTTGATGAGAAGTTTGATCATTTCCTGCCAAAAAATAAAGAATAGAGGCATTTTTATAAATGTGTGGCTGGAAAAACTACAAAATGAGTCACATAGCAAGAATTCGGTTTTTACAGATGAGAAATGTCTGTACTGTTTTCACAAACAATAACTGATGCTGAAAGAGTTTATAATCACCAGGTTGAACAATAAGAACATAGTGAAAAGGTAGTTTTCTTTTTATTATCTGTCTATTTTATAACATAATGAAATTTTAATTTAATAGTTCTGTGTATCACTTGTCTTGGTTCATGTCTTGTCTCGTCTCTGTGCCTAAGTTTCCTCATCTGTGAAATGGTTCTAGTACGAACTGAATGACTTGATGTATGACATGCTTAGAACAGGCCTGGCACATGACATAACACTTTTGTTGGACAAGTCTGTTGCTACATGGCACTCCACAGAATTTGGGAGGATATCAACTGATGAGCCGACTATTTTATTATGGGGACTAACTTATTTCCCAAAGCATTTCACCACCTTTTTGTGGGATTTGGGGTAGGTCTCCCTGTCTGTCTGTCTCTCTTTTTGAGCATTGTTTTACTTTTTATAACATAATCAGATTAGTGAATATCTATTCAGTTTTACATCAAATTCTATCTTTGACACTTTCCCTAAAATGGTTTTGATTATTAAGATCAAAGGCCATTATCGAGCTCCACTAAACAGGACACTGGGGCTGCTGGAGTCCAGCGCAGGCTGTAGAGGCTGTGGGAGCTGAGCTCAGAGAGAGAGAGAAAGGGACACCATCCTCCATGCCCTTAGCAGGGAACCAAGTTGATCTGGGCTTTTTCAGGTGAGGCGAGTTTCAGCCATTCGAGATGAAGTGAGAGTTTTCATTTTTTCAGACAAAGGACTGGGACGTGGAGTTGCTGGACCAGATGATAGCTCTATTCTTAATTTTTTGAGGAGCCCCAGTACTGTTTTCCATAGTGGCTGTACTCTTTTACTCATAAAGGCTTGAGAGTTTGTGCACATAAGTGACCAGAAGAATAGTTGTTGATTTTGATGTGCTGCCAATTGTAATGATACCTAATGATTAAAAATAAATCAGTGACTTATGTCTTCTTTGGGGGCTTTTTAAAATCAGAAAGATGCTGTGAGTCTACTAGAGTGGTATATGTTTCTCTTGTTTACACTTTAATTTCCAAACATTAAATCTTTTCATTATAATAAGCAAATCACACACAGAGACAAAAACTCTTCATGAGTTAAGTTCGGGACTAGGAAGGACTGATGTGGGATTGGCAGCAGACAACAAAGAGGATGCCGCTGGAATAAAGGAGCTGGAGTGGCTGGGAAAGGCTGGAGGATGGTGGGTAATGGTATGGTTAGCCAATTCAAGTGGAGCATGTGGGTATATGAATGAAAAGAAGTGCAAGTAAACTCAGTGGGACTGTGTCCTTGAAACATCAGGTTAAACAAAGCAGGCAGTTCGTAAGCTCCACAAATGCCTTTGCTGTTCCTTGCTGTATACCCAGCACACATCACAGTGCCTGAAACCATAGTGGAGGCAGATAGTTCCTGTGGGAATGAATGGATGGATGGATGGATGGATGGATGGATGGATGGATGGATGGATGGATGGATGAATGAATGAATGAATGAATGAATGAATGAATGAGAAGCAAGACAATAAGCGAGGTTTTCTGAAGAGACCATATCAGTGTATTGGTAAGTTGATTTCTGATGTAAAGGGCAAGATATATTTAAAAGGTTAATATTTATGGCAGTCCACATCTGAGGTCCCATGACTTAGAAAGGGCTCTAGCAATGGGGATAAAGTGAAAGAAGTTGTCAGTGAAAATCTGTGAAGAGATCTGTGTAGTCCTGCACAAGTGTGTGTCCTGCTTGTGGGCTCTGAAAGGCTCAGGGAAGTGGGTTCTGGGAATCGAGACCGATATCAAGTTGTCCTGTTGATTTTTAAGTGACGATGGTGTTGGTGTGACCTATATTGAAGGGAGAAGCAACGTAGACACATAATTTAGTAATAGTTGCTGAACACCAACAGATGGTGACGGAAACTGTGAGAACAGATGCTCATTTAAGAGGTTGAGTATAGAGAACAGACACATGGGACAGCAAGTAAGGGACATGCTGTAAACCATAATTTAGAAGACAGAAGATTCAAAACAGTTTCATGCAAATCCAAGAGGCTTACAAGGAGAAGGAATGACGTATAGTGTTGCAACACCTCACAGTTAAAGAAAACTGAATTTATTAACTTTAATTTGGTCAGGAGAGAGCTGGAATGACCTAAGGAAAGTACATGCCAAAAAAAGTAAAATATAACTATCAAAGAATATACAACTGAATTTTAACCACTTAAAAGAGAGCAAAATAAACCTTTTCTGCCCAAGTTGCCATTAGCTGTTTCTGAGTAAAAGATTTATAAATGAACATATTGAAACTGTGCAGCCTCCTCATACTATTGAACTATTTAGATACCAACTACTTTTAATAAGTGTAAAAAGCTACTGGATGCCATGCTGTTTGAATTTAGTACAGTGCTTTATAAAGGACACTTCTGCAAACAGAAAAAAACAATATTGGGTTATAAATACATAATGGTGATAAGGCTAAGATACACAGAAGCAATTTCCTATCAAAATAATAAGCTTACCTAGGATACTTAAATATCCCTGCTGTTCTTTATCAAGGCAATAACAGGTTTGCTGCACTCAGAATTATTGATTCAATATAAATAAATGTGTAAAACAACATGTCTGTATGTAAAGGAAAATTATTAAAATCTATTGCCTCAAATTAATTTTGGACTCTATATGTTTGTAACTTGAATTTATTTTGCTACTTGCATGCTTTACATAATATTTAATATTTTTAAATTAGTCAAAATTTCAGGGACTCAGGAGCAAGTTGAATTTTAATATGTGTGTGGATTAAACAGGTTCCAGCAGAGTTTGGACAGGTAGTTTTCTTGGGCAGCTTGATTTGGTGGCACTTTTGCAGTAGGTAAAATGAGGGTAAAAGTGGATGACAACTAATGTCATTCATTATAGTTGCACTGTTTTGGTGGGCTAAATAATAGCCAACATGGAGACATTTTTAAAAATGAATTCTGGATGTCTATTTCTAAATAAATCCATAATCATTGGTTCTGCTTTAGGTGGGATATTTATAATAAAAGTGCATGGCATTCATATGTAAAGGTGTCACATTTATGCATCAACTATTTTTCAGATTGCAACTTAGGGCCAAGTCATAAGAACTACAAATAGCCATTCGTAAGTCTCCACTGGCTCAGTGAAAACAGTATTAAAGCTAGTGGTTAGGTCTATAAATTTTTCTTGTCTCATTTTTTAATAACATCGTGAAGCCACTATTTCCTCCTTTGCATTGTGTAATCTTGAAGGATTTCTAAAAGATTCTGTATTCGGTTTGGGGCACATAAGAGACTGTCATTCAAGAAGCATCCCAAATTGAGGCCACCAGATGTTTCCCCCCACAGTGAATCAGAGAACAAGCATAATTTGAATATTTTGCATACATTTGCATATTGATGTCAAGAGTCCCTAACTCCAATTATGTAAAATAAAATTAATTAGTGCAGCCTACTGCAAAAGCTCGTATTCAAATCCAATACCGGCTCAGGACAAGACAACCTGGAAATACCTAGCATCTTAAAGCAAATTAGTTTGATTTCTTCTGGGGATAGGAGGCATGACAGACGTTCCTACCTAGGTGTATCCAGGAGAACATACATGCAGAGGTAGGCGCTCAAACATAGGGAATCCACTTCAAAGCCCATTTGTCTTGAGATTCTGTGTTCTCTTTCTGGTGAAAATTGCAACTGCACATACTATAAACACATTGTTTTTGTCTTCTGCTCCCTCCAGGATTGAGTGGCACTCATTGTCCTTGGATAGGGTTCTTTCTCTAGTTCTAAGGAGCAGCAAATAACACCCTGCTGGTGTTAAAACTATTGCATTTTCTAGACTTGGCATCTTCATGGCTGTGAGCTGCCTGGAGGACCTAATCCCTCCCTTATCTGCTTTTAGAAATTCTCCTAATCAGTGCTCAACATCAGTGTGGTCAACGATAAACACCTTAGGTTTGTAGTCAAACAGAGCTTCTTTTAAATTTCAAGTTTCCTTGGGTGGCCTTGGTCAGGTTATTAGCTGCCACAAGGCTGGAGTTTCCAGCTTTTATAAAATGAAAAGATGTTTCCTTTCTTCTGCTAGTTGTAAAGGATAAATAAAATATAATTGCAAAGTGCCTCAAACATAGTATATATTAAAAAAACATTCCCTCTTCTTCTTCCTCCAAGACTCTATCAAACGAGAAATCTCTCTGTGGACACAATGGGTCATCGGGCATCACCTACCGTTACAATATCTCTTGCACTTACTTGCTTTTTGTGTCCTGAAAGCTGGACAACAGTAGGCCTTTCCGTGGCTGCTGGATGGAGTGGTAGCAATGGCTAAAGGGAGGTGACGTATAGCAAGATGTAGATGACTCAGAATTCTGGAAATTTAAGTGTAAGCAGGCATCTCATCTCCTTTTTCAATGTAATTTAGGTTTACTTCAGAGTAGCTGGAAGAATTCATATAATCACAGAATTCATAAAAGAAAAAAAACTCCATTTACAGTAGATTCCGCCCCAAGCTCTCTTGTTGATCGGGAGATCAAGCTGCTTGGGAGCTGCTTGGGACTGCCATGTCTGTGTGTCACATTAAGTAACCTGAGGGAAAAATCCTAGGGAACATCTGAGTATTTCATCTGGATTGGTCAGCTGTGCTCTGGCAAGACCACCTTTAAGTGGAGGCAGCTCTAGGTGTATCAGCATAGACCTCAAAAAATGTCCCACTAATATGTGTTCCCTTAGAGGCGAGGCTACTTTGCCCCAGTTAATCTAGACCAGTGTTCTCCAAACTGGGATGTAAACTGCATATGAAGTGCACAAGATGATCTATTGGGTTGAGAGAGAGAAAATCAAGCTTTTATTGATATTTGTTTTTATCTCATTCTTTTAAAATTTCTATTTGCATGTGCTTATTTTGTTCAGTATAATGGAACGTTTATAATTAACGTGAATAAGCATACTTTGGGCCCTCATTTTTTGTGATCAGGGTAAAGATGGTTTAGGTCACTAGCACCACCCTCTCTCTCTTCTCCCAGACTGCCGTGTCGTGCTTGCTCCCCAGAGCTAACTTCAGCATGCTCAAAAGGAAACAGAGCTCCAGGGTGGAGGCCCAGCCGGTTACTGACTTTGGTCCTGATGAATCTTTGTCTGACAACGCTGACATACTCTGGATTAACAAGCCAGTAAGTTTCTCTTTTGCAATATGGAGCAGCACATGCTGATATAAAGGAAATGTGATTCATATATTCAAAAATCATGTGCCTTTCACTTTGAAATGTGTGTTTGAACTGCAGTAGAATATGGATGAGTCTAGGAATCTGGAAGTTAACAAATGAGATGAAATAATGAGGCTCCGCTCTGAGTTACATAGGAAGGTGGTCTCTCCTCTCCTCCTCTGTGTGTGCTGTCCTCACAGTCACCCCGTGTGGGGAAAATACCACTTCCCAGGCTGAGCCAGAGCTGAAGTCCCACATGAGTGACCTCTTCTACCAGGCTTTCTTTACGTGCAGTTCTCAACATGCATGAATCTGCGAGGAGATAAATGTTCGGAATTAAAGGTCTCCTTCTGAGTTGCAAATTTTGAGTAAAAGTAAAGGTTAATGAGATAGTGGATAGTGTCTCTAAAGAACTTTGTCATCTTCTCTCCCTCATTAAGCTGATGGGAACATGAGGGGAAGATCTGCTGTAAGAAGTATCATTGTGTATTAGACAGGCTAGCAGCCAGAGCTAAGGCAAATGACATATTCATGGGTCTTGGAAACTCAGTTCTATGAGCCAGGATGGGATCAACGTCATTATGTGTCAGAAATTATGGTGGGCTCAGAGGACACAAAAAAGACAAGCACGCTCACAGTGCTTGTCTTTCCCTTGACCATGATAAAGACCTTTCCAGCCTTTCTTCATCTAATCTACTCTCCAGACTGCTTCTCCAGCCTGCTCACATTTCCCCCCATGTTTTCATCTCTGTTCACGTAGCCCTTCTGCTTTATAATCGTTGAAACGTCCTTATTACCCACATTTCAAATTAAAGTGCCTTAGTATTATATTCAGGCTGTGTGTATTCTGGCTCTAACTTGTCCCGGAGCTGCCCTTCCCTAGACCTACGCACTGCCCACCGGAGCCACATCAGTGACTTCCTGCCCCTCCAACATACCTGCCCGTTCACAGTGTTTCCCTTGCAACTCGGATGGGTCAAGTCCCCTCATTCATGAAGGAGGTCTCAGATGTCACCCCCGCCCCCACCCACTCTCAAAGGTTCCACATTTGACCTTCACAAACAGAATAAACCTCTTACTTTTCCACTAATTTTATATTTGTATATAAGTATAAATGTATATTGTATATAAATATAATATATAGTATGCTATAGTACTATAAAATAGTGATGAATCAGGACCCTCTTGCTTCCATTTTTGTGTCCTCTGCATAATTTCTGACACATAGTAGGCCTTCTGCTCATGTTGAAAGAATGAACAGAATAGACAATAAAGCACTCACTACTTTTCCATGTACAGAGCTTTCTGAGAACTTTGAACAAAGGTAGTATTATAGATGTTGCCTCAGAAGCACTAACTAAAATAATCAATGTTTAACTAAAATTGGTACTGTAAATTTGAAACAGATTTGTTGTGGAAGAACCCTTCTTTTAGAGCTCTTTTGTGTAATTAGATCCTTTGGGTTGGAAGTCCAGATGGGGCTAAATTCACACACTGATGTTTATTGAAGCCGTTCCAAATTGCATGAAAAGTTCATCAACCTTTAAAATAAATTCAATCATCAGTGACTTATACAGTATGAAATTAGTGGCATTACTTCTTCATGCATGTATTATAAGTCAGATTAATATTAAAACCCATTCATGAGCCTATAAGTGTCTGAGTCTCTTCAAAGTTCTGACAGTCTTTTCTATTTTTTTTTTTTTAATCTCGGTGCTTGCTAGCTTGTGTAGCTGAAGAACCCATCTATTACAAAACTAAAACAGTTGTTTACAGGGGGAATATAATAGGAAAGGATTAATATGACTGTATATTTATATATATCCAGGATAGTCAATAAATAACATTTAAGCTATATTTTAAAATTGTCTACTAATTAATTAACTAGTAATTCTAACTTTAGTATGAAGATGCAACCATTTTTTATTAGTTTTCATAATAAAATAGTGTCTGTGAGTAATTGTACATCCTACACATATGCGCAAGTGTATACACACATACAGGCACACACATGCATACACACATTTATTTTATTTTTTATTTATTGAATTTATTGGAGTATAGGTTTTAAGTATACAACTCAACAAAACATCATCTGCACACTGCATCACCCCAAGGAAAGTCTCTTTTGGTTGCCATTACACCCACTCCTTTGCACACTTCCACTAGCTCCCACCTCGACTTTCCCTCTGGCTAGCACCACCCTGTCATCTGTGTCCATGTGTTATATGTATTTCTTTTTGCTTAATCCCTTTAACTTCTTTCATCTGTCCCCCAAGCATCTCCCCTCTGACAGCTGTCAGTCTGGTCCATGTATGCATGCCTCTGTTTCTACTTTGTTCATCAGTTTATTTTGTTCATTAGGCACTATGCATAAGTGAGATCATATGGTATTTGTCTTTCTCTGACTGGCTTATTACATTTAGCCTAATACCCTCTAGGTCCATCCATGCTGTTACAAAAGGTAAGATTTCCTTATTTTTTATAGCTGCATAGTATTCCATTGTGTAAATGTACCACAGATTTTTTATCCACTCATCTGATGGACACTTGGGCTGTTTCCAGACACTGGCTATTGTAAATAACACTGCAATGAACATAGGGGTGCGTATATTATTTCCAATAAGTGTTTTGGGTTTCTTTGGATAAATTCTCAGAAATAGGATCCCTGGGTCAAAAGGCAGTTTCATTTTTAATTTTGTGAGGAAACTCCACAGTGGCTGTACAAGTCTGCATTCCCACCAACAGTGCATGAGGGTTCCTTTTTCTCCACACCCTTGCCAGCACTGTCGTTTGTTGATTTATTGAAAATAGCTATTCTGACAGGTGTGAGGTGATATTTCATTGTGGTTTTAATTTGCATCTCTCTGATGACTAGTGACACTGAGCATTTTTTCATATGTCTATTGGCCATCTGAATGTTCTCTTTGGAGAAGTGTCTGTTTTGGTCCTTTGCCCATTTTTAAATTAGATTGCTTGTCTTCCTGGTGTTGAGTTGTATGAGTACTTTACATATTTTGGATATTAATCCCTTATCAGATGTATCATTGACAAATATGTTCTCCCATACAGTGGGTTCCCTTCTCATTTTATTGATGGTTTATTTTGCTGTGCAGAAGCTTTTTAGTTTGATGTAGTCCCATTTGTTTATTTTTGCCTTTGTTTCCCTTCCCGAGGAGATATATCAGAACAAATATTGCTATGAGAAATGTCTGAGATTTTACTGCCTATGTTTTCTTCTAGTTTTTTTTTATGGTTTCCATACATTTATCTTTTTATTTCCTACTTCTTTGGAAATCTTGGGGTTAAGGGAAATCTTCACAGAGCATATGCACCGCTAGAATGAAATAGAAACTTATTTTTTGGAATTTTGAAAGGATATCTGGGCTAAATTTATATAAAACATGTTCTCCAAAATAAAGAGGAAAGTTAATTTATTATCTTTTGAAAATGTACCATGGTATCAGATTTTAAAATATATTTTTATACAAAGATGTTACATCTAAGAAAGAAAACCCTACACATGGGAAGTATTATGCATCAATTCATTTTAAAAAGCATTTGTGATTTGCAAGAATAGGCCACTGCACTAGATATCAGTAAATATAATATGGTCTTGATTATAGGTGTTCATTTTACATTAAAAAGTTTAAATCTAACATTACATCAAGTTTGTATATGAATAAGTTACTGAATATTTTAATTGAATCAGAATTTCCCTGAATTGTGGCTTGATGGGGTCGGCAGCATCAAAGGAGGTGGGGTAGCCTGAGCAGGTTCACAGCTAGGCTTTGCTCTTGTCAATGTGTGTTGATGTGGAAATCAGGCTGACTTGAGAATTCAATGATATAAAATATGTGAAATATTTTATACACACCTAACAGACAATAGTTTCCTTCTTCATACTGGTGAAATATTTTGATCTCAGTAGTATGTTTTCCAAATGGTGCGGTGCATAATACAGGTGGAAGATACCATTTTATGGCGTCAGATAATAACTGTGGGCCGTTTTGCAGTGGGTTCACTCTTTGCTGCGCATCTGTGCCATCATCAGCGTCATTTCTGTCTGTATGAACACGCCCATGACGTTCGAGCACTATCCTCCTCTTCAGTACGTGACCTTTACTCTGGACACTTTACTGATGTTTCTCTACACAGCAGAGATGATAGCGAAAATGCACATCCGGGGGATTGTCAAGGTGAGCTTTTCCATGTTACTTAAGCTAGAAACCAAAATGCATTGGAAATCTAAATCAGTATAATATTAATTTCAGTAAAACAAAACATCTTTTTATTTTATCTACATTGAAGTCTTTTTAAATAAGGTTTCGCTCCAAAGACTGATAAACCTGTGATGCATAAGAATATTTAAAAAGTGAAATAAATTGTGTAAGGCACAAAGTCTTGGAATACCTGGGGAGGAGCTAGGTGGCCCGACCACCAGCTTCATGAAGGCCAGAGTAGGGTCTGTAATGCCAGCCATGGGGGGCTAACCCAAAACGAGGCACCTATTGATATATGGAATGGCGAATAATGTTAAGTGATAAATACTACAGACTGTTAATATTCAGCATGATGTCATTAACCTGAAGCATTTTAAGGACTTGGGATGGAAAGGAATTCCAGGACTATACGAAAGAGAGTGTGTAGCCTGAAATTACTACCAATGGGAAACACAAATAAGTAAATAAAAGAAAAAGAAAAGGAAGGGAATGTCTTTCATGGGATATCTCTCCCTTCTGTAATGCTAACCTTCATAGAGGTGTAGTAAGTAAATGACACTGTCTCATAAGCATTTCACATTGTACAATTGGATGCACCTGATAGAAGAGATGAAGGACAATAGTAAGGTTGGAAGCTCATCTACAGATACATTTATTAGTCACCCTAGTGCTGCGCTCAAAGAGATTGTTACTGCCTGACTTTCCTCCTTTGGTTTTATTTTCATAGTGGGCTTTAAAGAAATAAATTCAAGAGAGTCCTAAGTACTCTGGAGTGTGTATCAGTTTCCTAGTTCTGCAGTAATAAATGACCGCAACCTTGGAGGCTTGAAGCAATAGAAATGTATTGTCTCACAGTTCTGGAGGCCAGGGGTTCAGATCAAGGTGTCAGTAGGCCATGATCTCTCTGAAGGTTCTAGGAGAAAGCCCTTCCTTGCCTCTTCTTAGTGTTTGGTGGCTCCAGGCAATCCTTGGGCTTTCTTAGCTTATCAATGCCTCACTCCAGTCTCTGCTCCTGTGTTCACATGGCCTTTTTTTCTTTGTGTATCTCTGAGTGCCTTCTCTTCTAATGACACCACTCATTGGATTTAAGGCCCATCCTAACCTAGTATGACTTCCTTTTAACTAATTAGATCTTCAAAATACCTTATTTCCAAATAAGGCTACGTACTGATCTTCTGAATGGACACAGAGTTTGGGAGGACAGTATTTACCTCACTACACAATTAGTTCTATCTAGCCACGTGAACAGCCAGCTGCTCCCAGTTGTAAGGAACTTTGAAAAAGGTTTTCCAAAGTTTGTTGGGTGACTTCAGAAAATTGGGGTAGTTATACAAAAGAAGAAATTCATTTCAGTATAGGAATTTAACTTGAAAGGAACCATCAAAGCCACAACACTCCTGATGCAATTACCAATAAACCAATAGACTCAGAGACTTCCCAAGAGGCAGTCATGAGTAAGTATGGGCCCCAGGAAATGCAGTGTGGCTATGAGATGTGATACACAACCCACTTTAAAAAGTGGTGATTCGTGGGAACAGTGAACACCTGCCATGCCTCAACCAATGGGTTTCAGCATGATTTCAAAATTGTCTGGGTCTTCCACAAGTGGCAGGTGGTTATTCTAAACATTAGGTTTAGATATGCCTAAGTTTCAAATATTGGTAGCTAAACCAAGAGGTTACCTTGGGGGAAATTGGTCTTATGGGAGTGCTAGAGGTACCTTTTAAGCAACTAGAACTTTAATCTCCAGCATAGCCTAGCCTTGTTTTGAATTATTTGATTCCCCGGAGGACCTTGAATGACCCTGGCACTTGTGTATAATGGTCATTACGGCAGTGGCAATCTCTGAATGTTCTGGGTGGAGCACTTTGGAATTGAAATGCCATGTGGTAACTTTTATGAGATTCCAACTTGAATGAACAAAGACATGACATTTTCCTAGATTCTGTTTTGTTTCTTAAGTTATTTAATTAAGACTTGGATTTCATATCATGAAAATGACAGTAGGCATTGCTTTAATTGTCATAGCCAATGATAAAAAGAGCAGAGGCGGACTTGATATATAAATTATATATTCATTCCAAGTGAACATAACACTGAATGAACCATGATCTTAATAGTTTCAGTATTAGAAGTCAATGAAAAAACTTGATCTGTGACCAGGTTGTTTTCAAAATGCTGTAAATGAGTCATTTTCAATATTTCTTGACTTTCAGAACCATTTGGATTTTGTTTTATTTTCAACCTGTAAGAATTAAAAATTGAAAATTAATTATTAGATAAGATTTTTGTTTTTCATTCAGGTATGACTGGATTAAATACAAACATAATGCAAATTTTAACAAGATGGCATTGCTAACATTATCTTAATAATCAGCACAGCTTAATATCTCATAAAAACTGGTATTCATGTTTAAGTGCAAGCTGAGATTTTGGTCAAATATGGTTAGATATGAGTTACTGAATCAGCTTGAAATGTATCATTTCATTAAATTTTCACCATTGTGGCCTTCCCAAAAAAGTCATAACTTTATTGATATCATTTTTGTACCACATACTTCTATTAACATGCATGTTAACACAGATAAAAGAGTACATTTGACTTGAGATTACATGCTTGTATTTAAAAGTTAACTTACTTCCCCAGAAGTGGGATTGCTGGATCAGAAAGTAGTTCTGCTTTTAATTTTTAGGAAGCTCCATACTGTTTTCCATGGAGGCTGTACCAATTTACATTCTCACTAACAGCAGCCAAGGATTCCCTTCTTGCCACCTCCTCACCACTGCTTATTATCTTTTGTCTAACAGGTGGGAGGTGATATCTCATTTTGTTTTTTATTTTATTGGCCTGATGATTAGTGAAGTTGAGCATATACTTTTTATATATTTGTTAGCCCTTTGTATGTCTTATTTCAGCCTTTTAAAAATTGGGTTATTTATTGATTGATTGTTTGATATTGAGTTATATATTATATCGAATCATCAAGTTGTACACCTTAAATATATACAATTTTAATTGTCAATTATACAATAAAGCTGAGCAAAATTTTAAACTTTTAATTAGACTTAGTTTTAGCAAAAAAATAACCTGTCACAACCAATTTAAATGTCATTGGCCTTGTATTTGTAGATTTGTTTTTGTTTTACAGTTGCATGAGAAATAATGTGTGTGTGTAGATATTTAAGTTACAACGTAGTAACATAGGCGCTCTATGATAATTTTTTGGTGGACTTCATGTTACTCAAGATTGAATTGCTATGTTTTTATCAATTAACCTTAGTCTAAGTTTTTTAAACCTTTATTTAACACCTGTCTGCTAAAAAACATGTTTTGAGATATTTCCATGCTTTTCTACCTTCATTCATTTGACAGCGGTGCTGAATTTTTACCCCTCACTCAATTTTTTAGCCTCTTTAACCAGAATAATTTGCAAATATGTGCTGAGTTTATTCTCTTATGCGACTTACACTTTTTTACACACATAGCGGCATTATGAACATATAGGTGTGCATTATTCTATTTTAAGCAGAAGATTACTCTTAGTAGGTTTCACATTTTCTTTAGGATAGAGCTGTGTATGTTAGCTATTCAGATAGCAAGTCTTTAATATACGGAGTGGGCAAAAGTAGGTTTACAATTGTTTGTATGGAAAATAATACAATAATTAATAGATAATACAAGAATAAACTGTTTTACGTACTCACAACTGTAAACCTACTTTTTCCCACCCTTATGCATGGATTCTGAACTAAAATATTTCTAAGGAACAGTCAGATTTCGTTATTAAGCAAGTAACCCCAGTATGTCATATATCTTCTGTGCAGAAGGGTTATGTGTGAATCAATGTACACATATGTCAGAGATTTGGGAAATGCTGTTTTTTTATTTTGGGAAGAATTTTTTCCACACATGAAGCTATCTTAGTCCATAATAAAGTATTTAGAAGCAAACCAGTGTATTATTGCCCAACCTGTATATACAACTCTTTAAAATTATAACTAGCTTGGTTTGGCACTGTTATGGGACACGTACAATTCATACGTAATGCTTAAGGTAATGTGATCTGGTAATACCTAGTTTCTAAAATTCTCTGCAACACACCACACCCAGAAGCTTTATTTTTCAAAACAAAAGTGCCGAAGCTGTGACTTCCTAGCATTGCCCACTAATTTTATTGACCTAGTGGTTTGCCATATATATTAAACTATAAATTTACATTTTAGACATTAAAAATTTAATATATTTCATATCTATTTAATATGTTTCATATATAAGTATAATATAAATATGAGAGTTCTATTCTTAAACCCAACTACAGTTTCTGATGATTCAGTAACACTGATTGAGCGCTGCAGGGAAAGTGTAAACACTTGGGCTTTCTCGCCACCTTCTCAGGCAGAAGGCCCCAGTTATGTAAACATGAGGCAGCAGAGTCCTAACTGATGCCCTGTTAGCTGACTAATGTCTGACCCATCATTGCCTTAGGGCCACTGTTGTCTTGGGGCCTATCAGACTGGCCCAGGACTTTCAGAGGTGAGGGATTACGGATTGTTGCCCCGGGGTGCGGCATGTCCCCCGTGTATGCCCAGCTGCCCGCCACCAGGAGTGTGGGTTTGTCTGTCTTGTATGTTTGGCCTTCCCGAGCCAAATAAAGTAAATGTCTCATCCTCCTTCAGCTCCATGGTCTTCTTCGGACTGTCCCCGAATCTAGTGTCAACCTCCCTGGCCCTGAGTGGCCACTACACTTGTAGTAGCCTCTGGCATGACAAGCACTTAAATGACCTCATAAGTGACCCAGGAGAAGAGACAAACAGAGCAGGGCTCCTGTCCTCAGAGACTGCCCAGCCCACTTTGTGGAATTGGCTTGTAAGGCCCAAGCAGGCACTTCTCATTTTCTGCATCCATTCTGTTCCTGAAATTATGTTGAAGAGTACATTTTCAGAAAACAGGAGCCTGTATTCCATTATTTTAAATGGGAAAGCTCATGCATTACAGCAGCCCTGACCAATATCTCCAAATATCACCGAATCACTCTCTAACGCAGATAACTATCCCCCTGCATATTTCTATGTAATAAACAGCACTTAAACATCCATGGCTCAATTATTTGTGCTTACTGAATTCAGTAGTGGATGTTTTGTATACACCCTACCAAAACAGCAACATGTGCTCTTATATAAATAAGCAGAGAAATAAGTTAAAGTACTATCTACCATATTTCATTGAATCTAGGAGATCATCAATCGTAAGATGAGGCATCACTTTCTTGGTCCTTTAGAAAGAAAAAATGCTGCTAATTACACTTTGATTGTAGGCTGTCAGATCGTAATTGATGCATCAATTATAAGATGCATTCTGAACTCAGAAATGTTAAATTGTTTTGGGGGGAGGGGAGAGTATGTCTTAAAATTGGTGAAATGTGAGCAAATTGACCGGGGCTGATAGATTCAAATCTTGGGTCCCCTGAAAGGCTATATCAAGGGGGAAAAGGGAAAGAGAAAAGTAGTGATGCACTTAATACTTATCCCCTGGTAAGTAGATAAACAACACCAGACAAGATTTAGCCCCAAAGCGGGGCAGAGCTTTACTTGCATTTGGCATAACATACCTTCTTGCAGGGTTCAGGGACAACTTAAAGGTTTCCACTGGCACATGTGCAGATTCATTAGAGTGGTTCTAGATACATAGTGATTTGGGGGCAAATATTTTTGCACATATAAATAGTGATTATTTGTATAGTGAGAATTCATATAGTGAGAGATAAACTTTCAGTGTTTGGGGAAAATGCTATAATATTGGTTAAAAGGGATGTGGGGAGGAAACACAGAATATAATGAAAAATTCTGCTTGGGAATATCATGCAAATCTTGGAGGAAGAAGAATGTGAATGTCTTGAAGGATTAGTAAATGTGGTCTGTGACACAGGCAATGGGGCATGGAAGTAAAAAATCTCACAGAGATAGAAAAGGAGCACTCTGAGCCCCAAAGGCGTGGAACAGCCTGGTGCTTTGGAGACCTCTGGACAGCCATGGGTAGCAGAAGGGAGGTGCACAGAGTGCAACTGGAGAGGATTTTGTGAAGGCAGGCCTGGCTACACCTTGGGGAGCCTTGTATGTCCTGCAAAGAGCTCAGGCTTCATTCCCTGGTCAGTAAAGATCCATGGGAGATTCAAATCCGATAGTGACAGGATCTGGTTTGTATTTAAGAAGTTCACTGTGGAAGTAACATGCTTGATGCACAACAAGAGAGCAAAAATGAAGCAGAAAGCCCTGTCAAGAAACGTCTTTAACAATTTTTGTTAGAGGAATGTATTTTTTGAAAGGATTTCACATATTTCATAATGTTTCCCAAGCTTAAAGTTACCTTCCAATTAAATCTTACTCTCCAATAATTTGTTTCTAATTGCTTCCCCACTAATTCCTGCTCTGAGAAGCATTCCAGCGCCCCAAATCCCTTAGAGAGGCAAAAATAAACCATTTGGGAGATATATGTTTGTGATGCTGCAGAGCATCCAATGTATTGCAGACTGTGAATTTTTCAAACAATTCTCAGCTGTCTATTTTCCATCTGGCAAGAGACCGAGGTAAAAGTCACATGCATCCTCTGAGCACTGTGGAAGTAATAAATAATAATGCTAAGACACAGTGACAGATGGGCCCTGGGGACTCAGAACCATAAATCATGTGCTCATGAAACTGTACCAGTGCATATCATTTTGTAAACTGCAAACTAGATCTCTATAAATGTCTTCAGGTAAATGTGCTTGTTTCTCTGCTTGTTAAATACTTGCATGGCAGTTCAAGTTGCTCTCTTATACTGTATAATTGGCAGCTTCTGAGTGTTTGCTTTTATAAAAATTGACAGGCAGGTCTTAAATAACTCATCTCCCCAGCACCAGCATGCTCATTTTTGCCCATAGCTCAAGCACTCTCTGCCCTCCATTTCCTCTTGATACAACAAACAGATTAAAACCTTCTTTTCCTATTTGAGGTGTCAAAATTTCTCCAGTACCACTGGGTATTCATGTGTGTTATTCTGATTGCATATTTTGGAAGCAGGTAGAAAGGACAATTTATTATTTGCAGATATTATAACTCAGGCATTAGTACAGTAGGATTTTAAAAAGATTTGGATGTAATTATAAATTGAATCATATCAACCTTTAACCAGGTTAAAAGTCCTTAAACCTGCACATTGTAAAAAGAGACATGTTGATGAGTATGTCAGACACAAAATGTAATATGAGGTTATATTTCATAGTAATGGGTTTAAAAATCTGTATTCTATTTATTAAAAAGATATTTTAGGCTTATGGAGCCTTAGTGATTAAGTATAATGTTTAATATGATATCAATTTCAAGTCAATCACATTTACAATTACCGTATAATGCACAAGTTATATAAAGTTTGACCTGATTCCTGTTTGCATGGCATGCAGCCTCTGCTTACTCACACTATAGTAATCCAGGAAATATCCAAAAGTTATCTCATAATTCTATATGTGGTCTTTCATGATCACGTAGAAAATGGCTTAACTTTAAGATACTACCTTGAAAGGTAATACAAACATCTTTCTCTTTTCACCAGTAATCAAAAAATGGTTTTCTTTTTGGAACAATACCAGGAGTTTCAGTTAATGGGTGGGTGAGTGGGTGCCTTCATGAAGCATATGAATGACTTCTTACTGTATGCATTGTAATCTACAGAACCTCTCTAAGACGTGGTTCATGCACTTACCTAATAATTCATTTAATATCTCCTGTGTGCCTCATGCTGTGCTAGGTGCTGGGAATACCTCCTGAAACTGTCTAGTTTGAAGTCTCAAGGTGCTACTAATTTTCAGATCAGATTGAAACATTTACAATGGAGGATAGATATTTTAAAAAATGTAACACCAAAAAATATGTTTAGATAAGATTTAGGTAGAAAACCCAAACTTTGCAATTACATATGATAGACTGAAGTGACTGAAATATTAATTAAGTCATCAAATGGGGAGTAAAAAGGACTGCTCTGTAAGTTACACAATAATTATATTATTTATATACATGAGCTGAGTTGCCAGTTGTTGCATGATGTGTGAATTAAAGCATTGATCATAGTAGGCTGTGGTCAGATCAGAGTCTAGAGGGAAAAAAATGGCATAGACTTGGAAGAAATTCTCAGGAAGACAAACAATGAATGCTAAAGAGCAAAAGGTTATTTTAAAAAGATGAGGAAAATCTGAGTGTTATTAGTCTTTGTATTCCAGGACTATAACACTCCTTATTAAAGGTTTTATAAATATGGAATGACTCTTGGGAACATGAACCCCAAAGTAATATGGAAAGTGTATGCCCAGTAGAT
The DNA here is from genome assembly GCF_054644295.1 of Miniopterus natalensis. Classification (NCBI taxonomy): domain Eukaryota; kingdom Metazoa; phylum Chordata; class Mammalia; order Chiroptera; family Miniopteridae; genus Miniopterus; species Miniopterus natalensis. The sequence continues at coordinate 34,234,566 of NC_142082.1, forward strand.
ATTTCACATGTTTTACCAAAAAACGTAAGAAGCAGCCAGTTCTACTTGACCATTACATACCACCTAGTATAAATGCCACTATGAATACAGATACACTCTGAACAAAGCAACTAAAATTACTTCCTAACTCAAAAAGTTTTCTGTGTTACATAGCAGAAGTTTTGCTAAGCCAGTTTTCATAATATGATGTCATTTGAAAATAGATTGTGCTTCCATGCTTTGTTTATTCAGGATCCCTACCATGGTGTCTAAAATGTTTTTTAAAAAATCATCTTTTTATATAGTTCAAAATGGACTTTGGGTCAGCTTTACAACATCAATTTCCTTAGCAAACAGATTTATATAGCAATTAAGAAGCAACGTTCAGCTGACTCTATTATTGATAGCTTTACATTCTGATTTTGTGAGACCAAATTCAGAACAGAGTTCATGAGTTGCTGCAGAAGGAGGGACTTAAATGGGATGGTCCTAAGAAAGCAAAGGCCTTTCTAGCTAACGCTTTCAATTCTGTGTTTTCTGTTTTGTTATTCCAAAGGAAAAATTTTCTAAAATTTTCATTTTATGAATAATATGCATTCTAATATCAGAGTAGATTCATTATTCAAAAGTGAAAGTAGTATGTCTTGTTTATCTTTTCTTTTACATGTATTATCCCAGTTAAAGTCAGAGTCAATATATATTTCCTTTGAAAATGAAGACCAATTTCTTCTTCACTTTTAATTCAGGTTGGGGTGAACTTCTGGTTCATTTCCCACTGATGGTGCTTGATCCCGCGGGTTCAAAGGCCTTCACACTGACCACTGTGTGCTCTTGGCTCTTTAGGAAGACAGTTGGTTTAGGACCAAGCTGCCTATTGAGTAGAATGTTCTTTGGTTCCTTAAGTGGCTAAGAGAAAAAGTAGTGATGTTTTTCCGTTGCACACATTTACTATTTTATATACAAATTTCTGCAGTTACTTGTGTTTTATAAATTATTTTCCTCATATACAATGCCATTTAAAGTGTTAAAAGTATTCTTTGAAAGTCTATTTAATTTTAATGTAACAATTGTAGATAGTTTTTACTGAATTAACACCTGATTATTCCCTCCATGGATATTTTTTAAAATTATTCCTTTGGCCTGATAACCTCATGTGAAATTTATTTTTAGGGCGACACTTCCTACTTGAAAGATCGCTGGTGTGTTTTTGATGGATTCATGGTCTTTTGCCTTTGGGTTTCATTGGTGTTGCAGGTAATTAAAACTTTTAAATTGCAAGGAGGTATTTTCCAAAATTTGCATTGAAAATCTAACTAAGTATATTAAGGAATGTACATCAAGTGTCACTGAGTACTTTTCTACAACATTATGTTATTTTAAATATTTATAAATAAAAAGCCTAACATTTTAACCATCGTCAATCACATTTGTGAATTGTTTCTTAATCAGAAATTAAAATCAATACTGTTGGAAATTGCTTTTTACTGAACAAGAATAAAATATATTCATTGAAATAAAGGAAAGAACATAGGGTGAGATTTCAGTATTTGTGGAATAAAAAAAATTGAATTTAAAAATTAAAATTCTAGTCTTTTATGTGACTGAATCTTCACCAAAAACAGCTAAAAATAGATACATTGGGATACACATTGGTCAACATAAAATACTATCTTGCAAATAAAAAATGCCTACTGTCTACTATGGGGAATGGGGCACATATATTTAAAAGGCCTAAAGGAGGAATTTTGTTGGAAAATGGTAGAATTCATTCCCATGCATTCAGTTAGTCTTAATTTTGCACTTAATTCAAGTAAAGTTACTATATTATTCATGAAAACATTCAGAATAAAACAAATTTGCAGTTTATTCTGCAAATTTATCATAGTACTTATCGATAAGCTGTCTTTATTTTTATAAAGCTCACCTCTCCAAGTCTAATTTATCTTGCATAGTAATGTATTCTTTTCCATTTAACAACTATTGTATAATTGAAAAACACTCTCTGATTATTACTTTGCTTCTTAGTAAATGGTACAATTCTTTTATACATTTTAAAAAATATTTTAACACTGCCTCCATTACTTTTATTTTCTAGATATTCAAAAAGTTCCACCAAAGAACATGTTCAGTTAGGAAGACCTAGCACACTTTTTCTATATTCTAAGTTGGCACATGTTTTTGTAATAAAAACTGTGCCTTGATGAATTATAAAAGATTAAGGAAATGAACAAGATTAATGGCACTTTCATTAGTTTATGTATGTGTTTCTCCTGAGAGAGCTATAGGTTCAAAATGTACTCAGAAGAAAACTGATTTCAGTAGAAAATCATGTAGGGCCAAGTTCAGGGGGCAGGATGCACCTCCTGGTGCTGTGTGTACATGCCATGACTACAAACCATGCTAAAAACATATCTAAACTTGTTTACTCACCTTTAAATTTGCAGGTATTTGAAATTGCTGATATAGTTGATCAGATGTCACCTTGGGGCATGTTGCGAATCCCAAGGCCACTAATTATGATCCGAGCATTCCGAATTTATTTCCGATTTGAACTACCAAGGACCAGAATTACAAACATTTTAAAGTAAGCACTGCTTTTACATAAGTTAAGGGGGAAAGTTTATGATTTTTAAAAAATAAGTTTTATCTATTTTACCTATTATTTTTTCCTAGGCGATCAGGAGAACAAATATGGAGTGTTTCAATTTTCCTACTTTTCTTTCTGCTTCTTTATGGAATTTTAGGAGTTCAGATGTTTGGAACATTTACCTATCACTGTGTAGTAAATGACACAAAACCAGGGTAAGTTTATCTACCAACTGCATTTTAATTTAGGTGATTAACAAGGATGTTTTTGCAATCCTCGTCAGAAAAACTTCTGTATCTAACTTTTTAAAGTTTTTATGTACCCTACGTTCTATATTCTCTGCTTCCTCAAAATTGTTTTGTCCAATTTTTTAAGACAAGTATTCAGGATGAGCCAGACTATAAAATATAACCCTAGGGAAAGTAGTTAAGCAAGTTTAAAGTGTGCAAGTGCGCATTTTGGAATTTTTTTGTGTGGCAGGATCGAGAGTGTGCTAAAATAATTCCTTTAGAGTAAAATAAGATGTTGAGTGGAAAATAGTATAATTACGTCAAAAAACAATTGGGCAGCTTCTTAAAAGTTAAACATATACCTACCATGTATCCCATTCATTCCATTCTAAACAAATGTGGTATAGCCATAGAATGAATACTATTTAGCAGTAAGTAGTTCATGATATTGTTATAAACAAATAATTATGCTGAGTAAATGAAGCCAGGTGAAAAAACTGCATATTCTGTGATTTTAGAAAAGGCAAGCTTATCTATAATGATAGAAAGGAAATCTATGGTTGTCTGCGGATAAGGGTTGGGGTAGAAAAAGGGATTATCAGGGGCACAAGCAAGTATTTGGGGTTGATCAACATATTTATTATCTTGATTATGATTCTGAACCTATGCCAACATTTATCAAACTGTACATTTTAATACTGGGTGGGACAAAAGTTAGTTTCCATTTGTTTGTATGGAAAACAATACAACAATTAATAAGTAGTAATACAAGAATAAACTCTATTTTGTGTGCTCACAACTCTAAACCTACTTTTGCCCCACCTTTACATGTAGTTTATTATATGTTCAGTACACCTTACTAAAACTCTTTGGAAATGTTTTAGTGTGAAGTAGAAATCCGATTTTCTGCATGTGGTTAAGTCCACTGTCTTAGCACTATTTATTGTGTGCCATTACTCGCTGAATTTGACTCTACCTTTGTAATTTATGAATTCCCTTTCTATATTTGGGTCTGTATCTATGGCTGCTATTTTGCTTGATTGATCTATCTGACTATCTCTTCATCAATATCACTCTCTGGAACTCATCTGAATTGCAACCTGGCTTTATTCATGGGTCACATTTTCCACTCTCAGCCTTACATAGGCTCAGGCCCCTGTCTTCTGCCTCATGTGCCATTAAAATCCAAGCTCCTGGATACTGGATAATTAGCTCTCATTCATAACGTTATTTTGCCAACTTGTGTACGTCCCTCCCTCCAGTTTTTACTTCACTTTTATGTTTTGACATTTTGGAATGTGTTTTTCTTTTTTTGAGCCTAGAAATTTTTAAATGTTATCATTTATCCAGCAGCTCTAGTTGTTTGTAGTGGAAGGGGTGGAATTTAATGCAGTTCATCTTGCCAGAACTAGCACGCTGGCATCCATAGCAATTTTTTTTTCTATTTTCCTCATTGCACTGTGAGGTCCTTAAGGACACGTAAGGGAAAGAGTGGAGAATATTCATTTTCTTATTGCCAGTACCTAGTATCCTAGTACAGAGTAAGTGCTTGGTAGCTATTTATTGAAGGCATGGTTGATGATATATTACATTTAGATAAATAATAATATTATGACACATTGATAAAGAAGAAATTTTAAAAAGAGAACAGAGAGAGAAAAGCAAGTTGCTAAAGGGATGAAGGCGAAATGGTTAAATTATTGAAAAACAATGTTAAAATTAGAGAAAAGCAATAGATTGGTACAATCATGGGGTGGGAAAGTTGAAGGAAGTATAAGGGAGGTGACTGTGTGGGGAGCAGAAGAGACAAACAAGTGAACAAAACCTGTGGGCAGGTTTTTGTGTGTGCGTGGGGGGGAGGGTTAAGTATATGTAGGCTGTAGAATATGTCTAGATTGTTCCATGAATGAGTATGAAGATGGAAAAGATGTTGTATGGGTGAGAGACAATAGATATAAGGGTGAAGAACAGAGAAGGCTTCTGGATAAGAAGCGACTGTGTTACAGCAGCAGTGAGTACAGAGGCTGGTTTAAAGTTACCATTTCATTGAAAACTAAGTCAGAGTGCAAGGATTCTAAAACCTGTTAACACAGCCAGAAGATCTGGTATCATGCTGGCAAGCTACACTTTGACACATAAAATATAATACCAGTTGGGAAGACACACGAGTGCCTTCTGAACTCACAGGCCTTGAATCACTTCAGTTAAGTACTGTTCACCAGCTCCATACTATACTCAGTATGAAGAAATAAATGTCTTTGAAAAAAACATTAAAAGACCTTTTGTATTCTGAATATTAGCTCCAGTTCATTACTTTGTCCTAAAAATGGAGTTCCCTTTGAAAAATTACATAAATGTTGGCAGAATTCTCAGTTACTCGAGACATAGCAGCTATGAGGGAATGTCTGTATTTTCTCTCTCTTATTTATAAAATCTGCCCAATAGCATGATGTACAGACACATATATTTTGCCTTCTCTTTATGTGATTCTTAGTTTACTATTTGAGGAGAAAATGCATAACTGGCCACATGGCAGTAATGTTGCTCATAAAAAAAATTCATAAGTTTGATGGTTTATTTTGAGGACCAATCATTTATACCATTTTTCTTCATTTTCAGTTCAGTAGTAGCTGAGTTTTGAAGCCCCACACATACACAGAAAAATTGTTGATAGCATTTCACCATTATTTCTAGCCCAGACATTAATTTACCTATTTTTATAGAGAGGGAGAGAGAGAGATAGAAACATCAGCGATGAGAGAGTCATTGATCAGCTGCCTCCTGTGTGCCCCCCTACTGGGGATCAAGCCCACAACCCAGGCATGTGCCCTGACCAGGAATCAAACCGTGATCTCCTGGATCCTAGGTTGATGCTCAACCGCTGAGCCACACAGGCCAGGCTTAATGTACCTATTTTTAACACTAAAAAAATGTCTAAAGTCAAAATGAAATGCATACAAATCCCAATTAAACATTTTTCAACATTTTTGTTTCCTTCTGTTACTTCTTGACTGGGAATTTCTCGTAAACATCTCTGAGTCAGATGTTACACTACAGTATGAGGATGGCTCTGTGTCCAGCTATCAGTGTTGCCTGTGGTTTCATGACCTCATTTCTCACAATAGTTGTCCTTTAACAATTGTTCCAATTGCTGCTTAATTGATTTGCATGCACTGCACCCAAATATCAGGAGAGTTTTCAGGCAGAGAGATGTCTGTTCAGAAACCTATAAATCCTGGTTTTCATGGCTCACTTCTGGAATTGATTAATCTGTAAGGCAGACAAGATGAGTAAAGAAACAACTCAATACACATGGTCATTTAGATTCTTCTTTGATAATGAGTGGTAACCTAGGGAAATCATGGGACAAGTAAAGCAGTTCATAAGCTAAAGAAAGGTGTGAAGAGCAATGTCCTGTGGTAGAAACAGGTATGCAAAATGCCAAATGTGATGGCAGAAATGTCCCTGAAGCTTGAAGAGGAAAGTGTAAAACTGAGCTGGTAGGTGAAATAGAAAATATGAGGACTTGCCTGACCCCTCATTATTATCACGCCTTGGAAAGGAGAGAGATTTATTAATAGCTGAGTATCAAATAATAATGTCTTATTCCCAGCAGTGAGATGAGAAAATCTTTAAGGTAAGTAAACGTTTACTATATAAAAGTATATAAAGTGTACTTTAATACTTTTAGTGTAGTATAGTACATAAAATGTTACTATACAGAGAACAGGATTCAACCAGAAGTTCAGGTAAGTATTTGTGATGGCTGGACCATGAACTGTAAGACCCAAAGGTACGGGACCGCACATCACAGATGCTCAGAGCAATCCTGGTCTATCCCTGTGGTCTCAGAGTAATTACTAATAGTTTCCTTTTTCAGCTCAGGAGAGTCTCAGTGTAGACAAAACATTCTATGATCACCCTGCCCAGAGACGGCTTATAGGGCTTGTTGTTATTTTATAAAATCGCTAAGACTTAGGCTAGAGACAATATAAAGTTGGTCCTTTGGCAGTTTTCTATTTCTGGTCCAAATAAAATTTATATTTACTCTAAGATAATTGGAAAATAAATTATTGTCTTATACATTCTGTTTACAGAATAATGTTTTTTCATGGAAAGGTCAAAACAATTAGAAACAGTGGAACTTACTTAGAATATTAAATTTTGATTAATGAACATTATCAAGAAATAATTTTGTAAAATTGTAAGTGCCTCTAATTCATGCAAAGATCTGTGAAATCTTGCTCTGTATTTAAACTTCCTTTGAAAGGTGAAGAGCGACTGCTACATTTAACTTCCAGGATTCATACAGAGAGGTCTGCCAAGTGGGAGACATAAGAGCAAGTTTGGATAAATTCATGTTGGAAACATTTTCTTTAAAATATTTATGTAAGAAATGAAAGTACTCTGGTGAGGCATGTAGATTTCTAACTAAATTAGTAGCAACATTTGTGGAGGACCTATTATATCTCAGATATTTTGCTTATATAACTGTTTTTTAAAACAGCCTGAAAGGAATTATTTCTCCCATTTTTCATATGGGGACACAGTCCCGAAGAGGTTAAATTACCTGTCTATGTGATGAGAAAGTTGGGATCTGAACTCATATTTGATTTCTGAGTCCATGTTTCTTCCACCATTTGAGCAATTTCTGCAATAATCTAATCCCAAATTTATAAACCTATATACACATTCAGATCAACATGCATATACATAAACTTTTCATAATATGTGCCATAGAGAAATTAATATGCATGCTACATCTGGTTTCTATCCCTATGTAGGTGTGATATTCCAGGGCATTCAATCTCATCTGAATCTATGAAACAGTGATATGTAATATATTTATATTACTCCATATATCTTTCTAAAAGCTGTGCATATCCATCTCAAATATGTGGACTTCCTGAGTTACCAGTTAAATCAACCTTTCAGTGTGATAATTTAAAAAAATTAAACATAAGCAAATATTTCAGAGTAATCCAAATTCCCATATGAAAATTAATAGCAGCTTGATTTCCATCAAAATAGCCAAAACATTTGCCAGTCTTCAGTATAATAAAACAAAACCCTACAGTTTGAAAAAGGCTCTAAAGGTGATTTTTTGATTAATTATAATATAACACTTCTTTGATCTTATGTTCACTTCTACAAAAGAATAGTGTAATAAGATAGGTCATAAGTCTCTCATTTATTATAAGTGGTAAATAACCTTTATTGAACAATTGGTATAGGTTATTTTCTTATGTAATGTTCATAAAAACCTGATAATTTATGTTTTCTTTTTACACTCTTATCTTACAGCCAAGGTAATTGAAACTCAATAAGGTTAAATTAGATGTCCAAGATCAAACAGCTTGTAAGTGGCAAAAGCAGAATTTAAGCCCAGTTCTCTATGACACCATTTTCTAGGCTTTTAGATATTCAGTTGTAATTTGGTGAAAATATATGAAGTGATCTTCAACACATGTATTCAAAATATTTGAATAAAATGTTCAGTTACAAGGAGCACATGGTTAGGAGACAAGTTCTGAATGGGGCATATGAGCAAGTGGTTAAAGTTGCTTATTTGAGGCCTGACTTCTGACACTATGTACTGGAACTTCTGAACCTACGCTGTGAATGTGCAATGAGGAGCCCTGCCAATTCAGCCCCTCACGATAGTGTTTACTGCAGTTGTCCCTGTAGAAATCATGTGTAATATGGTTTTGATATCTCAGGCTCAACTGGACCAGCCTGCCCCACCCCTCGCCCCTTCATAGAAGCCACAGTGACATCAATAACTGTAGCAGCACTAGCAGCACATTTTAAGAATTCTTTTCTAGGATGAGATCTCCTTGTGAGAGAAAGTCACCTGGGGAACTTGGTAAATATGCAGACATTAAGCCCCACCTATGGATTTGTATTTATACGGCTGAGTTTGTCAGAATAAACTCAGATAAATCTTCAGAGAAATGTTAAGCTTTTAGCTAGCTGTTGCAGCTCTACCTGGGGGTGACTTGAGTTTGCTCTTCCCTTAAGACTATTTTCCTAGAACTGTCTAAGGAGCACTAGAGGTAGTTAGAGTCCTTTGTCATTCTCACAAAGAAGCAGGTTGTTCATGTGTTCTGGGAGCTGCAGGGCAATCATCTCAGTTATATTCATTCAGTGACTCACATATTTTTAGGTCTCATGATTGGATTGGGTAAGTGCACTTCGTGGTTGAAAACTTCTGGGGACAGGAGATTTGGCACTTTCTAGGTTCTTCCCTGGCCTTCACTTTTTTCAGCCTTTTATTCTTTTTATTTTATTTTTCAATTACAGTTTACATTGAATATTATTTTGTGTTAGTTTCAGGTGTACAACTTAAATAAACAAAATTGAAACAGACTCAGATACAGAGAATACACTGATGGCTGCTAGAGGGGAGGGAGATGGGGGGGGAAGATGAAGAAATTAAGAAGTACAAATTGGTAGCTCCAAATTAGTTATGGGGATGTGAAGGACAACAAAGGAAATATAGTTGGTAATATTGTAATGACTATGTATGGTGCCAGGTGGGTACTGGAAATATTTGTAAAGCACGTGATTGTCTGGCCTTCACTTTTAATGTAGCTACATGTTCTTACTATTGTGGAGCCCATGGCTTCATCTCACCATCCCCAAAGGATGGAAGTCTGTTGGGGTGGGAAAAATTGCTGCTCTTCAGCCGTACACTCAGCCAAACCACATCCGAAAGCACAAATATATTTTGAGCTCTTAATATGTATGAAGCACTTTATATTCATAATTGCTAATTCATAAAGTGATCTCATACATTGGGTATTCTGATCCTCATGAGAGAGGAAAAGAAGTAGCTCCTTGCCACACATTAATTAATTGGTGAAATCACCAACTAAAGTCCTGTGTGCTTGGCCTCATATTCTGGTGGCTAGTTTCCATCATACCAACTTGCTCCTTATAGGTAATTCCTCACCCTGGATCTTCTAGTTCCTGAAGCAAAAAGGGAAGAGTTATTGCTTGAGAAGCTCTTGGCCTAGATTTGAAATGTCAAGGGTAATAATTTGTATTAAAACCTCAAAACAGTCCAGCCTGTGGCTCAGTGGTTGAGCGTCAACCTATGAACCAAGAGGTCACTGATTCAATTTCCAGTCAGGGCACATGCCTGGGTTGTGGGCTGGATCCCCAAGTCGGGGGCATGCAGGCACCCCTTAGATGTTTCTCTCTATATATCCCTCTCTCTTCCTCTTTCTCTAAAATATCAATAAAAACATTTTAAAAAAACACAACAAGCCCAGCCGGGCGTGGCTCAGGGGTTGACCGTCGACCTAGGATCCAGGCAATCGGGGTTCGATTCCCGGTCAGGGCACATGCCCGGGTTGCGGGCTCAGTCAATGACTCTCATCATTGATGTTTCTATCTCTCTCTCTCCCTCTCTTTTCCTCTCTCTGAAATCAATGAAGATATATTTAAAAAAAAAAAAAAACACACAAAAAAAACCCCACAACAACAAAACCTCAAAACAGTTTTCACATTTTCATTTTGGAGCTGATTAGTGTTTCCTCTGTGTCCTGATAGTTTACTTTTCTAACACTCTCCTTGAATACATTCTTTGTCTCATCCTGCCTCAGATGCCAGTCTTCTGGCTCCTGTCACACAGGTTGTCCCTTATCTAGTGACAAACTAGTGAGTATTACAGTTAAGGAAGTAAACTTGGGGAAAATATGTAATTAAAAAACTGTACAGCTATAACAAAGTGAAATGACTACTTAAAATACCTTTAAAAAATAAAATAGCATATTCTTTCAAAATTTGGCTCATGGCTTTGCCTATCTAGCCATGCGGGAAAGGATGAGAAAAGGGAAAAATCATATTAAAATATTCTCTGTTTAACAGTAAGGAGAAATTTACTTCCTAATTTCTTAGAAAATGTGCCAGATTCACTTGTTTATAAAAAGAGGTGTGATGTCAATATTAGTTTCTGCCTCAGACTATTTATCTTGTCTTGACTCTAAAAGTCCAGGCAGAGTAATTAAAAGTTTTCAAAAATCAATAAATAGTTTCATCTCTGCAAATTCCAGGGCGGGATTAGTTTCCTAAAGCACCCTGCATTAGAATTAGCTAAGTCACAGGAGTGTTTAATTAATCCTGAGAGGGGAGGCCAAATAGGAGTGAAAACGATGATTCTCTGGAATAAACCTGAAAGGTAGGAAAGAGGCAGAGCAAGCTGACGTCCAGCGGGTGCAATGAGAGGGACAATTCCTGCCCACCACTGGCACAGGCTCGCTGCAGCCAGAGGGATCAAAGGCCATATTCACCGTTTTCCCAGGTGTGAAAACTGTGTGTGCGTCCTTGCCTTTTCCCCAAATATCCAGATCTCTGTAGTTTAAAAAGGGTTTGGTATGGTAATAACTGCTTGTTTGCAACCCCTGAGAAAAGGCTGTGAATAGCTACAGCCACCAATGAAAGAGTAAAAGTGTTTTTTCTCTCTCTCTGCCCCTCTCTTTCTCTGTCTCCTGTGCACGCCCACCCAAGCTTTGACATTTCCACTTTCCAGAATGCTGTTGTGCATCCAGAATGCTGTTGTTCCAGAACCAGTGTCTGCTGATCCTTTAATAGTCACTTCAAGCATCAGCCCTACTGGAAGGTTTTCCCAGTATGACTCACATTTACCACCGGTAGTCACATGTAGTGTTTCTACTTTATGCTTTTTAACACCATGAGCCTAGAGATGGGTTTTAAAGCATTCATCTCCCTCTCCTGTGGGCATTACTTGTCTACTCTCTCTCTCACACTAGACAGTAAAGTTTCTGAATTTGAAATATCTTCTTAGTCATCTCCATTCCTAGCACGTTGTTTGGCATAGAACAGACCTGTCAAAAATAATTATTTTGAGTGAATGACCAGACAAGTGAAAAATGGGAAAAACAACTTCTGAAAAGGGCTGAGTGATAATAAGTGTAGTTATGTTCATAAGTGGCAATAATTACAAAAGGTCAACACTAAATGCGTTGCAATAAGCAGTGACATCATTTTGCTATCAGTAGAGAAAGATGACGCCATGAGTAACACAGAGAATTCAAACATAACTTCCTGAGCTATGGCATTGGACTTTGGTGAGTCTCATGGGTAGATGAGGAAAGAACACCATGGGGCATGTGGTTGCACTCAAATCATTTACCTTTTCTTTTATATGAATGTGTTATGAGGTCATTCTGGGCATTGTTTTTTATTTTTTTAAATATATCTTTATTGATCTGAGAGAGAGGAAGCGAGAGGGAGAGAGAGAGATAGAAACATCAATGATGAGAGGGTCGTTGATCGGCTGCCCAGCCCGCAACTGGGGCATGTGCTCTGACCGGGTATCGAACCCCGATCGCCTGGATCCTAGGTCTAGGCTCCACCGCTGAGCCACGCCCGGCGGGTCTGGGCATTGTTTTTTAAATGGCTGCGCAAATGGGTGAAGTGAATTGCCCGAGGTAATTAAGCTTGTTAATCACTGAGGTGAGATGATACTCCTTGTGTTCCACACTGGTCAATGCCCTGTGCCATCGGAAATAATAATTAACTTAAAACCATAAGGCTCTAAAATACTGAGAAATTGTTTGGGCCTGTTATTATACAATTTTAGCAGCAAGCTGAGAATATATTTTCTTAGATATCAAACTTCTACATGTGTTACTTGTAAATAGATAATTGGTTAAGAATTTAACAAAACATGTCAGACAGATAATTAAAGCCTTTTGAAAAACAATGAACTGCTCCGAGGGGTTCCAGTACTTGTTTTGAAACATCAAAACTACTAAAGCCAGAAATTCTTTTAAAAATTGGAAAACTATGCCTATTTTTAGATACCACAAGAAAAAAAAATGTGTAAAAACACCTGGATCCAATTGTTGAAGAGTTTCTCCTATAGTTAGTTAATTCACCATAGATTTAAATAATGGTGAAAAGACATTCATTCAATTACTCATAAAATAATTATTAACCATTTACTACATATTAGTCAGGGTTCTTTACAGAAACAGAACCAATCGGGTATACATATAGAGTGAAAGAGATTTATTTTAAGGAATTGGCTCATGAAATTGCGGGGCTACCAAGACCAAACTCCAGAGCAGGCCAGCAAGCTGGAAATTCCAGCAGGAGTGATATTGCAGTCATGAGTCCAGAGGCAGTCTGGAGATAGAATTCTTTCCTTTTTGCAGGACTTCAATCTTTTTCCCCTTGAGGCTTTCAATTAATAGGATGAGACCTATTCACATTATGAAGGGTAATCTGCTTTACTCAAAGTCTACTAACTTAAATGTTAATCAAATCTAAAAAAATACCTTCACAGCAACCTCTAGATTAGTGTTTTACCAAACAACTGTGCACCACAGTCTAGCTAAGTTCACGCATAAATTTAACCATCAAAGACTATGAGTCAGGGACTTTATGGAATTGGAGGTTAGATCCAATGAATAAGTGAACACACATACATGAATTACACATGTCCCAGGTGCCAGAAATGAAAAGTTGAATACTTTGAGAAGTTACAGCAGGAAACCCTAACCCAGTCTGAGGGACTTAGGGTGACATTTAGGCTGAGAAAGTGATATTCCTGCTGGGCCTGAAGACTAAAACATGGGGTTAACCAAGAGATGATAGGAGGTGAGATTTCCAAGCAGAGGAAAAGGCCTTGAAGCAGAACTAGCACACCAGAGCTGGGAGGCGGCCAACATTGTTGGACACTAGGACACTTGAGGAAGAAGAGGAGCGAGATCATTCAGTGTATTGTAGATCATGTTAAAGATTTTCCACCTACAGAATTAATGTTAGACAGTGATCATTCTTGGTCAAGGGCACATACCTGGGTTGCAGGTTCTGTCCTGGCCCCAGCTGGGCACGTGCCAGAGGCAACCAATATGTCTGTCTTGCATTGATGTTTCTATCTCTCTCTTTCCCCCACCTTTCTTCCCTCTCTTCCACTCTCTCTAAAAATCAATGGAAAAAATATCCTTGGGTGAGAGTGAGGATTAAAAAACAAACAAAATACTAAAAATTTTCTAATTGGATGTAGCACATAGAAATAAACAAAAGCAATTCCAGTGAATTGGAGGCCACGAAAATGGGCTGAAAAGTTAAATTAGGGAGATTACAAGTAGATAGTTTTTTCAAGCATTCTGCATTCAAGAAATGCAAGTCTTGAAACCCACTTAAACATTAATGGATATTTATTATGACTGGGAGAATCATTGTCTATATAAAGATTTGACTGGTTGGAATAAGAATTCTACTCCCCTAATTCCAGAGAGCTTCTTGTTTTATCATGAATATCTGAGGAGAAATGAGCAAGGGAATAATTAACATCAAATAAAAATAAAATCTGGAAGATTCCTTGTTAACTGAGAAAATAAAACTAAGATAAATAATATATATTCTGAAACTCTTAATGGCCATTTCCATTTTTTAAAAGGGTTATTATTATGTGGTTTTACGTACATGTGTTCCAGAGCAATTAATCATCTAATAAATGTGCCTCTAAGAAGCATTTGCTAATAGCTTGATGTTGGCAAAAATAATGTGTTTCACATCTGCTGCCTCTGGAGCCCAAAGATTTCAAAATAATATCTGTGCTGGAGAAGACTGTGCTTAAAAAGAGAATTGCTGTTAATATTAAGGGGAAAATGGAGTCGAAAGGGAAAATACTCTAATATTCATAAATTAATTAAATCATAATCATGATAGTTGACAATTATTGAGTGATGAATTTATTCCCAGCAATATTCTGAGAGTTGTGCATGAGCTCATTGTACATTAGCCCATTAAATCATTAAAACACCCCTGCAACCCAGGCTGATATGGCTCAGTTGGTTGGAGCATCACCCCGTACACCAAAAAGTGGTGGGTTTGATCCCCAGTTGGTCTGATTCTGGAAACAACCAATCGATGTTTCTCACATTGATGTCTCTCTCTCTGAAAATTGATGAAAGCATGTCCTCGAGTGTAGATTAAAAAAACAAAACAAAAAATACCCCTATAAAATAGGGACAGTTGTGGAAACTAAGGCAGTACACAGCAGGGCTGCGGTCTTAATCTAGGCAGTTTACCAATATCTAACTGCCAATAACAATAGGTAACACCTAGCACTTATTGTCTACCCAGTACTTTACAGATATAAAGCATTACATAGCCTTATGAGGGAGACATTTTCTGCCATCTCACAGATGAGACAACTGAGGCGCAGATAGGTGAAGTCACACATGTAACAAAGTTGCTGAACTAGAATTCACACAGCACAGAGCTCCGAAGTCCAATTTCCTATCCAAATAGCTGAAAGATGATTTTTTTGGAAACTTTTTCATGTGGACAGTGTTTTCTCTGACATTGTGCCTATTGGCCTTTTAAAGTACTGGCAATGAAAAAAAAATATTAATTTTGATGGGCTACTCAAATTTTCCCCCTCTGAACTTCACCTCTCCTTCCTCAAGAATAAAGAAAGTATTGGGTGATCTATAAAGTTTCTTTGAGCTGTATAATTCTGTAAACAAAATGCTTTCAGTATCACATGTAAAAATTCATTCTATTCTTTTGACAAGTATTTATTGTTGTGTTTTTACATGCCAAGATTTATGCTTCATTTCCTTGTTGTAATGATTAATAGTTATTTATAATAAGCCTTTATGACTTCTCTCTTTTGTGAGTCCCCTACTGAATTTCTATACGGCTTTGTTCTGAGTGCATTACTTGGTGTATTTTTTCTTAATCCTCATGCAAACTCCCCTTTTAATTATGATGACTCTCCTATTTTACCTGTGAAGAAACTGAGCTTGGACAAGGTTAGAACTTTAATCAGGTCACACAACCAGTAAATGGCACAGCTTGGGGTCAAATCCAGAAGCCTTCTTCTGAAACCCTGAAGTCCCGTCTCCACACCACTTGACTCTCATGTGCGAGGTGTGGGTACCACACCAGAAACACAGAGCCAGATTAGACTTCAGTGAAAATGGATCATTTGGCCTACATGTAGAAGTGAGGAAAATAAGTGACTTGTCTGCCGAAAGTCATATCTTTCTGACAAAACAAAGTTGTAATTTCCACTATTAGAGCCTTCTCTTTGGGTTGTGCATGTGGAGTCCAAAGGAGCAGCTTAAAATGTGACCAGAGGGAAGAGTAATTTAAACACTTATTCCCTGAGATGTGTAGACATGTTTTCTCTCTTGCAGCTAACAGAATCCAGAAGGAATGAGCACAGGGGTATCTGAGAGGTGGGCAAGGCTTTTAGAGCTTTGTTTATGACTGAGACAGAACTGGGCAGTGTATCACCAGGCATCTTGTGTGTGTGTGTGTGTGTGTGTGTGTGTGTGTGTGTGTTTCTGTGAGAGAGACACTGAATATGTGTATGTGTGGTGGCCTCAAGCAGCTAAGGGATAGTACAGAGTTATGTGTCAGACTCTAGGGAAAGCCTATTACAGCAGCTAATTGAATATAAGGAGGTATTAAAGAAGAAAAATATAACCCAACAAGTCTGTCTCAATTTGGCCATAAAGTGAGGGAACTGAGACTATCCTAAGGTAGCTCCCTATTTAGGAAATGTCTAGAAACAGTGATGTAGTGGGAAATGACCTATAATAAAATCGGAGGTTTAGAAGGCTTATGATATCATCTAACCTAAATTTGGCCTTTACACAGTCCATGTGAATTGCCTCAAATAGCAGCCATTAGGGGCCCATTTTTAAGGTCAGCTCAGAATTAGATTCCACAGTCAGTATCCCAGTGATTACCTGTACCCACTACCAGGAAAGCCAAGAAATCCTTCTACATCAACTTAATCTCCTGCTGATCTTCCACCAAGATAAAAAGGGGTTATTATCACCATCCACCTTAAAAAAAACTTACTATTCCTGGAACTATCACTAAATCACCCCATAATCTCTCTCTTTCCAAAGTGATACCTTTAGTTCCTTCAACCTCATCTTATTTGTTTGGTTTCCTTTCCAAAATTTACATCTGCCGACACAGCCGAAGGCCAAGTGTCATTTATGAGACTCGTAGTATTTGTGCCATATGACAAATGATTGCCATTTAAAATTGTTTAGAAGTTTATGTCCATGGTAGGGTGAGGATTTTGTGAATAACAAAGAATCCCCAGATAAATTAACATTTCTTGAAAAATCTATAGGAAAATTCCTTCCATTGCTTATCTGGGTCTTGATTTTAAAGACAAAAATATATAATGGTAATGATATTCTTACAAAGGCCTATTGTGGGAATGAATCAGGTATAATTTGAGAATGTTTAATATGTCAAAAATGTGAATACCATTTATGAATCATGAATCTAAAATCTGTGTCCCTATATATAGCAGTTATTAATGAGGAGTGATTACTTTATTCATTGTAATCATCATTTACCACTGCTGGAATTGTCTAACCCTTTCATGTGTTGTTCACAGAAATGTGACCTGGAATAGTTTAGCTATTCCAGATACTCACTGCTCACCAGAGCTAGAAGAAGGCTACCAGTGCCCACCCGGATTTAAATGCATGGACCTCGAAGATCTGGGACTTAGCAGGCAAGAGCTGGGCTACAGTGGCTTTAATGAGATAGGTCTGTCTTACTGGTAAAACACATTTTCAGTTTCTATTTTATAATGTTATGAATTGGAGAGAATAGTTGTATAATTGATATTTCATGTTAAGACTGCTTATTGTATCTAAAAAACAACTGCAAGTTTTAATTATGTGACTGAATTGTAATATATTCTACCGTACAGTCTATAACATACAGTCTGTGTTTATGTATAGTCAGCAGCAGTCAACAGTGTCTGTAGGGTGTTAAATATCTCTCATTTTAGACTATTCTGACTCTTAATTATAGCATTTAAAAGTATTTTATTGTCGAGCAAAGTTTAAGTAAGCATTATTGCCTCAAAGATAAACAAGATATGGTTTTCTTTTGCATTTTAACTATACCCAAGTGGTCAAGGTAAGTCTTAAATAACTGGAATAACAGGCACTGATGAGTGCATGAGAGCTGAAAAGGAATCCTGGAACAGAAGACAGCTAATCAAATGCTTAATGAATATACATCAACTAGTTACTATACAATTGGTATATGAGAAATGCTTGTGTGTGAATATGATGTGCTTAAACATATAGATTTATTTGTGGCTTGTCCTGTTAAGCCCTGAAATGTACCATTTACACACAGCAGTGAAGGAACTTAGTAGCTGCCATTTAGTTGATATCATTGCATTTATTACAATTCCATGCAAATTGCACATATTCCTTTATTGAAGAAGAAAACCATGGAACTCCAATAACAATTATTTTATGCTTCCAGAATCTGTCTCAGTCAGCTCAGGCTGCCATAACAAAATGCCATAGACTGGGTGTACTAAACAACAAAAATTTCTTTCTCTCCAGTCTGGAGGCTGGAAGCCGGAGATCGGGGTGCCAGCATGGCTGGGTTCTGGTGAGGCATCCTCCCCTCCCTAGTTTGCAGATGGCTGTCTTTTTGTGGTGTTCTTACATGGATGGGGTGGGAGCTGGAGAAAGATAGAGAGAAAGCTCTCTGGTCTCTTTTTATAAGGGCACTAATCTCATCATGAGAACCACACCCTTATGACATTGTCTAAACAAGGTCACCTCGAAAAAGACCAAACCTCCTAATACCTTCACTTTGGGGGTGAGGGCCTCAATATGGGATTTGGTGGGGAGGCACAAGCATTTAGTCCATAACATAATTATTATCAGAATCCTTTGAAAATAATAACAGTTTTTTCTTAAAGTTTCAAGGCCCAGGTATATTTAAGGGAGTTCTAGACACTTTTACCCAGGGCCTAAAAGAAAAACCTTTCAATGTATAACAGGATAGTGGTTGTGCTCTTTTAGAAGCCAAAACAATTTCCTGACTTTTGATGTGGCTTCACATCTCCATGGCCTGCTGGACGATGGTGGATTTCACTCATAGTCAGGAAAGAGAGCATTAGCCCCTATCAACTCTGTATGGCAACTGCTACAAACCTTCACACATCACAAAAAGTGGCTATAAATCCTATTCCAACCTTGGCCTTCAGTTAGAGCAGCCCCTGGATGGTGCTGTGCAGGATGGCTTAATGAAGTCTGGGCTGAGTACTGGAATTTGAGAAAGACTATGTGAAGGTCTTGCAATAATTAAGGAGTACTTTCTTGATATGTGAATTAAGCCACAAGACTAAAGCCTTTGGACAGAATATAATACTGAACTTGGGCTGAAAAACACAAATGGTTGGTACTTATCTAAAAAATGAAGTTTGTAAATAACATCCTTAAATTTTAATTCTTATATTTTAATATGCCTTCATAGTGGATTTCCAGCATTGTTGTCAGACCTCTCTTGGCCAGTGATACAGTTTCCTATTTCACAAAAATTTAGAAATCAGAAGCATTGCAATTTGTTCTATGCTCTTAAACTTATCAGCTTTGGAACCAGTCTTACATCCTTCCCCATCTCAAAAGTACAGAGGCCTCTTATGGATTATACTAATGCCTCTCAGGGATGAGCAGGAAATCACAGGTGTGGTATGGGACATGAGATATATAGATTTGGCAAATTGTGTGGAACAAGCTGCAGGAGTCCAACAGCTGGGACACAACTCAAGTGCATGGCTTGTCAGAGCCTGCAGCTGTTTCTTTCAGGGACTAACCGAATGTCCCCATCTCTTGTATGGAGAGTGGCCAGCATTCAGGTGTTAGGCTGCCCTTTCACAAGAATCACTCAATCTTTTAAAATCAAATCCCACCCTGACCATTTAAAATGCAGCCTAAACTCAAAATGCTGCATTATATATAAATCGATTCATCTTTCATTCTTCACTGTGACTTATACTGGCTTCAACTAATGCAGGCTACAATCTCTTTTTCAGAGAGAAAGTCTACTTATAAAGTGCATTGGCTTGAGCAGCCAGTTCTAGGAGGGGATTGCGCTGGGGGCTCTAGGCCCCCATTAAGGCAATAATCTTACTGTAGCTGTACTGTTTATTTGCACATATCTCTTTCAAGGTTTAAGCTCCTTCAAAACAGGAAGCACATCTTTTCATCTTCATGTCTCCAGGGCCCAGGGCAATGCCTGGCTCATCGGGAGCCCCTCTCTAAATATTTACTAATGGACCGGACAAAGTATATGCCCTTTTTAAAATTTGCTGGTAACCAGTCCTATTTGTGTTAGGATATAAAGCCATACTAGAGAATGAAGTTGTTTTCTCGTTGCTCTTTCCTCTGAATTTGTCTGCTTTTGTTGGCACTTTTCACTGTTCCTCATAACTGCCCTTTCTATAAAAGCTTAATTTGGTTCCTTTGCTTTTTTTTCTCAAAGGATGATTGAATTCAATATCATTGTATGACTAATGTTAGATAATGAAATGTTGATTTTGTACTAGCATCAAAAAATTTAAAAATAGTCACTAAAGTTTACATTGAAATTGATAACTACTTCCTGATATTTTGTATCTATGTAGATACACAAACTAGTATTTTAGGAGATTTTTAAAGTTCTTATGAGAACAAAAGATAGTGTTTTCCTCAAAATGAGGGAGAGAAATTATTTTATTAGACACATGTGTTCAATTAAGAAGAAAACTCAAAAAGTAACCTTGCAAAGCTTAGTTGTTTTCTTAATTTTGCAGTAGAAGGTTAGCATCATTCACTCATGGTAAGATGCT
Organism: Miniopterus natalensis; assembly: GCF_054644295.1. Lineage (NCBI taxonomy): Eukaryota > Metazoa > Chordata > Mammalia > Chiroptera > Miniopteridae > Miniopterus > Miniopterus natalensis. Next base: position 34,255,027 of record NC_142082.1, read on the forward strand.
GGTGGGGAAGGCAGCTATCCAAACAGATGTGAGATGCTAGTTAGGAAAAAAAAGCAACATCAGTTCTATTGGGTGCAGGAAGGAAATTGCAGCAAACACCATTAAACTGGCAATTTACTTGTCATGGTATTTCAAAAGAAGGTAAGAAATTGGGTACAGAAGATGCGTACAAAACTCTTCAGATGGTGGTTTGAACTCTCCATTCATTGAACAGTCAAATAAAAAACAAAACATGTTCTGTTTGATAGAAGAACCCAATGAATGTCATTTAATGATAAAATCCTCCCCCCAGGAAGTCACTTAGGAACTAAGTAGATATCAGGCATATTGTTTTGTTATTGGTCATCTGAATCATAAAAACAAAGATAAAAACCCAATTTTTAAAAATCCATAATAAACTAAACCTGATTGAAACAATTTATATCAGATAAAGGAAGCACATAAGCAAGGCCAACCTATAAATAGGACATTCTGAAAATAACTAATAGAAAAGACACTTAAATTATACACGCCTTTATTGCAAATGGACTGTACATAGTGCGCTATTTTCCCTATTCTTTATATTCAATAATCAAAGATAAAGCCAGGAAATAACAAACGCTGTGTTCTTGTGGTGACAAATTGTCCAATAGACAGTCTTTATTATTGTAATTACTATCATTACTTATGAGAACTACTGCTGCCATTTTTCGATTGCTCATTATGTATCTGGCACCAGGCAAAAGGTTTTCCATCCATTGTGTTTTCATCCTCAAAATAAAGCCATAAGGTGCCATTATCCTCAATTGATAAGCGAGGAGAATGAGAGGAGAAAATTGATTTGCCCAAAGCTACACACTGGCCACAGCTGGAACCAAGGCTTGCTGCCTGTGTGCTGAGGTTGAAGCCCAGGTTCTCAGCTACAAACTCAGGCCTGTCTACGAAGTCAGTTGGTCACAAGTGACTGCCATTCCTTGTGGCTTGTCAGGACAGCTGGTCCATTATAGAGTCTCATTAGGATAGAGGAGGAGACATGTCCCCCAACATAGTGATCTACCAGATGTCTTGCCTTCTCCTTTCGTCCCCAAGTCTCTAGAACAGAGGAATGAGTGCAAAGAGTGGTATCTGATGCAAACTGAGGGCCACTCAGGGCCCTTCAGTCTAGCCCTTCACAGGGAGAGCTGATGCATTAAATATGTTAGTTGTACGTAAGAATCTCAATTTAAAAAATACCTGGGAGGCAATGAAGTTTTATAGTATACTTTATGGAGCTGTGGACATTTGCCCAAAGATTAGAGACAGTGGCAGCAAAAATGATAAATATGCTTTTGATACAAAATGAGATGGTAGACAGGCTAGAGATGTGGGGGAGCACGTTGAAAGCAACAAAAAATATGTTATTTGGTATATTACAGTCAGGTTCACACTTACCTGAATTAAATGAAAAATCCCATGATGATACATGTGTTTACTGTATGTAATTTATAGCTACATGCATTCATTTCTCCTGTGTATTTGAATCTACTTTCCCTTTGCTTTTGAGATTTGAATATTTAAGTTTGGTTTCTAAATACCGTAAATTAACCAACAATTTTATTTAAGGTGATTTTGAAAATGCATATTAATTAATTGTTTATTAGAGGTAAGACATAAAGACTATTTACCTTATCAATTCTCTTCATAAAAAAATTATAAAGCTTTCTTTATATGCTCTTCTTAAAATATTAGGTAGATAAACTATAGATCATCAGTATCACTGAAGTTAAAATGTAGATTTTGGATGCAAGTTTTTGTAAATTTTTTCTCACAACTATAAATTAATTGGGCCTTTCAAGAAAGTGAAAAAATTAGTGGAGACTGTAGCCTGCCAGATTCTCATATATTCCTACATCATTTCTGAAGGCTATTGTGGGTATTGAAATTTGGGACATGTTTTTCCAAGGGGACATGTATTTTAGCTACTTATTTTGTGATATTTTCCTCATTTGATTTTCGGTCATAATGATCACAAGCTATGGACTCAACTCCTTGTGTGAGTCATATATCAGTTTTATTAAACATTGATGAGAAATAACATCAGTGGTTATTTTCATCACTGGTAGTACTCTGTGCTAGAAACTACCCCTATATTTTGCTGAAATAGGATTGACAATGAATCTACCTACACAGTCTAATGTTTCAGTTTTAATATAGCCTTTGCTTTACTTTAAAACTCCTCTCTATGGTTATTTTCTATTGGCATTCTATTATTTTCATAATTTGTCTCTTTTTACATCTGATATTAAATATGGACAAAAATGTGAGGAAAGAAAATTACTTTTATCCAGATTTTAATAAAATGAAAGTTGAACTTTGTTGATGATGCTACTAAAAATTGATTCATCAGATTTAAATGACATTAAACCATATTTCATGCTGCTGTATATAATATCAGATGAAAACTTTACAAATGAATAGAAGATAGAAAATTATCTATCTATAACTATGATTTATATGTACATTTTTATTGCAGTTATAAAAAAAAAGCCACAGTAAATACTAATTTGTAAAATGTGTAATGGAGATTTACAGTACTTTGTGAAAAGCACCAAAGGGTTGTTTTCCCTGCATTAATCTTTATGTTTAGTCTCACTACTAGAATTACTTATTGATTTTTATGAGAACACATATAGGAGAGAGAAATAGGGCAGTAGATTTCAACCAAAAGTGCTTACTTTAATCTGTGATAATTCTATACTTGCTCTCCAAAGGAATTCCTTTATCATGAGACAAGGAAAACCTGACATATTTTTGTTAAATAAAGGACAAGATCATGAAACTTCAGCAAGAGGAGTAATTGTAAGAGTCAAATGCAAGAGTCGTATCTCTGGGTCCAGGCATCAGTAAATGGCCTTAGGCTGCGTGCAAACGTGTCACTGAGAATTTCTAAGGAACTAAGCCTTAGGGTTTCATTAGATTCTCAAACAGGGTCACAGACTTGTTTAAACTGAAATTAGATGTGCAGATATTTAGACTATTAGGAAGAAAGGGGGTTTAAAGATAGAAATTGCAGGCATGGTTTTGAAAAAGGAAATCCACCGTCTAGCGTCTAGCAGATGTTCTGAGTTCTTGTTGAATGGATAAAAAAAGGCAGCCGCTAGATACCCTTTTCATCAGACAATGAAAGAAGGAATTTTAAAATTGGATTTCTGAGGGCATAAAGCAATTATTTTTTTGTATTTTACATAGTAGGCAATACTCACTGGAAATATCTGGTATTTCCAAGAAATTAGCATGTTAATGGCTGCATTTTAAATACTTGTAGATTATGAGAATAATATTTCAGTAACATAAGAGACTTAATGAAAGAAAGTAATAAATTCTGCCATATATAATTCCCTTTCTTCTTCCCTCCTTTCCTTCCTTCTCTCATCTTTATCAGTTTCATGATATTTGATAAAATGCTCGTGACTGTTTCTCTACCAGTCAACATTTAAGTGATTTTCAATGTTTGACTACAATAAATACTACTGTGTATTCAATAAGTAATACTCACACACACACATATCCTGTGAGGATTCTTTAAAACAATTTCTGGGTCAAAGGGTATGCTCATTTTAACATAATAGGTAACTGGTGCTTTATTTTCCTCAAAAAGATAATAAGAATTTATAGTGCTGCCCTTATTGTGTGAGTTTTAAAAAGCATAATCTGGCCCGGCCTGGGGTGGCTCAGCGGTTGAGCGTCGACCTAGGATCCAGGTGATCGGGTGTTCGATTCCCGGTCAGGGCACATGCCTGGGTTGTGGGCTTGATCAATGACTCTCTCATCATTGATGTCTCTATCTCTCTCCCTCTCCTTTCCTCTCTCTGAAATCAATAAAGATATATTTTAAAAAATAAAATAAAAAATAAAAAGTATAAGCTGCTCTTTTTCAATATGCATAAATATTGAAATAAAAAACTGGCCAACACCAGCGGTTCGCTCTCTTCTCCTTGCACCCCTTGGCCCTGTTCTCCCTGGAATGCCCCCCTCCTGCTCATCTTATCAGTATGTGACTCAGCTTCTAAGGTCTACTTTCAAGTCGCTTCTCCCACTGCGCCAGCAGCATCCGTCTCCCTTCTCTTCCAACTGAGACACCGTGGTTTGTGCATGACTGTTAAGGCTTCATTCTGTGTTTCCCACTGTCAGGCATGTGTGCCTGTGTGCACACGCATGTATGTGCTTTACCCTTGCCTTCCCACTTAGCTCATTAGATCCTAGTTGCCTGAGTCGAAGGCAAGCTCCCGGTACTTCCCGTGACCTCCTTTCTGACTCTCAGCGAGTTCCTTGTACATACACTTCAGGACTGCTGGGTCATGTTTAGGATAATTTTATATTGCCTTTTTAAATCACCCTTCTGTGGAAATTTTGGAGTTGCACATTTAAATAAAATGCAAATACAACTCTGGCCTTTAAATTTGAGACTGAGTGATTTCCTTGGAACCTCAGAGACATGAAACAAAAGTGAACGAACTCACCGAGGAGCCTGGCATTGACAGGGAGAGGTTTCCTGTTAGCAAAGGCAGGCCGCGGAACAGAATTCCCTTGAGACTTTATGAGATTAAATGAATTTCACCACTTAATCATTTGGGGCAAAAAGGAATAATGTCCTAAATAATGTCATTTAGGAAAGCCTGACACAGCTCTCCCTTCAAGGCCACGGAGGCCATAGGAAGGCGAGTCCCGGGCTGCATGCTCTGTGCCCTGGCCCTGCTGGCCGCCCTGTGTGAGGCGGCGCAGGCCTCGGCCCGGAGGAAGCCCCCAGCCCTTGCAGACGGGCTTCCAACCCGAGCCACGCGGGGCTGCGGGAGAGGAGACGCATCCACCCTGAACGGACCCTGGACTGCGGAAGATTTTTAGATACTGTCTTTTTCTATTGTATCTCTTCTCCATTCTCCCTACTCCTTGTTTCCTGGAATACTAACGAGATCTTCGTTGAACCGTTTTTTCTTCTTTCCTCCGTCTCTTGGATTTGTGTTGACAAGAATTCCAGGCATAACCGTCTGCTCTGGATTAATCCTCATGGTAACTTCGTGGCTTGGGGACGAGAGGTCCTTGAGCTCTGTGCTGTAGAGGACGGTGTAGATGTGGACTGTGCACCGCGGCCGGCTCAGATCTGGGCTCCTAGCTTCTCTTGGGAGACTGTCAAGCCTCGTGGGCCCGACAAGTCAGGCGACGTCCTGCCTCCCTGGGCTGGAGGGCAGGGCTCCCCCAGGCCGCTGAAAGCGCGCAGCAGCCTCTGTGAGGCTCCACTGTGCACACACCTGAGCTCAGCGCCTCGCGCCCTGTGGAGGGTGCACCCCAATTCCCCTCTCCCTGGGCAGCAGATACCCAGCCCCCAGCCCATAAGGTTTATATTTATATATTTAGGAGCCATCTTGACTTGGGCTTCTGCCCACAGCTCCCATTCTATGTTCTCTCACGCTCTGACCACTGAATATTTCAGTCCTGTTTGGGCTAATTTAAGCATTCAAACATTATTCTCTTTTATTTAACCATGTCCTTTTGTTGGTTGTGCACGAGGTGGAAAGGATAAAGGAAGGAAATCTCTAAGTGACCATAATCCAGCAAATTGATGCTAAAGCCTTATATTTTAAAATATATTTTTAGAATTTTCATGTAAGAGTATAGTTTGCCTTTCTTTAAGACATACCTATCGCTTTACATCCAAAAAATCATACTTTGCCTTTTCAGCATGAATCTTAAAATTTGGTAAGTATGTATTTACAGGATTTTTTTTTTTTACAAAGATTCCATCTCAGGATAATTATTCTTTCTATTCCTTTTTGCTGCTACATTATCAAACCAGCCTCTGTGCAGACTGATCAGCAGTTGCTTTGTGTAAAGACAGAGAGAGAAAATAGACTGCAAATGAGCAATGACAGTTATTGAGCACTGAGAACAATTCTGACGGATTAAGGCTTTAGGTTCTCAATCTTCTTATTAATACCTTCAGCAAATATTCAAAAGCTTTCATTCCTTATATAAGTGCTTTGGCAAATAAGCCAAAAAATAAAAATAAATAAAAACTCTAATCTGGAATTACCTAAACATAAAACAAAGAAATGTTCCTAGGCAAGTCTTTCCTTTGTATGTCCAATAAAAAGGATCTATATTTGCACTTGGAAATATATTATTTTATTTAAAAACTAAAAACTAGTGCTGACTGTAGACCTTGATTCCAAGTTGAAATTGAACTGAAGGAGACTTTTGAGTGAGGACTACTTGGGAGCCAGTTATTTTATGTAAGGAATGTCACCTTATTGTCACATCCAGCCAGGTGTGTCATGTCATTAACTCCATCTAACTGTACAGATGCTGAGATGCAGGAAAGGGAAGCAGCTCCTGGGGCCAGGGACAGGTCTTACTGATGATTGTATTCTCGGTGTCTCCTATGTAGAACTGCAGTGATGAGCAGTCTATGAGTGCTCATGTCTGGGTAAGAGAAGGACTTCTTTTCAAGATGCAGCCTATATCTCGTGAGTGGGTGACACAGGACAAGTTACTTAACCTCTCTGTGCCTGTAACTCAGGATAGAAATTGTACATCTCTTAGACGGTGGTAGGAAGATTAAATTAGATTATTCTCACTATTGTGCTTAATGAGTCCTGAATAAAATTGAATTTATGATCATGATTTTTTATTAGATATATAATTATCAAGTAAATGAATGAAGAAATTATAGATAAAACTATGTATTCTAAGGTGTCACAGTTAGAAAGTTGGAGAAACAGGTGCCAAATTCATTCACCATCTATATTCTTTCCATGGCATAAACTTACCTCCTTTTAGTCTTGTCAAAACACTTATGGTCAGCCCAGCCGGGTGTGGCTCAGCAGTTGAGCATCAACCTAGGATCCAGGAGATCACGGTTCGATTCCTGGTCAGGGCACATGCCGGGGTTTCGGGCTTGGTCCCCAGTCGGGGGCATGCAGGAGGCAGCTGATCAATCACTCTCTCTCATCATTGATGTCTCTATCTCTCTCTCTCCCTCTCCCTTCCTCTCTCTGAAATCAGTAAAGATATATTTAAAAAAAACACAAAACACTTATGGCCATACAACAAATGAACAATGTCCTCACGGTTTACTGTGTTAATATATGCTACATTCACTGGTCATTCTCTCCTCCATGTACACTTTCATTGGGAATAAAATGTTAAAAAATATTTTCCTATTTCCTGCTTTGAGATGGGCCAGCAGAGTCATTTCTAAGCTGAGATGCTTCATCCTTGCAAGGTTTCTAAAGAGTTAAAGCAATGCTAAGGTTGCCTGTTTATAATTGACTAGAGCAGGGATCAGCAAACCAAGGCCAGTGAGCCAAATCCTGCTACTGCCTGTTTTGGTAAACAAAGTTTTATTGCAACTCCATGCCTATTTGTTTATCTATGGTCCCTGGCTGCTTTCTGACACTGCAGCAGATTTCTATAGTTCCAACGGAAAGCCTGTGGCTCACAGAGCCTAACATATTTATTATCTGTTTTTTTACATAAAAAATTTGCAGACACTTAGACTAGAGAAAAGGTAGGAAAAACTACTCAGCTCATGTTTCCTTTCACTATACCCTCCCACATGTGCCTAGAATCCTTGGCAATCCTTCTTTTCACCTCTTACACCCCTTGGACTTAGAAAGCTCAGAGGCCACAGCACATCTTTAATTTTGTCTAGATTTGTGAGACTCCAGTTCTGGCCCCCCTTCCCTGAATCAAAGCTCCTTAAACTTTAAAAATGAAATTTGGAAAAAAAAAAGTTATTTTGGATGTACACACCTCTGAGAGCCACCTCTTTTTTGTGTCTCTCACAAATACTCAGGCTATGTTTCTTGAATCTGTCATTTATTTTAAATAAGGAATTTTTGAAGAATGGGTGATAGGCTAGACATAGAATCCACTGAGTCTTGGTTAGATTTAATAAAATCAGTATTCTTTATTATGGGGCTAGAAATCTCAACAGTTAAAGAAAATCATAATCAAAATACTAAATATTAATTCCCAGGCCTTATTTCTGCCAGAAGACATTACTGAAAATAAGTGGAAAGAAGGGAAAAGATAGTCATAGTTACAAAAAAAAACACACAAAACCTAATAAAAAAATTAAATACCATTTATAGCCCCTTTACAACCTTAGCTTATTTTGTATTCAGATAACCCACTGATTACTTCTTCTAGTGGATTATTTGCACATGTGGAGCAGTATTCTCCCTTTATCTTCCCTTCCCTGATACACACAACATCTGCCCTGTGACTGCCACACCTCCCAAAAACAGATGGAGTCTGTCTCTTCCCCTTGAATCTGGTTTCTATGAATTTCTTTGCCCAGGGGAGTGTGGAGATGTGACATTGTGTAAATTTTAGAGGCAAGGCCTGCAAACATCCCAAAGCTTCTGCTCTTGTCCATTGGGGTGTTGCTCTACAATGACAAAGACAAGCAGCCTACCCTACAGGAGGATGAGAGGCCATAAAGGAGAAGTGAGGCCCCCCACTTGACAGTCAGCCCCAAGCCAGCATGTGAGGGAAGCCCTCTTAGACTCTATGATTCCAAATGTCATGTTATACTACAGCCATATGAGTGACCCAGGTGAAATCAGAGTCACCTATCTGACCCTGTCCCAATTGCTTCCCACAGAATCATGAACCAATAAATGGTGATTATTTGAATTTACTACATTTTGTGGTGGTCTTTTGTACAGCAGCATAGGTTTTTGAAAAACTTACATTTTACCAAAGAGGAAACGGATCATGATATTAAGCAACATATCTAAGCCCGCATAGAATACAGCACATCAGGAATTAAGATTCAAGTCAACCCAACTAAAAATTCATACCATAAACCACTCTTCTCTACTGCATTCAATATTTTTTTCAAAACAAAAAGATTATATAATTAGCATTTCCGAAGACAGAGGTAATCTGGGAAATATCATTTGCTCATGATTATGTTGCACTTATTGGAACTTTTGAAATCAGCAGTGTTCTGGAAGACCTCAGATGACAGTCACCACCTGTGAGCAATGATTCAAGTGAGGGTTGTAGATAGTCTTCCAATCTTCACTCGCTCACTCACTCACTCACTCACTTATTCATTCAGCAAATATTTATTGAGAACCTACTATATGTTAAGCACTATGTTCAGCTCTGGACAGCATTAGGTAAGTGCTAATACAGAACCAGAAATCGATGGCATTGTTTTCATTTCATTAAGAATTTATTTTTGCTTATAAGCTGATTTCCTTATTAAGGGCTGACTTGTTTCAGGCTTTGGAACTCTAATTATATGCTTAACTTTTTTGGCAAGCCTAAGCATAATGCTAGATTTCAAGAAATAAATCATCAAACAGCATAGAATTTCTATGGAGTTTTTAAAAAAGGAAAAGTGTACATAAAAATACAATCTAAACTATGAAAATTAATATGAAAAGATCATTTAGGCATTAGCAGAGTTTGATCAAAATCTCGAGTCTTAAGCACGTTGCTAAAACAAAACCCTTTTCTTCTCTTAATCAATTTTAAGAGAATGTCTTGTGCTCATTTCTGTTGGTGGGGGGGAACTGAATTTTATAAAGCTCTGTAAAACGAGGCCAGAATAAACAGAAATTGAATCAAAATAATGGATGGCACATATTAAATATTCTTACTATCTTGTGCCCTGACCATGCCACAGTTTAATCTAAGGGGAGACACCTGGAGGGGTTCATTAGCTTGCAGCTGTCAGTGATTAGTCTGCAAAGGCTAAAAACAAAATCAGCCACAAGGAAACAGCTAGCAGTGGCCTGGAAGGTGAACAAAGGGAAGGAGCAGCTGGTGGGGAAAAGCACATACGGCTGAGGCCTTAACACAGGGGTCGAGAAGGCCCTGGGCAACTGGAAATGGAACCTGAGGATATGTTCTCATTGAGGGAGAGGGAGGGAGGGAAGGGGGGGGAGAGAGAGAGAGAGAGAGAGAGAGAAAACATTGAAGTGAGAGAAACACTGATCGGCTGCCTCCTGCATGCACCCTGACCAGGGCTCTAATCTGCAACCTAGGTATGTGCCCTGACTGGGAATCGGACCTGCAACCATTTGGTGCACAGGACGACGCTCCAGCCATCTGAGCCACCTGGCCAGGGCAGCAAAGTTTGGTGGAGTTTTTGTGTGTGTGTGGTTGTTGTTGTTGTTTACAACTAAGCCCAATTTAGTCCTCTGTCCATTATCTCCAAGATAACATTATTATAGGTTTGATCTGTGTCTTTTCAGATTTTAAACTCTCTGCATATGGGTATTGGTCTGTATCTTTATATGGAATATATGTAGTGTTGTTTATACGTTATTCCTGTGAATATATATGCATCTGCTTCATTTAGTTTAGCAGCTATTATAATCTTTTACTCTACGACTGTCACACACTTTATTTGGTCATTTTCTAATCAATGGACATCATTTTATTTTTATGTGTGATGACTAACTGAGTTTTAACTATTCTCGCAGGAGTCTCCTTGTGCACAGTGTGAGTGGTTTTCTATAACAGATATCTGGAAATGGAAGGACTTGGCATGCACATTTTAATTTTTAATAGATACTTTCAAAAGTCATCCTATATACTCCCACTAGCATTTTGAGTGTGTCTGTTTTCCTTTCAGTGTGTCAATATTGGGTAGTATTAAACTTTGACATTTTAGCCAATCAGTGTGAAATGGCATTTCTATACCTTTCATAAAACTAGCATGGTTTTTAATCAATTTAAGCATCTTTTTCATATGTTCATTTGCCAATCTGATTTTTTTTCCTTCTGTAAATTGCCAGCTCATCTACTTCACCTATTTGCTCTTGGATTATTTGTTTTATTCACCTATATGTTCTGGATACATAACTTATATCTGTTATTTGCTTTAAATCTATAGGATTTTAGGGTCAATGAAAGTATAAAATGCTAGAAGCCTCAAACTCAGAAATGTGCATGGGATTCTAAGCAGGAGCCATGTTCCAAGTAAGGGATTGACTTTGAGTAAGCAAGAATAAAAAAGAGTGGGGAGTATCATGAATAAAGGACTGAACCCACATGGGAAATGCAGAATCAGGAATGACTTTGTCATAGCCTGGACAGCTTGGAACGATATTGTCAACTATATCATGATTGAGAAATTAATAGTACTGCTCTGTAGACTGGAAATTTCATTACTCTTTCTTCCAGCCTTGGGAAAGTATTATCAGAGTGTGGGGGGGGGAATACATGTATTTTTTAAATATATATATGACAAGGGATGGTGTTAAGAGGGTGTTAGAATCAAATAAAAGGAGGGGTAGATTTAACAAGAGAGGCAGATTCGATAGCTGCCTTCATCCCAAAATAAAAAGTTCATCTTGTGCATCTGTGAGGAATGAGGAAAGCCAACTGCAGACAGTAGCAAAAAGCCTTTGAGACAGATTCTAAGAACCTGAAAGACTGGTAATGGGCCATTTCTTACAATCAGTGTCTTAAAAGGCATTTCAACCATCTAATGGGATACAAAAATAGAACCATTTTTCTTCCCCACCCTAATATTCTCCTGTAAAAAAGCTAACTTCCTATTGCACTGGAAATAATAGCACACACAAGAACTGTACTTCGTGGCATTACTGAGCATCTCAAGTGTCTACAAGGTAGAAAGCTTAAAAACCAAATGACTTCAGCATGGAAAATGTTCCAGAATTTGGGATTTTACTTTTAAAACAGAAATGCGGGGGTGGGAGGGACCAACCTTAATTTAAAATCAAACCTAAAATGACAACCACAGGTTTCCCCCAATATATTTTTTTAAGGAACATCAAGAACTCGTAACTTCGTCACTTTTTATTAATTTTAATGAGCTGAAATTTGAGGAAACTGGAAAAGTCTTGTAAAATTCTTCAGAGCTGAGTAGTCACATATGCATGTAAGACTTGCTTTGCTGTCTTTGCTGTAAGTTGAGTACCTGAAGGTGGATTTATTATAGTGAATAGCTCAGTGTACCATCAGTACTAACAAGCAGAGAAATATGGAAAATAGACCTTACTGGGACACCAAGAAAGGTTCTCATCACGCAGGAGTGAGAACTGAGATGGGCGGAAAGAACAGGAGCCAGTGACTGTCCTGGGGAACAAAAAGAACTTGATTTTAGGGATTACGTGCTGGAGGTCAACTTCAGAAGGAAAATACCTATTACAAATCCATGCATGCTTAGGGAATAGAATCACTTTTTTATGAAATTATAAATTTTATACTGATAAACTTTCACAGCAGTGGGCTATCCACTTGATATAGAAGTAAAATTATAATTAAATATATTTGATGATATTAGCAGAGTCCACATTTTAAAAAGCATCTAAATTCAGCCTTGTTTCCTCATCATATAAACAAAGAAATTCTTTTTCTACACAACAAATGAGCATTTTCTGAGTGCTGGCGTGTGTGTAAAATACACATGGCTGCTTGATTTAAAATGTTTCATCTCATTACAAAGGTAAAATACATGCATTCTAGGAATGGTTGAAAATGTGAAAGTGTGTAACAAAAAAAAATCACTTTGAAAACATGGTTTATATATTTCCCAAAAATGAAATAGAATAAAATAAATTTCAGGGAAATATTTTGAACACTATAAAATCTCTTTGATTCAGAGGGTAAGGTATTTTCTGAGCATTTCACTTACTTAAAGCAGAATGTTTCAATTCCAGACCAGAAGTGTGACTCCTCTCTGGATGGTCTATATGATGGCATCAAATCAGCCCTAATACCATTGTTGGTCTGGCACAGGATGAAGCAAGGGTCAGAGAATGACAGGCGGGAGAGGCTGGAGGAACTGGGAGATCCTGATGATGAGGTTCACAGACTGAAAAGCCCAATTGCCAACAGAGACTAGGGTTTCTGAACACTTCATATATCTGGTTACAACCTTGAGGGTTCCATCCACTTGCCTGCTAAGAGACATGTCTGATGGCACCGTATTTCCTATTCATGTTCAACTGGAGGTGCATTTATCTGCAGGTGCTTCCCCTCTAATTGTACCGTCTATGACTCCCAATCTGCATAACCCATAGCAACCTCCAGCAGCACATTGCCCACAGATGGGCATTCGTTAGGCTCTTACTGAATTGTATTTCCCTTTACTTCAGGTTTATTGAGGCAGAGATTTCTGTCTTTATGGAGCATTTGTCAGCTGTGATGAAGTCCTGCCCATGTGAGAACATTTTTGCCCAGTGTCATATTCATCCTACAAATGTATTATGTTTAATTGTACCCTTTTGAATTTTAGAGATCTCTTATTGGTGAGTTATTGAAAACTGTAATGTTTTCTTGAAGAGTTCTCTAGGCTGGACTTCCTTAGTTGCATATAATAATTATCTCTTTATTTTACTAAGAATAAAAGAGATATCAAGTACACAGATCTTGGATTTAATTGCATTTCTCTACTCAAGAGCCAAGTCATTAAAAAAAAAAAAGAAAAAAAGAAGTCAGCTAGATATCCCTAGCTAAGAGAGTGCTAGATGCTTTTTCTTCACATAGTTAGATTTCCCTAATCAGAAACATTATTTTCTGCTGACAATTAAAAAATGCCAAATGCACCAGCTTCATTGTGTTCTAACAATATTTATGCTTGTGGATCCTTGACTTTTTCAGGAAGAGAAAGCTGAGCAATAGAATAATCATTTTCTTTTGTTGAGGCCAACATAATCTTACCTTCGTCTTCATATACTAAGTTGTCTGGGGATACAATCATTCATCTCATTTATCAGACATAGACTGAGCAATGCATTCAAGGTCCTGTTCTAGGAATGGGAAGAGGGGAAGGGATGTGGTAGAGAAGATTAGGGTGTTTATAATCTAGGTTGGCAGATAGATTTGTAAATAATGTATTCTAAGTATGACAGAAGCATTAAGAAAGGAACTTTTTTTCCCCTTTAACTAGCATGGAATCATCCCACAAAAGTTGACATTTTAGTGAGCATATATATATGTGAACTAAAAAAATCCCTACTCCCATTTTTGATGCCCACCAAAATTTCAACATATTTTATATACATATATATATATTAAATATAAACATTTATGTATGTTGTGTAAACCTAACAGTAAAACAAACACTCGTTAACTCACCAACCAACTTAAAATACAACTTTTCTAAAACCCTGAGGTTCCCAGGATGTTCCCTGGCCCTTCTAGAGGTAGCCTCTCCAGGAAAGGGTGAGAGAGAGAAATGGAGGAAAGCAAATTCTATGTTTCAGAAATCACACAACCACAGTAATTAAATTGCAGAACTCTTTAAGTGATCAATTTGCTCAGTTGTATTTAGGGAATCCTGAGTGACACAGGAGGATGTACCAGACCAGCTGAGGCAGATCACGGAGGGCCAGGCTGAGCAGTGAAACTGTAAATGAATCAGGGGCAGTCTCTGGTTATCAGAGCTAACCAGACTGTGTCATGTCTGAATTCATCACATGGGTTTAAATCAGTGATGCTCATGTGGGAGAAGTCAGGTTTTCTGGGCAGTAACCCTGGTACTCATTTGTCACACGGAGCTTGGTGAGCCAGTGCCTAACAAGGGTGAAACAGATCCAAATTCCTAACTTCATTCTATAGCATCTCCAGAGGGAATCTATTTCCTGATTAAAACTTCTTGCCATCATCTCATGAAATTATCCTTAGTGCATCTTATAAAAATTTTCCATATTAAGCATTATTATTTATATCAATAATTATTACCTTTTCTTAAAAAGAGTTTTCAGCCCTGGTTGGGTGGCTCAGTTGACTGGAGTGTCGTTCCATACACTAAAAGGCTGAGGGTTTGATTTTCCTTCAGGGCACATCCTATATAGCGGGTTTGATCCCTGGTTGGGTGCGTATGGGAGGCGACCAATTACTGTTTCTCTCTCACATTAATGTTTCTCTCGAGAGCTCTCTCCCTTCATCTCTCTAAAAATAATGAACATATTCTCAGGTAAGGGTTGAAAACAAATATTTTTTTTTAAATAAAAGAAGTGGAAACAAATTTTAAAAACCAAAACAATCTTTTAAAATATTTGACTAAACAATTTCAGGAGGTAATAGGAAGCCCCTGAAGTTCCCCCAACTACATTTGTCTTTGGTTAATTTATAGAAAACCCTAAAGTGAGGCTAAAAGGAGGAAATACATTGAATATTGCGCATTTCAATTAAATGTTTAAGAATAATTGAAACATTTAGGTTAATTATGCTAGGTAGTTATAACAGTTTATTTTAAAAATGGAAGGGCATTAAACAATCTAAAATTATATCAAATTTTTTGTAGTTAGCTTCATAAAATAAAGTTATCTGTATTTATTTTCTCTATAAATAAGTAATTTATTTATATAATCTATTTAATTTATTCTATTTTATCTTTTCTCTGGTGCTCTATAGAATGACATAATTTTAAAATTAGTAAAACTACAGTGGTCACCTAGTCTCAACCTTTGCAATCTTTAGAAAGCGAACATATAAACTGAATGTTGTTTTTTCTCTTGCAATATATGCTAAAAATTAAAACAAGAATTTTCCAGGGTACAGGTATAAAAGGGCATATTATTTATAAGAAAACATAGTGCTGACAGATGGCTAAAATTGCCTTCCAAGGAAAATTTAGTGTTTGAACTTAAGAAAATGGAAACTTTCTTTGCTGGACCTCACATAATATTTGCAATGCTTATTGAAAGTCAGGAAAGATGAATGTGGAAATAAGATGTTCTTGAAAACATGGCATAAATCGGTGACTTTGAGAAATCACCAAGATGTATCTGCCCAATTAGATATGGTAGGCAGTGCCAGAATTCTGTGTAGATGGAGAATAAATCTAGAATCATTGGAAGTCGATCTAATCAAAGTGTCTCTCTCACTGGTTCATGTGAAATGCTTGGCTGCTGCCTTAAGAGCTCAGTAGGCAATCTGTGGAGTTCTATTAGATTAAGGGTCTTTTGAACTTAGAGGGACAGTATATAATGAGGTCTGTTTACTAACTAGTATGATGAAGCTTACCATTGTCATCTATTGCTGTGTAGGAGAGGAAAAGGATGGGACATAAAAGTTCTGGTCAGAGAAAAATGAATCTAAGTTTAACTCAGTAATTCCTGTCACTCGAGTACTGGGTGACTTGGGTTAACTTCCAACTGGGACACGCTGCATGACATGAAAAGACAAGGAGGAGGGTAATAAACCCTGTTCCATTCATCAATCATTTCAGGGAAGATGTGGGACTTAGGATAGATCAATAGCATATTAGATTGAAAAGGAAAACCAGTATGGGCAGCTTTAAAAGGAGGGGTTAACTCTTGCCAATTCCGAGTACTCACCTCCAGAGTGATTGTTAAGTTTTTCCCTCTTAGAAAGAGTCTGTGTGTGGAATTTCCAAGTATATGCTTTTTAGTCTCTATGTTTTTATAGTTAAGAAACATTATCACTAGATTAATTGATATTAGCTATTATTTAATATTAATCTTTGCCATTGATTATTATCACTAGAAATCAATTTAAAATAGGAAATTAATTTTCTTAATGGCTTTTTTGAGAGATTATATGTTTACAGGGTTATATGCAAATCCTTATTAGGACAGTTTTCCTCTATGTGTATATATATATATATATTTATTTTTTTTAAATTTATCTTTATTGTTGAGAGTATTACAGGTGTCCCATTTCTCACCCCAATTAACTCCCTCCACCTCACTCCCACCCCTTCCCTAGGCCTTCACCCCATTATTGACTGTGTCCATGGGTTATGCATATATGCATGTAACTTCTTTGGTTAATCTCTTCCCAACCTCCATCCATCCCCCTTCCCTCTTTCCTCTGAAATATGATCGTCTGTTACATGTGTGAGTGTCTCTGGATCTATTTAGTTCATCAGATTCTTTTGTTCATTAGCTTCTTGTTAAAGAAGACCCTTCAACATTTCCTGTAGTGCTGGTCTGGTGGTGATGAGCTCCTTTAGCTTTTCCTTGTCTGAGAAGCTCTTTATCTGACCTTCAATTATAAATGATAGTTTTGCTGGGTAGAGCAATCTTGGTTGTAGTTCCATGTTTTTCATCACTTTGAATATTTCTTGCCACTCCCTTCTGGCCTGCAAAGTTTCTGTTGAGAAATCAGCTGACAGTCGAATGGGTGCTCCCTTGTGGGTAACTAACTGCTTTTCTCTTGCTGCTTTTAAGATTCTCTCTTTGGCATTTTAATTATGATGTGTCTTGCTGTGGGCCTCTTTGGGTTCCTCTTGTTTGGGACCCTCTGTGCTTCCCAGACTTGTAAGTCTATTTATTTCTCCAGGTCGGGGGAGTTTTCTGTCATTTTTTCAAATAGGTTTTCAATTTCTTGGTCTGTTTCTTCCCCTTCTGGCACCCCAATAATACAAGTCTTGGGCTGCTCAAAGTTGTCTCAGAGGCTCCTTATACTATTTTCATATTTCTGGATTCTTTATTCTTTTTGCTCTTCTGGTTGGGTGATTTTTGTTTCCTCATGTTCCAAAGTGCTGATTTGATTCTCAGCGTCCTCTACTGCTGATTCCCTGTAAATTATTCTTCATTTCAGTTTGTGTAGCCTTCATTTCAAATTGGTACTTTATCATGTCATTGATTTTCTCAGTTGTTTTCACAATACTCTTATTAATATGCTTGAGCATCCTTATAAACAAAATTCTGAACTCTGTATCTCTTAGCTTCCTTGGATCTATTTCATTTAATTCCTTTTCTAGAGATTTCTTCTGTTCTTTCCTTTGTGACATGTTTCTTTGCCTCCATATTTTGGCTGCTTCCAGGTGTTTGTTTCTATATATTAGGTAGAGTTGCTATGTCTCCTGGAATTTGTAGAGTGGCTTTGTGTAGTAGGTGTTCTATAGGGTCCAGTGGCTCAGCCTCCCCAGTCACCTGAGCTGGGCCTTCTAGGTGCTCCCCTGTGGGGGTGTGTGCACTGTCCTGTTGTAGTTGAGCCTTGGTTGCTGTTGGAGTCCCTGGGAGGATTTGACCCCCAGGCCAATCAGCTGTGAGGACCAGCTGCAACTACGGCCAGAGAGCTGCTGTGCTGGAGACAACCCTATGGAGCAGGGTTTACTTCAGTGGGGCTTTGGTGTTCACCAAGTGCGCCCCTTGAGTGTGTAACTCGTGGATGTGGTAGGGTTGTAATCCAGCGTGGTCGAGTCTGATCACCAGGCGCACTGTCTCTGGGGCCTCCTGGGAAGTGTAAAATCAGCCTGTGCCAGTGCCTTGCCCAGGGCCACCCAGCATGAGCTACACAGCAAACCGTAGTTGGCTGCTACTTGTGCTGGGGTTGGCGTTGTCCAGGAGAGGCCCAGCTATGAGCCAATGCAGCTGCCGCTAGTGCCAGGCCTGGGGCCACTTATCAAGCCGTATGGGGCCCGCTGCTGCTTGTTTGAGAGATTTTAGGAAAGTCCTAAGCATGAGGCTTGAGAGGTCACATGCATAGAAAAGCCCCTGGAGCCCGGCCGGGTGTGGCTCAGCGGTTGAGCGTCGACCTGGGATCCAGGCGATCAGGGTTCGATTCCCTGTCAGGGCACATGCCCCAGTTACGGGCTCAATCAATGACGCTCTCATCATTGATGTTTCTATCTCTCTCTCTCCCTCTCCTTTCCTCTCTCTGAAATCAATAAAGATATATTAAAAAAAAAAAAGAAAAGAAAGAAAAGCCCCTGGAAAAGGCCTGGATGAGCCTGCAGGTGGGGAGGGGCGGAGCCTCCGGGGATCACGGGGCGGGGCCAAGGGTTCGAGTCAGGTGCTGGGGATTCAAACATGGCGCCTGCCTGCCGGCTGTGTGTGGGGAGGACTCACCAAAGGAGCCATGACCTCCGCCCACTCTTCTGCCTGGGAGGAAGCCGCCCCTCCACCTCTTGCTGGGATTCCAGGCAGGTTAGTTCCTCCCCGAGTGTCCCGGGTCCTTTCAGGCTGCTGCCCGGCGCTGGGCTCAGAGGGAGCGTCCGAGTGAGTCTGTGCGCGGACCTTTAAGAGGTGCTGCTGGGGCTCCCGCAGCCTCCGCGACCCTCAGGGACAGTCCCCGGTGTTTTCACAGCCCGGGGTTGTGGGGACGTCTCTTCCTGGCCCTGGAGCCCTGGGCTGGGGGCCCGATGTGTGGCTGGGACCCCTCACTCCGGGAAACCTCCGCCGCTGAGATTCCCTCCCGGATTTAAACCACGGCACCTGGTGTGGGCCCGCGGCCGCGTCTCCGTGATTCAGTGAGGATCCGCCCCTCCTACTGGTCTCGATGCTTCTTCAGTTCCCTCCTTATAGGGCTTCTGTTCAGCTAGGTTTTAGGAGGTTCTGAGTGATGGTGGTTCTGTGTTTTAGTTGTAATTTTGATGTGGTTGCGGGAGGCGGCGGGTGCAGCTCTTACCTACGCCGCCATCTTGTTTACTCCCCCTCCTCTGTTATATTTTAAATTAATATAGCATTTCTACTTTAGCCCTGGCCAGTTTTGCTCAGGGTTAGAGCATCAACCTATGGACTGAAGGGTCCTGGGTTCGATTCCCACCAAGGGCACACACCTCAGTTTTAGGCTCCACCCCAGGCCCCAGTCAGGGCTCGTGCAGGAGGCAACCAATCAGTGTGTCTCTCGCAAGATGTTTCTCTCTCTCCTCTCTCTCTGAAACGCAATGGAAAAAATATCCTCACGTGAGGAATAAAAAAAAAAGAATTTCTCCTTTAATATTATATAGAAACTTACTATAGATAAGATTGTTCTGTCATCTGTGAATTCACTTAGCCTTACTATCATAATCTTTTCTGAAAGATAACATATGAAATATCTTGTTGAAATTGCTACCAGACCTACTCTTCTAGTAGTTCTATCAACAATTGATCAATCAATCAACATAAATACAGATTTTAAAAAGGAAAGTAAACTAGATTGGAGTCGATACCTTCCTAGTGAGCATTCTCAGCTCTTGTCAGTTTTCACTTTCTTTTCTAAAGCTCTGCAGAGTATCTAGATTTTTTAGAATTAATGGTTATTTTATAATATTGGTACTTTTTCTTTCTCAAAGTCACAGTTGCATTGGCTTTTTGCTGGTTTAATAATAGTGCCCATCTTCACCAATTTTTCTCAAGGCTTCCATCTTATTTACTAGTAATTTATTTGATGCCTTTACACAGTACCCTTAAACTTCTGTGATTAGGATACCTTACCCACCTTTTCTTTCTGTTACGTTCTTTTATTCATCTTTCCCTACTAGCCCTCCTGCTGGTGTCCCATCCAGTTTAATGATTATCTTCTTCATTGCATTAGATCAGTCACTCCCTTATTTATCCTCATTGCCAGAAATTATTATTTGTTAGAAATTTTGTGAATTTCAACCTCATTTTAGCCCGGGCCTTCTTGACACGTTACATACAAAGGCCTGCCAACCAAATGTATTTTGTTTTTTTACAGTTTCTTAAATATGTTTTTATTGATTCCAGAGAGAGAGGAAGAAAGGGAGAAAGAGAAACATTGATGGGAGAGTCATTGATCAGCTGCCTCCTGCACCCTCCATTGGGGATCAAGCCTCCAACCTGGGCATGTGCCCTGACCGGGAATCGAACCTGTGACCTTTTGGTGCATAGGATGATGTTGAACCAACTGAACCACACTGGCCAGGGCAAATGTATTTGTTTTTCGTTATATACCTAGCATTTTGTACCTTTTTTTTTTTTTTTTTTCATGAAAGAGTAGCTTTTCAGAGAGTCTCTACTTAGATTCCTTGACTTCTTTAGGAATATTTTTCATCTTCATTGGAATTATTTGTTTTTGTATTGATCAAGTGTTACTCCTTAAAGCTTGTATCTGTCTTTCACCCTGTGCCCTTTTCATTTGAAAAGCTTTTATTTCTGCTTCAAAAGCTCTTAGGTTTTCATTGGAGACAGTTTCTAGGAAGCATTACTTTCACATCTACCTATCACTGTCCTCAACCCATCAGTGAGAAGCATAACTAATAGATGTACCCTTAGATATGTACACAAGTGTAGACACTCCAACAGACCCTACTGGCATCCAGATGACATATTAAGTGCAAAACTCGCTTGCCTGCCATTGCATTGGATCCTGCTGCTCTGGGTTTTAATGGAACATAAATAGCAGACCAGACCATATTAGTGGATCTGTGATTTATGAAATTCACTTTGATCTGTATAATTTGTTATTTTTATTCAGTTGAAAAATTCTTCAGTGCATTTGTTCAAATAGAGACAATAGAGAGCTGTGTGATGCCTGGGCATATGTGGGTGATGGAGAAATAGGATATGCTCCAGTGTAGCTACCCTCTGGATGTGGTTGTATTTTACGAGAGGCTAGAGCGCTCACAGTAATGAAACTGTGCAGGATGTAAAGTATGAACACCATCTGCCATAGGAAGAACACATTAGAAAGTGCCACTTGTACCTACATTAGTCTGGCCCCTGCCTCAAAAATTTCACATATACTCCTGTTTTTTGTTTGCTATTTCTGGTTTATGTAGCAAGCTAATGACAATGAGATTTTTATTCAGTCTATCCATCAATACCCTATTATCTGATTCTTTTTTTATTTTAATTTCTTTACAGTGTATGTGCATTTGTTTCTTTACTATTTTCTGTGACTTCCCTTCCTGGCCAATCAATTACTTGAGAAAATATTTTTATTCATTCAACAAGTTATTTTTTAAGGACGTGTTACAATATAATGAACCAAACAGACAAAACAATATTTACCCTTGTGGAGCTTACACATAAGAGGAGACAGGACATCATCCAGATAGGTAAAATAAACATTTTGTTATGTGATGGCAAGTGTTAAGGAGAAAAGAAAAGCAGGCAGTGGGGGAGGGGATGCTGTGAACAGGGACTGTGATTTTAGATAGGGTGGCCATGAAGGCTTCCTTTAAATAAAAATGTGATAGGTGTGCCGGAGCAAGCCACATGGCTTTCTGCAGGAAGTATGTGCAAAGCAGAAGAAACATCCAGTGCAAAGGTCCTGGGAAAGGAGCATCCTGGATACTCTCCCCTAAAATGAGGAGGTGCATGTTTGGAGAGTAAAAGAGAGTGTGGTCTATAACACAACAAGGGCAGGTCACGTAAAGCATTACAGGTCAATGTAATGATGTTGGCTTTTACTCTTAAGTGAAATGGGAAGGCACTGGGGCATTTTGAGCAGAGGAGCCACAAGACCGATCAGAAAAATCCTGCTTGCTGCATTGAGAACAGACAACAAAGGAGGGAAACCAGTTAGGAGACGGATCCAATAATCCACAGGAGAAACGGTGGTGGCTCAGACTAAGGTGGTAGCAGTGGAGATGGGAGGAACAGTTTATATATATTGTAAATGGTGAGTTAATGGGATTTACTGATGGATTGTCTGAGTATTAAAAGAGATAGGGGACATCTATAAAAGTGGCAACAATAAAATAAGTAAATAAGTACATAAATAATAAATAAATAATAAATAAATAGAAAGGTCACTCCAAGTTTTTGGCTGAGTTTTTAGAGAGTTGCTATTGACTTCCAGCAAAGCGTGTTTGGGGGGCTGGAATATGAGGATCTCAGCTTCGTCATGTGTTAAGTTTAGGGAATGTGATTAGATTGAAAATGCTACAGCTAGTGGGATTTCTTCACTTAACTTTTTATTTATTTTTTTCCATTTCCATTTATACTCACCTTTTTATTTTAAAACAAAAAACTTGATTGAATAATGAAAAGTACACATGATTAAATTTAGAAAACTTATATTCTTTGACTCAACAATGGGTCAATGAAACATTTAATTTTGGTCAAAAAAGGCAAAGTTATCAATAACTGAGATGAGAATATTTCTTATAAAATAAAATGGTCAGATTTGCAAAAGCTAGGCGATGTGAGTTTCACTTAAACCATATGACATGATTCTAGAGTCTTCCTAAAAATCATCAAACATACTGCTTTTGGAATTCTATGCTAACAGATAAAATGAACATAGGTTGCTTGATGTGCTGAAGTAGCCAATGAGGATGTTTTGATTGGCATTTAAGGAAATGTATCCCTACATTTCATCAAACTGTGTAGTGTCAGATTTCTCTCTCACTGAGATGGCCATTATTACAATCAATTGTGAGTTCAAAATTCTTGCAATGGTTTGCCAAAATACTTCCTGTTCCAGTACTAAAGATTTTTCATATTTCTTTGCCTAGAATAACAAAGTTCAGACTGGTAGTCCTTTCCAGTATGTGAATTTCTGTGGGTGTGTCTGACTAGAGATGTTGGACTGTGATGTGTGTGTGTGTATGTGAATTTATTATTCTTAGAACTTTGCTATATCTTAAAATTTTTAAGCAAAAAATAACACTCTTTTGGTAAGTTTTTTAGAGCACTGAAATGATGTAAAGTGTAATTCTTATTCTTGAGAAATAATTAATTGCTTTATATTGCTGAATCGTACCATCAGTCATGAAACCCATAATTATTTAAATAACCCATTGTTATTTAAAAAGTAACAATCTTATGTTTAAAGTATATTCTTTGAACATTTCAAAGAATCTTAAGTCTTTATGTGACATTAAATTGATAATTTTACCTTATTATTTTAGATTTGTGGTTGGAATTCATCCTTTAGGCTAAGAGTATGTGTAGAGTATGAAGTCCTACAGTTTAGCATGCCAGTAATTTAGGGCAAGGTTAATACAGTGGTTTTTGTGAGGGAGAAAAAAGCTATTTTATGGAAAACCTTTTAAAACTTTGCCTTGTTTTATTTCCTTGCACTATCAAATATGCTTCAGATATTTGTAGGAGATACTAAAATGTCTATATGTTAATTTTTAGCATATTTTTTCCAGACTGGCATTCTCCTGGACACCAGCCATTCCTTAGAACAGTATCCCTGGAAGATAAGCTACTTTGTGTATTAGTCTATGTAATAGTGGAACTAGAGTAAGCTTCTAAAAGAGAACATTAAAAAAGAAAAAAAGCAAGATAGAGGTTGATTTCTTTCTGAAGTATAGTCCTGACTTGGTGAGTGGTGGAGCTCTGCCCCATGAAGTCATCCTGAAGAACATACATACATGACAGCTCTGCCATCCTCAGCACAGTTTCCAACTTTGGCCATAGCTTCTCTATTTCTAGGTGAAGGGGAAAGGAAAAATGAGGCCAAGGAAAGGGTTCTTGTAGATGGCTTGGAAGTTGCCCACATCAGGGAGAACTTTGTCACAGTGCCACACCTGCTCACAGGAAATTCCAGAAAATGTATTCTCCAGCTGAGCAGCCCGATTCCCAGGGAGAACAGAAAATGAGCCTGGAAGGATGGATAGCAGTATCTGCCACAGGCTTAAGTAAGCAAAGGACAAAATGCCCAGCCAGTAATAAATAAATTCTAAAACACAGTCATTTTATTGAAGTAAAAAACAAATCTATTTTACATAAATATTTTTTTCTATTTTATGTTCTACTCATCAAATGATTATACTTGTATCATGGAATTGTCATAGAATTTCAGTTAGTGCTACTGAATGAGCAGAAGGCACCCCAGAACTAAACAAGAGTCACTTTTGAACCTTATGTTGTTCCGATTTACCTAATAGATTCTCCCCATAGGTGAAAGTAATTAAAATTCTGCTATATTCAAAATTTTTAACCTGGGGTTAAAACCATCTCTATCTACTCTTATTAGACAATAACCAGAGGAACATTAAGGGCACAGAGAAAAGACAGATAAATGTTTTTTTCCCAGCCCAAACAGAAATACAGAGAAACCACTGATAATCCAAAGACACAGGAATTTTCACCTCTCCTCCCTTTCCTCTGGCTAGTCTGTTTAATATTAAAAGCAGAATCTTGCTTTTACAAAGTATACCAGACAGGAATTTGTTCAAATTCCTCAAAACCAAGCCAAGAAAAGTTTCAGAGAGTTCAGACATGTGTGGCAGAGTGGAAAGAACATAGTTTTTAGAGGCAAGCACAGATGCATGGTGATACTGCTCCAGACACTATATTCTGAGTGACCTTGGGCAAGTTTCTTAGCCTTATTGAGCCAGAGTTTCCTCACTTATAAAATGGGAGCCAAAGGAATGAATTCACTAGTTTGTTGATATAAAATAAAAACATATAAAGGGCCTAGCATTAATAGGATGGTTCAATACATCTGTGTAATCTGAGAAAGTCCCAGGGAGCTCAAGGTTATTGTTTCTCTGGCTTTGTAGCCAAGAGTAGTCCATGGTTTCCTGGGCAGGAGCTGTTGAAAGCAGCCCAAGCTACCATCCCTCTGTCCAGAACCTAACCATTCTTAGGCATGGGTTTTTCCCAATGAGGCAAAGGGGATCTAAGCACCCAGAGATCTCTGTAATGGTGGTAAGAACATAGAGTTGAGCCTTTGCTCTGGTTGAGAAGTTCATGGCAGTGATGGCCCAGAGCAAGCTGCTAGTGCCTGCTGATTGCCACTGATGATGAAAGAGCATGGGCTCCAAGCTTGCCCCGCACTTGGGTCTTCAAGCAACTAGAGGTATCTCTTCAAAAGCCTACCTTTTACCTTGGAAATGTCAGGGGTCTGGGTTCTCAAAGGCCAAGAAAATGCACCTGAAGACAACACCAGCCTTCCCCTCTCAAGGAAAGTTTGATAGGAACAGGGTGTGAAGGCATGAGCAGTGAGACAGGTTCCAGCCCACAGTAGCCCTCACCTCTGTAGGAATAAGGCCTTATCCTATTAGGAAACACAGCCTCCTTGGGGCCTCCTGTTTGTTTTCCTTGAACTGATATAATCCTCAGGAACAGGAGATGAGCCTTTTATGTCCCCTCAGTGTGAGGGTCATAGTGTCTCACAAAGGAGACAGCAGCAGCCAGAGAGAGAAGGTATCTCTTCAGGCATCAGAAGAGACCACCACAGCCAGAAGTTCCCAGCTCCATGGCAGCCAGGGCTGTGGAAACAGCAGGGGAAGGAAGCTCTCCTGGGAGGCTGCTGGAGAAAGGAGTAGCAGCAGCAAGTTCACTTGGCTAGATCAAGGCAATAGCAGGACAGCACAGTGGTGGGAAGGGTGTTCAAACGACTATGTGCTTAAATATGGCTTCTGCTACTTTCTAGCCATGCAGCCTTGAGCATACAACTTAACTTGCCTCTGCCTCAGTTTCTTCATCTGTAAAATGGAGTTCATAGTAGTACTAGGGTGGCTGTGAGGAGTAAATTAGTTAAAGCCTGACCGGCGCCAGCTCATTTCGGATCTCAACCACTTCAGTGAATAGAGTGATATTTTAATGGGGGATGCCGTTATTCGGCTGCCCACAGATGCCATGTAGATGCTGAAGCCACATGAGCAATGGCTCTAGAGCCTGATGACCAGCCTCAGGGAGTCACCATGGGAGAGCATGGGAGCTAGAGCAGATCTGGGAGCACTAGCAGTGCTGGACCTTGAGGATTTACCAGTGCAGGGAGTAAAACAATGATTCGCCCACCTCACTGAAGACCCATATGAATGATAATCTGGAGAGGGAGATGGGAATGGGCAGCACTGTGGTCAGAATATGGCTGTGTCTACCAGTGTGAGGGCCATGGGGCATATGTCTGCCAGTGTGAGGAGCCCTGGCAGCTGGTATAGGTCACCAATTAGCCCCAGGCTCTAACTCTTCATAGAAGTTAATGTGAACAGCCCATGTTTGGAGCCCCTCCAGACAGCAGATGAGCAGGCCAGCCAGCTTTCAGTATGCTGACATCTGTAATTGCTCCTCTTGGTATTGTGCAACACAGGCCTGTTTCTTCTTTGACTATTTCCATCAACTCCTCTGACCTACTCTCTGCTTTGCTACTTTCACTTGTTCACTAATTCTAGATGTATATGTTTTCCAGATTAGCATAAGTTTATGTTATTAACTGGGCAGTGAACCCCAGGAATATGACTGTGAGCAGGACAAGGTCACTGCTCTTGTGGCACTTGTAGTCTACATGGGGAGAGAAAATCAATAAACTAGTTTACAGTTTAGAACTTTGACAAACTTTAAAAAAATACTGCATTCTACAGATAAAAGAAGATAAATTATGGTATGTCCTGCATTGGAGAGGGCTGGTGCATCCCTTAAATTCAAAGCTTTCGGGAAAAAGAAGGCAAGAGATATCACTGAGTATGAATTTGTCATGCAAATAAGATTAAACTTTGAAGATCAGTCTTTTGACTGTTGTCTTCTTTTAAAGTAAGAGATTTTCAAGGATTCTAGGTCAAAACATGGGGGTTAAAAGGCTGGAAAAAGTAAATGAGCCAAATGAAAGAGCCTTCTCATTAAATAGCTATGTAGTTGAAAAAAAGACCTGTGCCCCTTTAAACCTAAGTAGTTTGTGCTGAAAATGTGATACAAGTCCATAAAGGCAATAGCAAATTTATTCAAGTTTAAAAGAATTTCAAAACACAGCTACTGTAACAGGTACTCATTTCCAATCCATCAGTAAGTGCCATTAATGAGAAGGCAAAGAGTGACGGTGTTAAACAGATAAGAGATTTGGATAAAACATTTAACTCCATTTCTTACCTGCCCTGTCCTCTTATTTGTAATCTGCAAGGTTGTTGAATGAGTATATTATGGAGGTTCATGAAAACCCTCTGTCAATCAGATAATTGAGTTAATAAATAATAATTTTTCTTTAAAAAATAGATGTTTTAGATGTTTCTTATATCATTAAACGGAGGTTATTAAAGCACATACAACTACTTTAACAGTGATTTGTAAGATGTACATGCACACACAGGCATACACACAAACACATTACACTAAAAGTTACGAATACCCTACATTGATTGATGAAGAACAGTGAGTGTGATTATATAGCCACTGAAAAATGAGTTAAATAAAAGGTTAGTAAAGCTATAAATAATTACTCCATATTTCAGACATATTTTTCTGTGTTTTGGGTAGTATTAGTTAGTGTTTCCTGGGATGACTTATCTGTAAGTTCTCTATTAAAGATAAAAAGTTAATATCACTCCATCAGGCATAGTGCAAATGTCTGATTGCTCTCTTCATGTCATGAGCAAAGATCCTTGATAGAAAGAGCTGATTGCTGACCAAATGAGTTCTGGTCTGGTTCAGCAGTCTTCCCAATGTGCCTAATGAGAATGGGGAGAGTCATTGAATTCCAAGCATAAGCAGGCCAGATCACAGCTGCCCGAAGCTCTCTGGCTGTGGTTATGTTTATTGTGCTATTATATAAAAAAAATTCTGGAACCATATCCTGTAAATGATTAGTTTTTTCTCTCTCCTTTCCCACCGTTTTATTATCAATGTATTGCCTGTGCCTAATGTTGCCTTAGAGTGTGTTGTGGAAATCAAGCTGTAAAAAGACAGATATTAAGGTATAAAGAGAAAAAGTAATTAGTGGGTAGAAATGACATATAGCACAGTAAGATCTTGACACAGTGGCTTAGGGCCAGCCAGAAAGGATTCACCATCACAATTTAGCCTTACTTTGTGCTAATGATGGTCTTTTTATCCCTATGTTGTTATTAATGCA
The DNA here is from genome assembly GCF_054644295.1 of Miniopterus natalensis. Classification (NCBI taxonomy): domain Eukaryota; kingdom Metazoa; phylum Chordata; class Mammalia; order Chiroptera; family Miniopteridae; genus Miniopterus; species Miniopterus natalensis. Next base: position 34,283,428 of record NC_142082.1, read on the forward strand.
TAAGCCACACTGTGACCAAGCAGGCTGGACTATATTGAGCAGAGATCATGCCTTTGCACACATTAATTTAAAACTCTAATTTTAATAAAACATGCTCATTTATCTGTGCTATTTCTGATCCATATCTTAAATCAGAAAGAAGTTATTTTGACTCCTTGTTTTTGCTCCGACATCTAAAGAGCTTAGAAGTTGCAAATCCTGCTCTACCAATAAAAAAAAAAAGCTAAACAATTCTGAAAATCAATAATTTTGAAAATCATCAATGCTTCTTAGATCTAACAGGGAATTGGAGTTTGCAGGGCAAACTGCTTCATTAAAATTTGGAAGGAAAGAAAATACAGAGAATCATAACTTCCTAGGAGCAGAAGAAGCCACTAGAGCCAGGCACTTAAACTGTAATTGACTAATTGCTGGAGTGTCAGCATGGACAATCTTAAGAGTTAAAAATTCTCCAGCCTTAGGAGGGACCTCATGCTTTCATGAGTTTTACCTCCAGGAGCCCTACCAGGTTCTTATGATGAAGAGCGGAGAAAAATTCCCTCGTGCTTCCTGCAATGGCAAAGGAACATAGACCATTTTAAAATAAGCCCAGAGCTCTTTATTTTTCATTTAAAAAATCATGCCCTGAAGGAAATCTCTGTTCCCAGAGCCTCATCTGACCTAGGGGAAGGGCATTTAAACGACTGAAGTCCCCTCTGTCCTTCCTCTATCACAAAAGCTGAGAAAAAAAGGGCTAAGAAACTGCTAAAGGTCATAGCCTAGGACTCAAGCTAACTAAACAAAAGGAGATTTAATGATAAACTTATAGAACAAATTCCTTCCTTAATACCTTATCATCGCATTAGTAGGGCTCCAAAATAATAGCTGGATTATAACTTCAAAAGCTGCAAGACACAGATTCTATTTAGAAGAAGTTTCTAGGGAAATCTAAATATAGCAAGAGAGACAGAAACTAGGACACTAGAGGAAATTGAAGCCTCTGTCACTTATACACAACATGCATTAAATTCAGCCTTACTCCTAGCCAGAAGAACATAAAACCTCACACCAAATACCTACCTGCCTCAGTTGCTATTACCTAACAAATCATGTCCATCTTTCAACAAAAATTACAAGGAGTGGAAAAAATCAAATAAAAACAATCTGAAGAGACAAAGTAAGCATCAGAACCAGATTCAAATATGACAGGGGTTTTGTAATTAGTAAATAATTTGGAATTACTTTGGAATTTAAAATACTTTGCTTAATATGCTAAGGGTTCTAAAGGAATAAGGGACAACATATAAGAACAGATGGTTAGTTTAAGCAGAGAGAAGGAAACTCAAGAGAGAATTAAAGGAAATGCTAGAGATAAAACAACAACAAAGTAACAAATGAAGAATGTCTTTAATGGCTTATAAGTAGACTAGACATAGGCAAGAAACATTGAGATTGAAGATATGTCAATAGAAATTTCACAAACTGAAGTACAAAGAGGAAAAAGAATGGGGGGGAAAAGGAACGGAATGCCAAAAAATGGTGGGGCAATCATGAAAAATCTAACATATGTAATGAAGATACTAGAAGGAGAAGAAAGAAAGAGGAGCAGAAGAAATATTGGAAGTTATAATGGATGCAAATTTTCAAAAATTAATGACAGACACAAAACTACAGATCCAGGGAGCTCAGAGAACAAGCAGGAGAAGAACCAAAATATCTATATCAGGACCTATTATATTAAAACTGCAGAAAAACAAAGAGAAAATCTTGAAAGCAGGTAGGGAATGGGGTGGGGGGAAATACTTTACATATAGAGGAACAAGGATAATAATTGCATTGGTCTTCTCCTCAGAAGCAATGCAACCAAGAAGAGAGTAAAGTGAAATAGTTAGTGTTGAAAGAAACAACAAACCTAAAATTTTGTATCCAGAGAGAGTATCTTTCAAAAGTGAGGAGATATAAAGGATTTTTAGACAAATAAAATCTGAGAAAATTTATTGCCATTAGAACTGCTTTGAAAGAAATGATGAAAGAAGGGAAATGATGTTGATCAGTAACTTAGATCTACATTAAGAAGAAGTGTTGGGCAAGGGATAAATGCAGGTAAAATAAACTATTTTATTTTTCTTCTTTTTAACTGATCTTATAGGTAACTGTTCAAAATAATAGCAGTAGTGTATTAGGTGACTATAGCTTATGCATAAGTGAGGTGAATAATAACAGCAATATTATAAGGGACAAGTGGAAGAAACAGGAAGTACTCTATTATAAGGTACTTACACTCTCTATTAGGTGGTACAATTTTATTTGAAAGTGGACTTCAATTCGTTGTAAATGTATATTGTAAACTCTAAGGCAACTACTAAATTTTTTTCCTTCAAAGTTTATGTTTTTCTTTTTTTGGACTGCATGTCTTTTTTTGTTATTAAATTTATTGAGGTGACAAGGGTCATTAAAATTATATAGGTTTCAAGTGTACAATTCCATAATAAATTATCTGTAAGTATAATTAATATGCTAAGTGAGGAGTAAAAATGAAATCATATAAAATGCTCAATTAAAACCAGAGAAGACAAAAAAGAAACAAAGAACTAGTGCAATGAAAAGAAAACAATTATAAATATAGCAAATATTAACTCATATATATCAATAATCACTTTCAGTGTGAATGATATAAATATAACAAAGACAGAGACTAAGAGAGTGGATAAAACAGAAAAGGGGGGTGGAGATAATATATAGTGACAAAAGATTTAACTTGGGTGGTGAAAACACAATTCATCATACAGATGATTCATCACAGAATTATGCACTTGAACCCTATATAATTTTATTAACCAGTGTCACCCCAATACATTTTTTAAGAAAGAAATACTCAAACTATGTGTTGTCTGCAAGAATGCTCTTTAACTATAAAGACATAGGATGGTTAAAAGTAAAGATATACTATGATAACACTAATGAAAAGAAAACTGGAGTAGCTATATTAATTTTAGTCAAAATTGATTCAGAACAAGAAAAATTATTATGGAGAAAGAGGAACATTACATAATTATATAGAGGTTAATTCTCCAAAAAAACATAACAAACTTTAGCATGTGTGCACCTAACAACAGAGCATCAAAGATATCAGTTCTTCTCCACTTGATGTATCAATTAAACACAATCCCAATAAAAAACCCAGCAAGTTTTTTTGTCAATATCAACAAACTGAATTGAAAATTTATATGGAAAGACAAAAGTCCTAGAATAGTCAACATTATACTGATGAAGAACAAAGTTGAAGAACTGGCACTACGTGAATTCAATATATAAAGCTACAGTATCAATACAGTGGTATTGGTCAAAAACAGAAAAGAGATCAATAGAACAGAATGAACAACCCAAAAACAGTTTCACAAATACAGTCAATTGGTCTTTGACAAAGGAGCAAAAATAATTCAATGGAGAAAGGATGGTTTTTCAACAAATGATGCAGAAGTACTAGACATCCACATGCAAAAAAAAACCTGTCTAGACAAATCTAATATAATTTTCACAAAAATCAACTCAGAATGGATTATAAGCCTAAATGTAAAACTATAAAACTCTAGAGAAACATAGGAGAAAAATCTAGGTTACCTTGGGTTTGGCAATGGTTTTGGTTTTGGCAACACCAAAAGCATGATACACACACACAAAAATTGATAAATTGGACTTCATTAAAATTAATAAGTTTTGCTATACAAAAGGCACCCTTAAGAGGATAGAAAGGCAAGATACAGACTGAAGAAAATATTTGAATAGCACATATCTAATAAAAGACTTGTATTCAAAATATATATAAAAAAACTCCTAAAACTCAACAATAAGGAAACATACAACTCAATTAAAACATGAGAAAAATATCTGAACAGACATCTTACCAAAGAAGATATACCAATGACAAGCATATGAAAATATATTCAACATCACATGCAATTAGAGAATTGCAAAGTAAAACAAAAAGATACCACTACATACTTATCAGAATGGCCAAAATCCAAAACACGTACACCACCAAATGTTGGCAAGAATATGGAGCAACAGGAATTTTCATTCACTGCTAATGGGATCAAGAAAATGGTACAGATGCTTTAGAAGGCATTTTGTCAAGTTTTTGTTTTTTGTTTTTTTTTACAAAGCTAAGTCTTACTATATGATATATTTTGATTAATTTTTGAGAAAATAACATTTATTTAGTGCTTTAATGTTTACCAGCAAGTGTCATCATTGCCCTAGTCTATCCATGGGAAGCTGATGCCCAGGATGGTTAACTGGCTGACCCAATGTCATGTAGCTAAGAGGTATTGGACAGTTTATTAAGGAAGGTAACTGCAAGTTAATTATGGATAAGTGTACTTCTTTGTTTTTTTTTAAGTCAACTAACAGAAAATAAATTTCCAGGAACCTTTTCTGATCTGAAATCATGGGCTCTTCCTCAAAGGCAAGGGGTAACAGTTATCTGTCATGACCTCTCCTTTGTTACTCTTACTCCCAGCCTACATGGAAACCGCCCAGCCAGGGACAGGGAGTGTTTTAATTGGCACGTGGGCTCAACGTCCTTGGAGCTGTTCTACTTTAATATCTAAACTTTCCTGCCAATGTCAGCATCCGGCCTTGTCAACACTCTTTTTTCCATTTGTGAACGCTATAGTTAAATTTTTCACCTCTCCTATTCTAGAAGTATTTTATATTTAGAACTTGGAAGTTTAGAAATTTTCAACATCTGAAGAAATATGTTTCAACTAACAATCTTTATTACTTATTTTAAAAAGTTTAACATAGAAATATAAACATATATATGCTTTTTCTATATGGCCTTTAATTTTACTGCAGAACTTTAGTGCTATGGACAGTGAGGTTTAAGGTAACAGATAAAGCGATTTCACCAGTGAGGCAAGGTCGTGCCAAAAGAGTGCTTAACTGTAAAAAAAAATAAATACATAAAATAAGCTAAGATTCAGCTCAAAAACATAAGTTTGTAAATGCATTTTAAAGTGCTCAGAAGAAAAGAAGTCTTTTTTGTTTGTTCCATGATCTGAGATAGCAGATAAAAAATGTTGCTTTGTTATTTCAAAGACCACGTGGCAGTCCTCAGGCTGAATGTGTATGGATCATTAGCTGAGCACGTGAATGAACTGTGTGAAAAGTATTATAATCTTTAGGTCACCTCACAGCCAATTAGGGAAAATATTTGAGCTAATTATCTTGCAAATATATTTTAATAAAATGAAACATGATTTCAAGGCATGAAAAACACTGTTCATAAAGGTTTTATTCCTGGATAATTTAAATTTAGCTGGTTTATTGCTCAATATAATTCAGGGTGCGCCTTTTGCTAATGCTGGTCTACTAACCTTATTCGCATTTCATGTATGTGGCTACATTCAACCTCAGTGACAAAGGTTTATTATGTTGAATCTAGATGTTCACCTTAAGAATACACACCTCTCATTGGTGTTCATTTTTATTTTCTCATGACCAACAGATGTACTTTATAATAACCATTGTTGGGTAAAATCACTACAGATCCAACTATCAGGATCTGAAAGTACAGTTCATGTGAAGAGTTCATGGTGAGGAGATGTGGGGAAGTCTGGTGGGAGAAAAACCTTATAGAAAGTTGTAATGAATCTCACAACTAACCATTACCTCAGATATTTTAAGTATGTGGTTAAACTCTGTATGAGAGATTTTATATCAGAGAACGAGGAAATTACTGTACAGTGAAAGAAACTGAGAGTTCACCAAAACAAAAAGAAAGGATTTCAATATAGATTCTGTCTTCCAAAGGTAACCTCAAACTAACAGATATAGTTGAATTTGAGAAACCACCAGGCTGTTTGCAATGTGGTTGTTGCTGTTTAGACTCCATTGTTGAGACTACAACTACCTGTGTCATGAGCCTTTCAACAGATTTCTACTTAACACTGTGCTTCATGATGCCAATAGAACCAGTCATGAACATGGACTATAGAAGAGTCCATTTTCTTCTGTGTTTGCCTATGAATGTATCAGCAGCCTCATCTTGATTCAGACACAAAACCAGGAAAACTTGCAAAACATGTTCATTTGTGGTTTGTCTTAGAATAATTTGGAAAGTACCACTGTAATTTTAGGTGAGGAAGATTTTGTGCCATTTATTTCATTCAAAATATGTTATATTTCTTTTTAAAACTTAGTTGCTATACTTGTAATAGCTCATTCTGCAAACTGAGACTTCCCCCGTGTGATACATGTGTGTATGAATAGTCATAAAATTGCAGGAAGTAAAAAAGAAATAAGATTTTTCTTCCAATGTGTAGTGGTTGAAACAAAAAACTGATACATATTAATGTAATGGTACTATTGAGCTATGTAGCAAGAACTTCATGTTAAAAAATGACGTGTCTTAAGATCTAGACTTTTAGCCTTCAGAAATCTTTAAAGATGAATAAAATGTCAAATCCAAATGTAAACTATTGTAAATATAGTGCAAAAATGCATTTTTAGGTTTCTCCTTTGGCCCAAAATTGTTTAACCTCGAAACAATTTATAATAAGCCAAAGGAGAAATTTTGATAAATCTCACTACTGTTTCATTTTTCCCTGTGCTAATTGAGGAAATTCCATTCAGTTTAAAATACTTAATGCAAATTGTATGCAAGGCCCTGCGCTAGGCACTGTAAGGCAAAAGCTACAGGATCAGAGAGACAAGTTAGAGGAGTGGTTCTTAAACAGGGACAGTGTTCCCCACCAGGGCTGGGCAATGTCTACGAGCATTTTTGGTTGTCACAACTGAGGGATGCTGTTGGAATCTAGTGGGTAGAGGCCAGGGATGCTGCAATGCACAGGTCAACAATGCATTATCCAGCCCCAAATGCCACTACTGTCAAACTTAAGGAACTCTTGGTTAAAGTGTCAACTAAATCAGTGGTGCTTCTTTGATGGATACATTTATTTCCATTGATACTTCAGGATTTAAATAAAGTGAATTCTATCTAAATTCAGACTGATGATACAACCTACCTTTGAGTGGCATCAACCAATTTCCCTTTAAACTATGCCAAGCTCTTTTTTTAAAAATATGTTCTGTGGTTTAACAAGAATATTGCTCTATGGAGCAGTAGTAGAGTTTAAAAATAAAATGTAGGCTGAGAACAAGTTATATATATGCAAACATAGCATAACAAATGAAAAACAATGAAGCACTCACACCCTATCTTGAACAGGCTGTATTTCTAATAAGAGAAATGTGCAAAAATCAAGCTCTTTCTGTGTTCTCTTAATTGGCCCCTTTCAGGGTTGATTGTTCAGTCATTGCAGTTGTTTCTGAGGAACTAACCATGCATTTGGAATTTAGGATGGGTTATACCCTCCAAGTCAAATCTACTGGTGAAGTTTTTTGAGGCACCAATAAGTCACAGGTATTCATGTGCAGTGGTGGAGGAACTTGTATGTTTCTTTTCTTTCCAACTGAAAGGAGTACTCACACCGAAACGTAGTAGGGGTAAAGTCAATCAGCTGATCTTCAGAAAGGGTAAGATCGAATCAGTCAGCTGGGGGAACAGAAAGAACAAGTTAGAAAAGTCTGAGGGAAACTAATGTTCTTGAGTGACAAGAATGTTGTCATTGTGCACTCCACAAATGAGATTCTATTCCCAGGTAGGAAATGAAGCCAGACAATCAATTCTGTTTCATAAAAAGTACATCATGTCGGAAAGGTTAAAAGATTAGATAAGAAGACAAGTATCTGTAGCAGGATGACCCAGGTAGAATGAAGGGTGACTCACTCAGAGGTGCTGCAGGGACTTCCACATTCCTGTAGCTTGCTGTGCTTTGCAAAGCCAGGGTTAGATTCCCAAGGGACTGAGTGATGGCCAGTGTCCAATGAGATGGGTTCTTTCCTGACCTGGGATTGGGCTGCCTCAGAAGGTGGTATGTTCTATATCATGAGCCATTAAAATCCAGGAACATTGCCCTGTGGATGCAAACACTGAGAGAGGAAGAAATGGATGGTCCTAAAAGGAACCCTCCTGGTTCTATTAGGAATTCTGAGTTTGGGATGAAGCTTATTGTTCAGACTAGGGCTTGGTGTAGTTATTCAACTATCTCAAGTCTCTATCTCTAACTCTAACTTCTCAAGTTCTTTTGCAATAGATCAGGCATCCCCATCATTAGAATAGCACTGCAGATATTTTGTGTTTGGAGAGGAGTTTAATGGTGGAACCTGAGGTTTATAGCTTATTAATTATCATCACAATTTTGTGGCCCTGTCATTTGAAATTTGAATAGCTCAGTGGTATTAAGCAACCTATGACTGGGAGAAACAATGGGGAATATTCCTATGACCCAGTCAACTTTTCACTTTTTTTCACACAAAAAAGAGTCAGAAGACAGACAAGCAGTAAATATAATCGTAAAGATAAACGAAAAAGATGGGAATATAATTTTTTCAGATCTGTAAAAAATATATATATCCTCTACTATGTCTCAATAGATGCAGTCTGTAGAAAGTTCCAAGGTGAATATATTTTTTAAATGTAGGCTTGTGGTTCTTCTTATCCAAGTAATTCAAACCGTCAATGGAAGACATCAGGAAGAATTAATAAAATTAGGGGAAATGATGAGCTAAGTATCAATGTTGTGATTTTTTTTCTTATACAACTTGAATTTGTGCTTTGAGAGTTTGGGGGTATAAGAAAATAGTGCCATTCCAGGAGCTTCCTAAATGTATACTTTGGAGCAGGTTTCGTTGTCCTCTAGTGAGAGAATACATTTCCATTCCTGTGCACTATTGTAGAATCATTATTTATTTAACAAAAACATGGTCTTTTCAGCTAGAAATTTTAGTTCCATAATTAAGATGGACTAAAAGTGTTCTGTAGTGTGTCTAGAAAAATACTTTGTCTCTGTTAATGTAATATTTCCTAGAAATTTCCCACAATGGGTCAAATAGTAGAGGAAGACTTTCCTGTTTATATGTAGCATGGGCTTTTAAATTTACATGTATGTATGTGTTTTAAGTGAATTTTGAAAATCAACAAACATAAAGTCAGTCATAAAATAATTTTCTTTGTTCCCAAATATATAATTGAGCAATATTCATGGTGAGAAGGAACTGATAAAAAAGCAAATATTTGAGAAATATTTATCTTAATAGTAGGATAATTGTTGAATTTGTCAACAATTCTTGAGCGCTTCTCAATGCCAGTCTAGAAGGGAAAGATACAGTTTTAACTTCAGGTGCTCACACATAGGGAGAGAGGGAGACATGTTACCAAGTCAGTGTGATAAGCGACATGATACAGGTGACCTCAGGGCTCTCCAGGAGGAATGAGAACAGGCACCTGGTGTGGGTTGCAGGCAGAGGAGGTGAACTGGGCTGGACAACAGCAGAGTAGTCAGCTGAGAGGACCAGAGAGAAGCCCCTGGGGTGGGCATGGGGTGGGCATGGGGTGGGGAGGACAGGCAGAGAGAACGGGATGTGCAAAATACGTTTGAGCAGCTACAGTTTCTTCCTCAGGTTGTCCACTTTCAAAGAAAAAGGACTATCATAAATTTGACTCTTGTCAGTTTAAATATTGGAAACTCAACAATTGGAAATTCTTTTCAGAATTGATTTTCTTTTCACACACTTTGCAAAGTCAGGAGTAGAAAAATGAATTTGCTGCAACTCAGTAAAATCTTCAAAGCCTTTGACCCAGTGTAGTTCACATATACGGGAAACATTTTCTTCAACAGTCAGCATTTTCCTGGGGAGTTTTTTGGTTACATTTTCATAAAACTTCATGTATTTGTATCAGCAAACCCTGCTTTTTGAGCTGCACTGTGACTTCCTACTTCTTCCGCTTTTTCTGTGTTAAATTAAGAAAAATGGAGTAAAAGCTTCAAGGTTAGAATGTACGATTTTTTACTTTTTTACAAATAAGGTCTTCCTTGTAGATGTAATAAAGAAGGATTTGGGCAAGTAGAGGAAGGATAATTTCAGTGTTCCTCTCAGACTTAATCTTATGTTGACAAGCCTCTTACTTTACCTCTAAATGCTCAATTGGTAAAGTTATGAAGCTTTAATGGAAATTCGTAATGGATTTCTGTTGCCACATTTCTGTTTTAGTTCAAATAACTAGAAGAAAATAAGGGACATAAATTACTTGTTTTACGTTAAAATTGCCCTTCATATTCAGTCCACAGGAGCAAAAATGTTGTACATGTTTAGTATATCCGGATTATTAATGGAAACAGCCACTTCTCTTTCCTGTTGACATTTTATTTTTTGTACATGTTCTTCTCTGAATTGCTCTCTTAAAAGTCTCTTCTTGCATGAGTTCCTCAATATACTATAAACTTAGTGACCATAGACCCTCAGAAAAAAATGAACTTTATTCAAATTCAAGCTAATAAGAAAAAATATGGTTTTTTTGAAGTCCCAGTCTCAAGTAGGAGAAAATATAGGTACCACTGTAAAGAAAAAAAGTTTCAGACCTGGACTTGTTGATGTGGATCCAATATCTGGTTCTATCACTTTCTACCTCAGACAAATTCATCAACTAATAACCTTCACTTTCCTTTTCTATAAAATGTGATTGTGCCCTGGCCGGTGTGGCTCAGTTGATTGGGCATCACCCGGTGCACCAAATGGTTGCTGGTTCAATTCCCTGTCAAAGTGCATGCCCTGGTTGGAGGCTCGATCCCCTGTGGGTAGTGTGCAGGAGGTAGCAGGTCAATGTTGTGCTCTCACATTGATATTTCTCTCTCTCACTTCCTCTCTCTAAAGGATAGACTATTCTTTTTTTAAAACTATGATTGACAATATCTGCCCTTTACCCATCTACTTACCTACCTGACTAATTAGACAGAGATTTCTTTAGCATTTAAGTATGTAAACAAGCCTTGAAAGTATTTTACAAATACCAGTTGCTATGGCAAAGACAATCAATGTATAAAATATAATTCTTAAAGTGAGAGGCAGTGCATATATGAAATTATATTTTATATAAAGTTACTTAGTACAGATTAGTGCATAGTTAGCATTTACCAAATAGGATTACGCTTACCTTCTCTCTCTCAGCATTTCTTTCAAGTCTGTTCATTTCCCATTTGTTCCCATTTACTGCTAGACTTCTCTGCTGTTCTGCATGGGTCAGTATTCATTGACCCTCTGATTATCCTTCCTGCTCGCACAGGCCCAGAGAGACAGTCAGTCTTCAGCTGACGTCACTAACCCCTTTCTTAGTTTGGACATTTAATCATATGTATATTCTGGCTTTAAATTTCTGTGTAGTTAGAGCATAGATAGATGGATATTGGGTTTAACTCATAAATTTATAGCAGTGGAATTTATTGTGATGCCAGTTTTGACAGATTTATGAATAACAACATATATCATATTTGTCTTATAAACAACTTTAATTTGGTATTATTTCTGTTTTCTCACAAAATAATATTAAGCAATTATCTTCAATTTTTACAATAATAATAGTACTAAAATTTATTAAGTACACACCATATGCCAACCCTTTAAAGAAATGAAATCATTTAATCTGCACAATACTTGAGGTACGTATTATTTTTCCCTCATTTTACAGATGGGAAAACTAAACCATAGAAAGGATGTCAGGAGGCAGGATATCATAACAGTTAAACATGTGAACCCTTTTTTCAGAAGGGCTGGGCTAATTCTCACCCCCCTGTTATTATCTGTACATCTGTAGTCAAATACTTACCCTTTTTGTCCTGTAGGTTTCTCATCTGTAAAATGGGGAAATAATAACGCATACCTCATAATGTTATGAGAATTAAACACTGTCTTTTCTCTGAATGGCATTTTAGTTTCTCTTAACCAAATGTTCAAAAATCTGCCTACATATTTGCTGTTCATTTTCTTTGTTTCCATCATCAGTAGTATTTTCCTTTTTTAACTTTATTTTTATTGTTGACACTATTACAGATGTCCGCATTTTGCCCCCTTTTGCCCACCTCCACCCAGCCCCCGCCCCCTTCCTCCTGTCCATCACCACACTGTTGTCTGTGTCTATGTGTCACGCATACATGTTCTTTGGCTAATCTCTTCACCTTCTTTCATCCAGTCTCCCCCACCTCTCTTCCCTCTGACAGCTGTCAGTCTGTTCCATGTATCCATGCCTCTGGTTCTATTTTTTTCGTCACTTTATATCAGTAGTATTTTCAATGAGACAGTTCTCTCAGAAAATACCAAGTACTATTTGATGATTTACTACTTTACATTTTGGTGTTTAGTAAACACCATGGAATCAAAAATTTAAATTTTGGAGCCTTGAAAGACTTTAGTCTCCCAATGAGAAAGTAATTCCAAATGAAACCCAGTTCCCAGATTTATTTCATTTTGACTAAAACTGTAGCAAGTGCCCTTCACCTCACTGAAAGTGTTAAGCCCCGAGTGGCAAGCTTACATGGTACACATTCCTTTTTATTATATTGCTACTTGGTTTGAATGTTCATTTCCTTTTCTACATTGTTAAATGCACTTAACAGCTAAAGATATAAAGTTATTTTATTGCTAGAGCTATTAAAATTGTCCTAGCTGGAAGTCAGAAACAACTTTATTAAAATCCTAAGAATAAGAACAATAAAAAGTTGTCTGTGATTTTAGTCCTTTTAGGAGAGCTTCGGTCATTGAGAAAAATGAGCATGAATTGATATTGATTGTTTTTCTGAAAAATGATTTTTTTATCCTGCAAGTCTACCATAGTTCAGCCTGCTCTCCCCTCTCTTGCTAGGTACCAGCATCTTCACAGTGTACGAGGCCGCCTCCCAGGAGGGCTGGGTGTTCCTCATGTATAGAGCAATTGACAGCTTTCCCCGCTGGCGCTCCTACTTCTATTTTATCACTCTCATATTCTTCCTCGCGTGGCTTGTTAAGGTACTGTAAAAATACGTCCCAATAAAATCTGAGTTTTCTGACAGTTTCTGCAGATCTTTTGTTTGTTTTCAATTGCCCTCTCTCATTCGCAGTCTTTGGTAAATGTGGTTGGTAATTTTCTTTCAGAATGTGTTTATCGCTGTCATCATTGAAACATTTGCAGAAATCAGGGTGCAGTTTCAACAGATGTGGGGATCGAGAAGCAGTACTACCTCAACAGCCACCACCCAGGTACAGTATCAAGAGACTATGTTACAACCCACTTGAACTCACAGCCGATTCCATCTTCGCCATCAATGGGACCCATAGGAACTTGAGGGAGCCCTGTTATAATGACCTCCTACAATCAGACTCACTGAGGGACTTACTAAAAAATTGAAGTGCAAGGGTCTAAACCCCAATCAACCAAATCAGGCTTTCAGGGTGATTGGGTCAAGGGCATCTATATTTTTATCAGCTCCATGAGTGGGGTTGGTGCAAAACTAGAATTGTCACACACTTGCTATGCACCTTTGATTTGATTCTGCTATCACAAGTCCTTAAAGGGCTTGCAGATAAAATATGGAAACTGTGTAAGTTCCCATTTTTATAAATATTTATTCATGTAATTGAAAACCAGTACAATGGTGCTTATGTAGAGAGTTTGAATTTTGGGAATGGAAAATATATTTCATTCAGAATGAACCAATCACAATGTAGTAAATTATGAAGGCCACTCAACACCAAATGCATGCCTGTGGTTTTTGAGGACTCGGTACTTACTCTGAAGGGTTCTGCTCTGCTCTCAAGAAGTTGGAAGTGCCCTAGAATTTGACTAAAGCAGCAGGGCAGTTATTACGTGAGAAGGCAATTCAGATTCAATGACTGCTTTTATTTTTGGTTTGGTTTTGTGTATTTGTTTTATCTGTGTGTGTGTGTGTCTTTAGAAAGAGAAAGAGCAGGTTTATATACCTTCTTATAGGACAAATCTTTATAAAAGAGAGAGAAAATAAAAATTCATGGATTGAGAATGAAATTATTTAAATGCCTTGTAACTTATTTTATAAGTTTGTAAATACTTACACAGGCCTATTGGTACAAAGGTATTTGAGAAAGATCCAAGGTACAAATTTTATTTTGAAAATCTTCAAATTGAACTTCTAATAAATATAGGCTAAAATGCAGTTAAACATGTTGATATTTGGAAAGGTCTTTATGCAGCATCTTTATGGTGCTGTGAAAGTTTGAATTTTCTAGCCAATTCATTATAAATGAAATAGTATTAATATTATTCAATTTTGACAAACAACTGTTCAGACTTCCATGAAAGATTTTTTAAAAATATGATCTAGGTTATTTCACAGGTGGCATGTAGGAAAACCTTCAGAGAGTTGACCACTTCTAGTTCCTGTTTCTTCTCTCATCTCTTTTAGTAAACTATGAGAAATAACAAAGTTCCAGGTTCACTCTGACATGTCTTTTAAGTAGGGTGACAACCTCTTGAAGGCGTGTTTTTTGCTATGTCTATATATAGGGAGATCTTGATGGAACAGAGAACTATGAATTCATCCCAGAATTTGCATCAGTGTTCCTGAGAGATGACTTAACATGTCTTTAAAACCATATTAGCTTATTAAGTAAATCTTATTTATAAAACCACAGCTGGAAAAGTAGTACTTGGAAGTGCCACCAGATCAGCCAGAAATTATAATAGAAAGTGAAATGTGAAGAGACTGCTAGCAGAGTTGTACAAAGTTGTTTTGATGCAAAATTGTACGTAATCTGAAGGAATAAGTTGTTAATTCAGAGTTCTGTAAGATATGCATCTAGGTATTCAGCAAAGGTAATCACGCAGAGAATTGTGAAAAACCTTCATGAAGAAAACTGCTGTGGCTGAAGGCCCGGTTGCTAAGCAACTGGAGCTCCTAAAGCAGCTCTTGGTAAACCTCCACTCCTGCTGCCTGGAAACAGGCCCAGCCCCGCCCAGCCCCGCCCAGCCAGTCTGCAAGGGCCCAGATGCCGCTGTGTGTGTGTGTGTGTGTGTGTGTGTGTGTGTGTGTGTGTGTGTGTGTGTGTGAGAGAGAGAGAGAGAGAGAGAGAGAGATCATTTGCCATGATTCTGTTACATTTGTAAATTCTGACAGAACTCTGTGCACAAAAAACCCTCTTTCAGTGGTTTAAAACACTAAATCACACATTTCTAATTCTAATAAAACAGATACACTTTAAGAAAATAAAATAAAGACAGTTGTATGGTAAAAACACAGCTGTTCAGAAATGAAGTCAGTTCTCGCTTTTCTCTAGTATGTGGAACATTTGCTATTTTTCTATATAAGTTATCCTCATAGAATGGCTAAGAGGGTCCCGGTTTTGATGAACCTATGATATCCAAGTCTATGAATTTTCCTCGGGGGGGGGGGGGCTCTGAGTGTGTAGGAAAAAAAATTATACACATCAACAGGATAGGGAAGGGGCTTTCTGACATCTTAGGCAGTTCAGTAGGAATTGGCTCTGAGGACTGTTCTGAGGCAAAAGAGAATCCCTGGGGAGAACTGTGTGTGTTTTTTAAGTAGGAGGAGGCAACCTGCCTCTGAGTCACAGCATAGAAACAATTACAGAAAAACTAATGCCAGAGGTCTCATAGAGGCCATAGTACAAAGTGTAAGAGGAAAACAAAGGACAATTATGTGGAAATTTTCAGATTAGTAATCATTAACTTGCCTGATGGGGATGGTGACATTTATACCTGCATAATTGTTAGACATGGGTCACTGTGGCCACATGTTCAATTGTATGTTGGGTTAAGGTGCAAGAGATTCATACGGCCATGACATAATGCCCCCCTGTGTCCCTCAACAACAGGACTACTCATGCCACAAGTTTCTAAGGGTGTTGCCCCAGAACTGGATGTTGGGATGTGCAGATGTGCTAGTAGAAATTATTCTGGACAGCCCTGGGTGGTGTGGCTCCGTTGGTAGGAGCATCATCCAGTACATCAGAAAGTCAGGTTCTGTTCCCAGTCAGAGCACATACCTAGGTTGCAGGTTTGATCCCCGGTCCCAGTTGGGGCACATGCAGGAGGCAACTGATCAATTTTTCTCACATCGATGTTTCGTTCTCTCTCTTCCCCAATTTCTAAAAATCAATGAAAATGTCCTCAGGTGAGGATTAAAAAGAAAAGAAAAGTTATTTTGGACACAGTATCCCTCTAGTCCAGAACTTTGCTCTCATTCCTCAGATATCTGCTGCTGCAGTCATGTGGTCTTCTGATTGAGACTGATTCATGGTAAAGATGAGTTTATCTTACTTTGCCTGGAGTAGAACGTAAAGAGCTGCTAAGCTTTAGGGCTACGTTTCAATGTAGAATGATAAGAGAGACAATATTGATTGCTCTGGCAATCAATACATACCTCACTTTTATAAGTGAATCATGGTCCAATAGGATCACATTATGGGATTGGTAAATAAATATTCTGATTGTCTAAAGAGAGTAATAATTTCTGGGTCTGTTTTGATCTCTGATTCAGCACTCCTGCTGGCTCATGTTTTCTGAATTAATATTCCTAATTAAGATGGAAGACCGCTAAGGATAGAGTTGATGTAGGGTAAAAGGACACTTAGGAGTTCTTTTTCCCTTGTAGTTCTGTGAACATTCTTAGAATATGAATGCCTACAATACCTAAACAACTTCTGCATGAATATGCAGTGCTGGGTTAGGCAGAAATGTGTATATGAAAAGACTTATGTTCAAAAATAGAAATAATTTATTCTCCAAAAAAGACTTGTGTGCAACATAATGCTCAAAGACAATGCTTTAGTAAAAATCTGTTTACTATATTACAAGACCATTGTTTTCCAGATGAATATACATCTTTAAATAAGTGAGAAAGCAATTTAATGAAAGCAGTTTCTGGGAAGGACTGTTCTAGCATGGGACAATGGCGATTCTAATTAGAAACCGTGGTAATGGAATAACGCACCCGTCATATGTGAGAATTAAATTTTGTGAGGCTGAGTCATTGAATATGCTATTTAATAATAAAATCATGGGTCCAATCTAATTATTTTGCATAATAATTATTATTACCTTTTTTTAATTAAAAAACACGCAATTGATTTTGAAAGAATCCAGAGCATAAGAATTTCAAAATAAATTTTAGATTTTCTCTGTATTAATATTTGTGTGTGTGTGTGTGTGTGTGTGTGTGTGTGTGTGTGTAAGCTATAAGGGACAGAAAGCCCAAATAAGTGGCTTGTGTAAAATAGAGTTCCTTTCTGTCTCCAGTAAAGTTGGAGGAGGTCATTTGGAGTTGGTGGTGTGGTGTGTGTCAGCACAGATCCTGATCCTTGCACTTTTTGCTTCACTTTGCACAGCCTCCATTCCCAAAGTTGCCTCTTGGACTAAGTTGGCTGCCATAGCTTTGACTCTCACATCCAAATTCCAAAAAACAGGAAGGAAAAAAATAGAAAGTTTCTGCTTACACCTCATAGTCCAGTATGTAATTACATGGTCAAGATAAGCTTCAAAGAAGAAAAAGAGTTAGCCACCCCCCTTTTTTGTTGTTGTTTTATGTGTGTGTATATGTTTTGTTGTTGTTGTTTGTGGCCCAGTGGTCTCATAAAATATTTCATATTTTGGAAGAGATATGGAGGGACAACCGGCCACCCCTGCCTGTGCCACACTCCCCTAAGGACTCAAGTCTTCAAGATTCCAGTTTTCAGTATCTCATCTCTATGTTTCATAGCTACTGCTGCATTAACTGAGCATGCTGTTTCATGATTCTGGGGACTCGAGAGAAGTGCAACATGCTTGCATTTCCTTCACTTTATTTCATACAAAGAAGTGAGCCTGAGAGAACACTTTGACAAAAATTAAATGGATTCATTTGACTTGGGTCTACTGAAAAAAAAAATAATTTAACAGAGAAAATTGGTCTGCTATTGATCAAAGCAAATAAATGCCCCAGGGTCCTTTGCACTAGGACAAGAGAATACAGGATGCCTGTGCCGAGGGTCTTGGCTAAAGAATGACAAGACTGCTTTTGTCCTTTTGTCTTTTGTCCTTTTCTCCTTAAAAGGAGACTCCTGAAATTCTGACAAGAACATCCAAAGGCAGTTTAACAGGTTTGCATTGCAGCTAATGTATGTATTCTTGGAATAAGCCTATTCACGGGGGATGTGCTTAATTCTACCACTAAGAATAACTTTTAAAATTTATTCTAAAGGAATCAGAACACTGTAAATGGACACCTGCACAAAACAATTTGTAACTGGCATCTTTGGTCAGGGAGTCTTTGTGTAAATGTACACCTCCATTTTGTCATTTTAAACATATGTATATAGCCCAGCTGGCATGGCTCAGTGGTTGAGTGTTGGCCCGTGAAACAGGAGGTCACTGTTCAATTCCTGATAAGGGCACATACCTGGGTTGCGAGCTCCATCCCCAGTAGGGAAGGTGCAGGAGGCAGCCATTCAATGACTCTCTGTCATCATTAATGTTTCTATCTTCCTCTCCCTCTCCCTTCCTCTCTGAAATCAATAAAGATATATTTTTTTAAAAAATACGTGTATAATCTGTGAATTTGGGCTCTTGTCTCTCACCCCCTCACTTACTTTATAGAGGGAAAGTTTTCTTTCTGCAAATAATCCATTACCTCTACTACCAGGAGTTTGAAATTATGATTTAAATCATAGGTAACAGGGTCTTTGTATCATCTCATATTCCCATGAACAATTCCCTTTTTGAGCACAGAGTCAGACTAGCATGAGGATATAGTATGGCAAAGATGTTTACTTACAGGTATGAAACAGAGCCTCTGTGTGAAACAGTGAGTGCTTGTAGTTTCTTTTCTTAGAAAAATAAAAATCCTTAATTTCACATCCCACTACCACCCCTAAACACACACAGACCAGTAAGGAATTGGAAAGAAAATATACTAGTGGGCAATGTCTCCTGGCTGGGTGCAATGTTGACAGGTGACTAATTTTTGAGATAGTAGAATATGCAGGTAGATAATAACCTGTGCATCCAACAACCGAAATATCCAGTTTCATGGGTATCAGATTTCAGTATCCTGTAGCATATTCAGAATCCTGTCCTGAATTTCATCACTTATTTTAAGCCAAAAGAAACCACTCTTTCCCTTTATTAACATATACATAAAATTTCTGCTGAGCAGATTAATTTGACCTAGTTAAAATAATTTCACAGAGTCTGTTGACATGTCAGTTTCCTGTCATTAAAACACCACCACCCTCCCTCTCTATGCCATATGTACAGTTCTTATATTATTGGTCCTGAGAACATTTTTCTATTGGCTCAGTGAGAAATGTTCACTAAGTAAAGATAAAAATTCACCATTTCCAGTAATAACTCATCAGACACAATAATTTGGAATTCTAATTTTCTGTTTTCTTCCTGGTTTAATACTTAATAACGATTACTAAATATAATAGGTATAAAATGCCTCCTTTAAAGTCTTGTGGAGAAGAATATTTGGACAATTATATGCAAAACATATGTTAGACAGAAAGGACCTGATACAGCACAAGTGCTCAATAAATGCAAGCTATTACCATTATTCTTGTTACTATTATTCAAGTTTTCAGTGTCAAAATGAAGGTAATTGAAATGACTCAAGTTTTAAATATAAATCCATAAGAAAACAAATCTCTGCCAACATAAAAAATATAAAAAATTGGAGACATAAAATTACAATTCTCAGTGTTCCTTATTAAGCGTCTCTGACTCACCTCTCTCCTTGTCTTGAAGATGTTTCATGAAGATGCTTCTGGTGGATGGCAGCTGGTAGCTGTGGATGTCAACAAGCCCCAGGGACGTGCCCCAGCCTGCCTCCAGGTACAGTACAATGCCGTTTTTAAAACTCGCTAAGCAAGGATCTTTGTCTTTTATTTTACACAAGAAAATCCACAGCTCTCTAAACTCTAGAACTGCCCAAATTTATGGTCCTGGAGTTAGGCACGGTGTTTTACTCCATTCTGTGTTCCCACGACCTACCATTTTTTAAGCACATGGTAGGATTTGGTAGCTGTTGAGTAAATGCACACAGACAATAGCATGAGTGAAAAATGTTGTTGTCATTAAATCTTATAAAAATATTCTTCTACAAAGGCCTGGGTTATTTGGGGGTGGCAGGCATGATCACAGTTCACATAATTTAGTCCCTGGGAAGAAATATCTTTAATAGGCAGTGTGTTGTTTCGCATCTGCAAGCTCTCTGAACAACATGATATAATAAATGTGTTTCCATAACAAAGTACGCCTGTAGCAAATATGAGAGGATGGGATTGTAGGTGGGCCGGGGTCTCAGGTTCCTGGGAAGTCACCAGGGGATGGGCGATCAGATCTCTGGCTTGTGGACTTTCTGACCATAATCATCTGCTTTGAGCTCCTCATAAAGCCCAATAAACTTCTTTTCTTTGGTCATCCACACTGGCATCTTCTCTTGCCTTGTTCCCCTTTCCGTCCCCCAAATATTAGTAATGCTTATTCAAAACCATGTCACATTCCCAAGAGTGGCACTCCTACCACTCCACAGCATTTCCCCATTTCCATTAGCCTCCTCTTTAAGGGTGAAAAGTCAAGCAGCACCATTGTGGGGACAGAGAACTGATTCCTCCCCCTGGAGAATTTTACCTTCACTCCCTTTTGATTTTAGTTACAAATCTTCTTCTCAGCAGGTCTTCTCTGTATAGTTCTTCATATCCCTCCCCATAATCTGGGGAAGGGTTTTTCACCTGCTTTAGGATGAGAACACCTTCTTAATTTTTTTTAGATCTCTCTCCGGTACCTAAGAAGCAAAATATTGTACCCTGAACCATTACTGTGGGCTATAGTTGTATGGCCATTTATTCATATAGTTATTTTGTTTCTATCAGTTAAAAGGATGGAGGGGGAAAACAGGAGGTGTTTTCAATGAACACTGATACTATTTCACATTATTTCGTGGCTCTCTTTCTGCTGTATATTTGATGGTGACAATGCTGCTAATATTTCAACTACTACAACTACCTCTACTACTACAATTCTAATAGTAATAACAATAACAATTGTAGTTGTAGCGTCGTGCTTAAAAAGCATTTTTACTTATGTTATTCAGTAATCCATCAACCAATATTTATTGACATTAAGATTTTCCTGAACAAGACAGGCACAGCCCTACACTCATGGAGCTTACAAGGAACTTCAGGGTGAGAGGAGAAAAAATCAGCACTGAACTAGCAGTACAAGAATAATGGGAATTTGAAAGAAGCAGTGCAAGATGCTGTGGGAATATACATTTTGGAGTTTGCTCTCCTCATCTGAGAGGTCAGAGAAGGTATTTAAACCAAGACCAAGAGAAGGAGGGAGGAAGCAACTAAGGATGAGACTCAGCACAGCTTTGTGATGTAGAAAGACTGGCATGCTCTGCCTGCATTCATAAATGAGGAAGCTGAGACCCAGAGGACCTGGGTGAGCTTCCTCAGGAAGTTACAGTTACATCTCAACCATGCGAAGAGGCCAGGGCTTGTACCTGCATCCTCTGGTTCCTAGTCCCATGATTTCTCCAGCTGAAAAAAAATATGCCAGGGAAGCAAGTTTACAATAGAAATAAACCATCAGGCCTGATATGAATGCCAAATCAGAGCTCTACTGGACCCTGAATACACTGCTAAAAAATCTATTAAATGCTTCTTAATAGATGCTTTAAGGTTGCAATCTGAAATTAGGAAGGAAGTTAGCCTCCTCAACTCAAAGATTTGAAATGGCAAGAGGTAAATGGCACCCTGGCTGGCTTGGTGCCGTGGTTAGAGTGTTGGCCCACAGACTGAGGGGCCTGGGTTCGATTTGAACCAAGGGCAGGTACTTCTGTTGCAGGCTGGATCCCTGCCCTGGTTAGGGCATGTGTGGGAAGCAACCAATCAATGTGTCTCTTTCACATTGATTTCTGTCTCTCTGTTTCTCCCCCTGCTCTCTCCCCCTTCCACTCTCTCTGAGAAGCAATAGAAAAAATATCCCCTGGTGAGAATTAAAAAATAATTAAGAGAAAAATGGCAAGGAGGGTGTAATGGAGGGGTCAGCACTGAGTAGAAATATAGGAAAATAAAAGTTGGAGAGTCAAGTTGATAATAGGCTAGAAGTGTGGAAATGGGGCATCCGAGAGACCTGTGTGTTAGACATGCGTCGTGACTATGGCGGCACATTTGGTGAGTTTTATGAGTGGTGGTGCATGTGCTTTGAAACAAGGGGAGCGGGAAGTCAGACAATTCTGTATGGAGGGAGTTCCACCTTCATGTTGGGTCCTAAGTAGTGCTTTCCAAAAGGATCTGATTTGAAAGAGTGCGGCTGAGAAGTGGGCTGGCCATGAGATCGCCTCTTTGTAGTAGGCATGAGCTGCGGAGAGAGAGAGTACATTTCCATGTCTGTGTGAAAAATTAATGTATCATTAATGAACTACAAGAGAAAGAAAGAAAATAATTAAGTGAGGGGAAAGTATTAAAAATAAAGTGATCACGGAGTACTCACTGGCTTTTACTAATGATTAATGCCATCTAAAACAAGAGAACGGGAAAATTTTACCTGAACCACCCACTCATTGTCTAGGATTATAATGATAGCTCACCCTGAAGGACAAACAGTAGCATATTATCACGTTTTATTTTTCAAATGAGCAAAATGTGCATATGTTCTCTTAAAACATGGTAAACTGCAGAACTAAAATAAAAAGTGTTGTGTGTGTTTTTAATTCCTGCCAACTTACCCTCCCTCCTTCCTCTTCTGGAGGTAACCTGGAGGTTAAGGTTCAGAGCTGTCCTTCTAAGACCCTATCCCCTTCATTCACACATTAGATCTCTGATAAAACAGCATTTCTGCCCCCCAGAGGCACTGTCATTCTCAGCGTTTCCTCTTTCTAGAATACTCTTTGTCCCCACTCATCCTCTCAAATTCAGCTCAAACATCATCCTCAAGAATAGATCAGGGACCCTGGTTAGATGTTTTTATAGTATTGTAAAATTTTTTTTTGTGTTTATTATAATTTTAATAAAATACATTAAAATGGTATAATTTGTTATTGAATAGTTATTCCTCCACCCAGAGGTACCTCCATGACCACAGGGAACATAGCAGTCGTGGCCACTACCAGTTCAAACTGACACACGGAAGGTGCTCAATGGATGTTTATTAAATGAGAGCACAGTCAAGTGAAGTAATGACTCAGAAACTTCTTGATTTGTAAAAGGACTTACTTGATTTCTCACTTCGAAGCAGCTCTACTTCTCCTCGTGGTCTTGTCTCTAGGAAATAGAAATCAAGTGGATTATGACAATAACACTGTTTCCATAAAAGCATTTATTTCGAAGTCTAAAATGAGCAGTACATTAGGAGTTTGTTCGTACAAAGTACTTCTCAAAGGTTGTATAGCTTTGGATAACCAAAAGGTTGGATGCTTGTGCCAACATATCTCTTCTAAAACACAGTGGCAAAGGCTTGAAAGAACACAACAGTGACTTCTGTTACATCTCACCACTTATAGAATTCCTTTTGTCTTCTTCAGCGTGTGAAATAAATAGGTCTATGTTTACAAATATAGTCTTGGTCAGTTGAATGTATAACATGGTTGAAAAGAATCAAACCAATTCCTATCTTAACAAAAAAGTAGAATTTATTAGAATGAAACATTTGAACAGCTATAATTACATTGAGTTAGTACGCCTGCCATTGTTGAAATAAGTTATAAAAATGAGGCATTGACAATATCTGAGAGATGGCCAACTAGTGGGCCAGAGTCCCAATTAGAGTATTAGGAATTGTGAATTTTGTCCTGAGAGTGGAAACTTTGTTTTAAAATTTGGTCCCAAGTTTAAAAAACTGAATATTTTATGTGAAAACTCATATATCCCACTACTTTTGTAAATAGAAAGATCTGGCAACAGGGTTCTCACTCCCACATGGCAATGATTGGACAGGACTGGGCAGTGCCTGCCTCATTGTCCTGGGTATAGTTTCCACTTTCCTTCAGTGTCTCAACATGCCAAGTTGTCTCCATAACACTGGAAATGAGAGTGTTTTATTTATTCATGG
Organism: Miniopterus natalensis; assembly: GCF_054644295.1. Taxonomy (NCBI): domain Eukaryota; kingdom Metazoa; phylum Chordata; class Mammalia; order Chiroptera; family Miniopteridae; genus Miniopterus; species Miniopterus natalensis. Next base: position 34,307,369 of record NC_142082.1, read on the forward strand.
ATTCATCCAATTACTCTTCTCAAAGTAGAAAAATATTTTTCTTAACTCGTGACTCTATGGTGGGAAAATAAACAATAAATTTGTTAATACATAAATTTTATAAATACATGAATGAATGAATGAATGAATGAGTGAATGAATGGTTTGCAGAAAGGAGAAACAATTTCTGTTTCTTTGTAGAAGTGAAGATTATCCCTGTGTGTTGAATGAATGATTCTGGGCCTGCTTTTCTCATTTATATGACTGGCTGGGTCCCATAGGTCACTGGTTTGGGTGACCCATGAAATAAATTATAGCAATGTAACTTTAGATCACAAAGATGGTATAATAATAAGTAGTGTATAAATTTTAGTTATTTCAAAATAGTCTTCTCATAAAATTTTGTTTTTAAAATTTTTAAATTGTGACAGCATAAATGGAGACTGGCTTGAATTCCTTTATAAATGGACATTTAAAAATCATCTCTGCCCTTGTTTCAGATGAAATTACTTTGGATTTGCCGTCTTCACTGGTACTGTCTTATATTTTTACTTTCTTTTCTGTTTTCTGTATCCTAGTCTAGCTTATTAACTTGAACATTTATATGTCTTCTCCACCAACGATAAGTAATTAAGTAATTTAATAAAGTAAGATTGATTAATGTAGCTTAATCTTTTCTACTACTGCTACACTAATTATACAATGTGACTAATGCTTCTGCTATTCTGGGTGTTTGATGTGTAACAGTTTTTTCTCTCTGTAAATCTGTATTTATGTATCTATCTAAAAGATATCTATCTGTATGTATGTATTTATCTAAAAGATATATATACATGGATAGATAGATAAATAGGTAGATGTATTTCTCCAATGTAAAAAATATATATGTGCATATATGTGTGTGTGTGTGTATATAATTATGGATATGTGTATGTACATAAACACACTTATTTTCTTTAATTGCATAAATAAATCTATTAAGATTGTATAATTGTGATTAGGATCTGAGCAATAAGAGCGATATATTATTGTTTCCCTATATTCCTACATATACACACATGTATTTTACCTTATTTCAAATGTTGCAGTCATTGTGGTGTTTCTGCTCTTTTTAAGTACATATTGATTATGGAGCTTTCAAATGAATTAGGACACCAAGAAATCTTCTTACTCTTCTACAGGATAATAGATTCTATAGAACCATTTGTAAAGGAAAAAATAGGTACCTTTGGTCAGCATTTTGAAAGTCTACAAATTCCATTCTGTGTTCGGAAACATAAATTTTAAGTATAATCATAGCTATAATTATAACCATAATGGGAGTCATATGCAGGCATGCAGGGATTTTGAAGCCCTTAGGGTGGTCTTTTCTGTTTTTAAAATAAATTAAAATACATATGCTCTAAAATTTAATTGCAAAACCAGAAGCTCAGAGCACAAGCCGAAGTGATTGTCCACCTGGTAGGTTATGAGTGGTGTGAGCACTCTAGTGACATTTGTTGAAATTTTAATTAACTAACTTAATGTTAATGAAGTCCATTTTGCTAGCACATTTTTCATGTTTATATAGTTATTAATGAAATTCATACCATGCTTAATAAGGAACTTTGCCATGGTAAATCTATATAAGTCCTAATAAACTCATTCCTAAGTTAAGGACAAATAAGCGAATGTCTTATAGCCCCTGAAATAACCCCTCCCATCCTTGGTCCTATCTGGAATGTCTTTCTGCTTCTTTCTCTACTTCCCTGCGCACTGCTGATCATCTGGAATCCCACTCCTGCCTGCATTTGGTCCTTACCACAGGAAAAAGGTGGCTGGAAATAACAAGGAGAAGCCTGAGACTAGTGATAAGGCAAGCCCCAGACCTGGTTTCCTTTTCTTTTTGCGCTACAATTGCCTTTGGCATATGTCTCCTAATAGGTCTGCCTTCCCTCTCACACCTCCCTTCCCAGCCACAGACATCCTTACTTCAACCTGAAGTAATACCCAGTACAGCATCTTTCCTGAGGGAGGGAAGTCACCCTACTGTAGACTCTGAAAGAGTAGGCTCTGGAGCAGACATGTTTCAGCTATGAGTCATTAGTCTGGCCTTGGGCATTGTTTTGTAAAATGGAGATAATAACTCCATCTTCTACTGTGAGAACTGAAGATTTATGTCCTAGTCAAGAATTATTCGGTTGCAAGGAACAGACCTTATACTCACAGGGAGCATTTGTTGCCGGTATAATCAGGCCGGCCAGGTGACTGTGCTTTCTTTGACTTCCTCTCACTCTCTGTTTGGGCCACATGAGTTCTCATCTTTGTTTCTGTCTATGCATCTGCCTCTGTTTTTTCTCCTTGAAAGCTAGCTTTATTCTGTCTCTCACGTGTTGCCCAAATATGACAGATTGTAACTGAGTTCGGTGGGCTCCCATTCAAGAGGCTCACTGGAAAACATCTAAAGATTAGTGAAAAGCTGGGATAGTTTCATAGTAGACCACTCAAAAGGAGAGATTGGCCAGAGGTCATGGGAATCGAATGGAAGTAACAGGTCCAGTTAAGCGAAGTATTGTGTTTGCCTACAGTATGAACCAAAAGTAATTTTCCCTCTTAACTTCCTTTGAAAACTTGTCCCCATCTCTGTCTATGGCAGCCACTACTCCACATCATGAGCTCCATGGAGCAGGTGAAGAAGGGATGTAACTCTGATCACATGGGTAGTGGGACTTAACCTCAGAAGTTATTACTCAGGGATAGTTCCTTATTAAACTTTTAACTTTTACAGGACTTGAGAAGACTATTAAGGGATACATAGGCTATTATGGTCTGACCTAAAGCTCAAATCATGTTGTGTAAACTAGTTTCTTTGGAGAAACACCACATAGTTTCCATGTAGTTACAAATGAATCATTTATAAATTGGAGCCATTTCACAATATCATATTCAATCATTCCCTTTCGTTAAAAAATATTATGAAATAGTGTAGAAACACAGGTAGGAAAAATACCTATGTATTCACTATTAGAAATAATAACAGCTAACATTAACTGACTACTCACTGGTGTCAGGCTCACAACACCAGTACTATTGGTGCTATTATGACCTTTGTTTAACAAATGAAAGATTGAGGCACAGAGAGCTTAAGTAATTTGATGAAGGTCACATAGCTAGCTACTGATGGGAAATTTCATCATAAGCAGTCTACCTTGTATTTTTAACCACTTAATTTTCATCACTGTATATTATCTTCTTACAAAAAATATAACACAATTTGTTCATTCAGTCATTCTCCTATTGGTAGATTCAGAGGTTGTTTTTTATTGTTTTGCTATTGCAAACATTCTAGCACCCTCTTGTCCATGCTTTTCTGTGCACATGTGTGAGAATTATTTGAGCATATATAATTAAGAAAGCAATTGCTGAATTAAAGGATATGAATGCTTTAGGTTTATGAGATATTGCCTAATGGCTACCCAGGGTATAGTGCCACCTTTTACTCCTAGCAGCAACTTATAAACGTTCTCATTGTTTCACACCTTGTCCACACTTGATGTCAGATTTTACACCCAATGGTGTGAAACAATGTGTTATAATGTTAAATTAGATCTCTCTGATTATAGTTTATGGATATTAATTATGTTTTTGTATAATCATAGGCTACAATCTACGTATTATCTAAATATATGTTTGTTTGTTTTGTTTTTGTATTTTTTATTGATTTCAGAGAGAGGAAAGGAGAGAGTTGAAACATCAATGATGAGAGAGTTATCATTGATCGGCTGCCTCCTGCAGGCCCCCGACTGGGGATCGAGCCAGCAACCCGGGCATGTGCCTTGACCGGGAATCAAACCACGATCTCCTAGATCCTAGGTCGACACTGAGCCACGCCTGCTGGACTACATATTATCTATAGATTGATTATTCACGTCTGCTACCCACTGAACTGCTAATTTTTCCAAATGATTTTCACAAATTCTGTGTAATTCTAAAGGTCATATCACTTTGGTCTGACTGAGAAGACGTTAAAATATTAGAAAAAAGCAAAAATTCAAAATATATTAGTGCTTGACATATGGATGAACATTTTACCTCTCTATCATCTTCTAGGCAATAATTCAATTCTTTTATGTCGTATTACCAAAACCATTTAGAAAGTTTCTTCAATGTGTCCTTAAGTGTGAGTCTCAGAAAAGTGAACAATTATAATTGACTCTTTTAGCACCCACCAGTCACTTAGCTGTTTAAACTCTATCTTAGCATAAGCAGCAGCCGGTGAAGAGGTCACCCTAATACACGATAAATAGAATTCTGTTAAATTGGAAGCTCACTCCTCAGCTGCTGCTGCGACAGCCATTTTTCTCCCACCTCTCGGATAGGAGTTTTCATCTTTTGACAGTTTGACAGATGCGGCTGCAGAGTTCGAACCATCTTCCAACACACACCCAGTGATCCGTTATCGTGAAGAAAGTCACTGGCAAGAAAATGAAAGTATGCCTGAGACCTGGCTTCCTCAAGTTCCACTTTTATCTCAGCTTTACCCCACCATGTGCTTCCTTCTGTGAAGAACAGAGATAATAGGCTTTTACCATAAGTCGGTCAAATTGTGGCAAGATTATTACTATAGTGGGTTTTTTTGTTCTTTTGTTTTGTTTTACTCTAGCGTTTTAATGCTTTTTGAGAAAATGTCCATTGAAGGTGAAGATTGGGAGGAGATGAACTGTGTGAAATGTGTATCTCAAGTAATGAAATGACATTCCAGGCACTTTTTAAACATCTGTCTTCTTAATGAACCTTCCCACGAGCTGGCAGATAATTTCAAAAATTGATTGAGTCCATGGGAATTTAGGGTTTATCCACAAGCCAACATCTTCTATACCTAGAGACTAATGCAAGAAGACAGAGTGGTCCAGCTAAGACAGTGTGGCCCAGAAGAACCAGGGTGATTTGCTAAATCTTCCCAGGGCCTCAATTTCCTGGCCCCAAAAGTGAGGATGATAACATCTCTCGGGGGGTTGTGAGAATTATAAATGATGCACCTAAAATACCTAGTGCAGTGTGTGGGATGCAGGGGTCACTCTGGCTGTAGAAATGGTTACCCTTACTATTAGCATATTCTTCTAACTGTTCATTCTCAGAGTATTTTGCTCACTTCCGAAAAGTCAGGTCTCATGCACACCCAAGTCAAGTGACTTCACAGCCTTTAGTTCTAGCCCTGCTTTCTGAATCTCAGAAGTGTGTTTCTAAGTGTCCATCAGCCATGTTCCAGATGTTCTCATGGGCATATCACCCATCTCACATCAAAAACCAGATGCACCTCTCCCCCACCCAGTCGCACATAGAAACCAGCATTTTCCTTTATCTCCAGAAACCTGTACATCAACCTATAATGCACCCGTCTCTGTCCTTCCCAAATACGACCTGCCTTCAATTCTGTCATTAATTCAGTCTTTTGAATTTCTTTGAATCAACCGCTTCACCCCATCCTAATGTCCATACCCTGAAAATCAGGTCAAACAAAGCTTCCTTGACACAATGATCTCTGAGTCCTGCATTCTATTTGGTCACTGTCTTCTCTAATTCCCGTTTCTTCCATTATAGCTTTCATGTGACAAGCACTTAGCACATATGTGGGGGATTATATGTGAATATACACATATATATGCTTTTCTGTATAGGACCACCTAATCTCACACACAGCAGATACAAATTTTTACTCTTCCTTTACGCAGGTGCTGAGCATCCTCCCACAAATACTTGGTGTGCCACATCATCTTCAGTTTCTAACAGCAAAACAAAACTGGCTTGGAGGAAAAGTTTTTTGGGGAAAAAGAAATTAAAAAATTATTCTATAATAATCTAGATTGAGAATTAAGAACAGGAAGAATAAAATAGCTAAAGGCAAAACAGCACAAACAAAAGGTGTAAGAAGGTAGCTAAATGGTTAATTGAAAAAGAATTACTGTGGTCTTGAGATCAATTATGGCCAAATCAATTAGAGAGGAGACAATTGTATAAATCCTCAGTTCAAAATATTTCACATATACCTATTTAAAGATATATTCTATATACATTTAATATATAATATATGTTTCAAATAATAATTATATTTAGAGTAGATACCAGAAGACTAGACATAATAAAAAATAAGATACAATTATTACTGCCATTTTAATTTATCTACTGTTGATTAAATTGTTTTGCATCTTTGATTTTTGAACCTCATTGGAAGAAATATTTAGAAAATCTTACAATTATTTGCACTTCAGATTATCTCAAACTAAATTCCTATATCATGGTATGTTGTCACCTTTCAGTTTTAATAACTCTTATAACTTCTTCAGTATTTATTTATTTATTTATTTATTTATTTATTTATTTATTTATTTTAAATATATCTTTATTGATTTCAGAGAGAGGAAGGGAGAGGGAGAGAGAGAGATAGAAACATTAATGATGAGAGAGTCATTGATCGGCTGCAGCCCACAACCCGGGCATGTGCCCTGACCGGGAATCGAACCCCAATCGCCTGGATCCTAGGTAGACGCTCAACCGCTGAGCCACGCCCGGCCGGGCAACTCTTCAGTATTTACATTCATATTAATCAGGATACATTTACTAACTTATACCAGGCATTCGTAAAGACAGTCTTTGGAAACAAATTTTTACCAAATATTTGTTGCATTGTCACCTTTGGAAAAAAGAAGGATACGTCATTCTTCTTGCAAGTCTTGATTTCTGGGGTTATGTATGAAACCCTCTTTCAAAACTACAACTAGAGTTTAAAATTGTCATGTATTTTCTCAGTGTTCAAGACAGTTATTGCACTCAAAGGCTTTGAAGGAGCAGCGTCACTCCTCCCATCCCCTAAGACTGATGATGGGTTTAGACTTGGTAAAACCTTGGGTCATTTTGTATTTGGTATATTTCTTGTATATTTTTAAAATCCTTTAATCGTTCTTCTGTCTTTCATAAATACTTTAAATATCTCAAAATAAGTCTTCCACTTCACGATTCTACATAGTTCACAATTTTTATTTATTTCTGCATTCATCAAATGTAACAACCGAAGCCCTTCATTGCACTAGATATATTCTTTGTTTAAAAGGAAAGCTATTTAATTTCATTTTTGAATTTTCGTCTTGAATTTAAAACAAGTTTTAGATTCATCTGTACACCATTTAATACTAAAAATAAAAATAAACATATAAAAGTAAATTCCAGGTGATTCTATATATACATTTTTATTAAGTATTGGGAATGTCAATTAAGGTGTCTTCAAAGATCTTAAAACCATCATGATTTAAGTGTCCCCTGTCTAGCAGCCCTGTTGTACACCTTACTAATGTCTCACTAAAGTACTCATGAAGACAAAAAAAAGAAAGGAAAAAAGAAAAACAACAATACCAATAACTAAGACCAAGAAAGCACTTTCTGCCAAAATCTGGCAAGATTATCCAGTGACTATATGATTGGTAGAGCTCTAGTGAGAAAAATATAGAATATTAGTGCCTACACTCTGGCACTTCACTTATACTTGACTGTAAGTCAGAATCAGAGGGTCATGAGGAAGGCAGGGCCCAAGTGACTGTCACTGACAGAGGCTTATTGCAGGAATATGTGCAGCAGCCATCTCTGTCGACCATCACTCTGGGTTCTGATATGCCCAAGGCTGAATAGGGCAGCTTCTTGGGATATGCAAATGGAAGATTATATTACTTGAAACAACAAGATTATATTACTTAAGTTTAGGTGTCCTAATTTGTTTTATTCACTTTACATTAATACATCTGAAAAATAGGGTCAAGAGTGAGAGGGTTTTGAGGTGAATACCCAATTTGGAGCATCCCTCTTATCAGAGACCTTGCCAAGCCACCTTGAAGGAAGCTGTCCTTATAGAGCTTGGCCTATGTCCCAACTAGCTATATCCAGAGTACCAATGTAGCTTTCATTTAACCTAAGATAGGAAATGTGTAGAAGAGATCTCCTTGAGCCTACTTTCCTTAGAAAGAAGCAGAAAATGCTTTGTGACCAATTTAATACATAGGGGAAATCAAATTATATCAAACACTGTTGTTGGACCTACTATGTGTCCAACATTGTAGAAACTCAGAATCAAAGTCTATAGCAGCATGAGGCTACAATTAATACTAGTGTACTGTAATTTTCCTCTTATGTTGCTCTTTTTCTAGACATCAGGGAAGATGGGAGAAAATTATTGTAGGTGAACTAATATTTTGATTTTTATTATTTTCCATCTTCAGCAAAATAAGCAAGATCAACACCTTGTTGTTGAAAAGCAAAGATTTTAGTATTTTCATTCCTGATAGTTTTTTCAGATGTCAAAAATGAAGCCATGTAGGGGCATTGACTTCTTAATCCTTAAATTACGGTTTAGCTAATTGAAAGGTTTTATACATGTCTTCATTTACTTCTCCTTTCTCCCACTAATCCTTAAATGTGTGGCCACAAAGTGTAAGGAAACAAGGTGGCATTAAATAGGTTTCTGTAAGATATTCCCAATCGTGAATATTTGTTACGGCATTGTACATTTTGTACTTAATTAAAGCTTTCACAAACAAAATAAGCTGAGGTTTTAATCAATTCAAGACAAACAATTTTATTAGACAAGTAATACGAAAAGCTCCATTTTGATTTATTTCTTCAACTGATATATCTAGAGCCCTGTAGTCTTTTTATTTAATATAATTTTTATTTTTAAAATTTTTTTCCATCAGCATTTATGCCCCCTACACCCTCTTGCATCTCCACCCAACCCCCTCAGCCTCCAAGTCACCACACTGTCATCCATGTCCATGAGTTCTTAATGACAGTCTTCCAATGCTCCAAAAGGTTTTTTTGCATGCTTTATTAAGTGTTCAGTAGGCATCATATCCATATAGGTGAGTGTCCTATATCATGGGTCATGGTGACTCTAAGTATCAGAATGGAATGGGGGATGAGATATATCTGTATCTATATATCTGTACCTATATCTATATCCATACTCATATCTATATATCTATATTCACATTCATATTATCTATATTTGCCTTTATAATTATGCAAAGTGTGTATACATTTTGGGGTTCTTACTTATAGTTTAACAAGTCCAAAATGGGTTTCACTGGTATCAGCAGGCTGTTTTACTTCTAGAGCTTCTGGGAAAAAAAACTGTTTCCTTGTCTTTTCCAGATTCTAGAGGCCACCTTCATTCTTAGTCTTCATGAAAGAATCTGTGATAGTGTCTTTATAATACCCCCCAAATGGTTGAAAAACCAACACATAATTTTGTTTTTATGAAGCCAAACTGGTTTAGTTGATTTTTTTAATTTTGGAATTGGAGCTGGGGGGAAGGCAGGCATCTGTTTTTGTGATGATGTATCCTAATATATTACCAGAGTATTCCAGCCAGTACTTGTTATATCCTATTCAGTGATTATAGACTTTTAGGATCATGAAATTGTGAATTTGTTAAAAAAAAAAAAAAAAAATTGCGTAGGCCATTCAGTTTAACCAGCTACTCAAGGAATATCTACTACAACATAGACTCACAAACTTTAATATGCACATTAATCATTGGGGACCTTGTTAAAGATGCAGATCCTGATTCAGGAGGGGCCTGGGATCTCTGCATTTTCAATATGCTTTCAGGAAACTGATGGTCCAGGGATCACACTTTGAGTAGCAAGGCTCCTGAGCATTTTTTTACAGATATTGCTGCCTTGAGGTTGATTCTTTTATAGTCTCTTCTTCATATTTGGTATTCCAACTGTCACACACAGAAATCAGTCATTCTTGGATCAAAGCCTAATTAAACATATGTACAAAGCTTCTCAGATTTAAAAAATAAATATACAGCAAAATGACATGGCAATGGGAAAGAAATTTAAAAATTTAAATGGAAATGTAGGATCTGAAGAGTCATATTAATATATAGATACATACACCTGTGCATATGTACACATATACATATGTATGAATGTGTGTTTATATCTCTATATAAATTCTCTATGTTAAATAATACAGCTTGGGGAATCTCAAGTGATATAATACTATTTTGTGGCACTGACTCAACTTTAACATTTTCCTTTACATTAATTTTTATAAGAAAATAAAAAATTAAAGTGTATACATTTGCACTGTCCTAGAGATACAAGCACAAGACTAAATGCAGTGTTGTCAGCCCTTTCACATTAAGGAAGCCAATAGCCAGTTTCACACTTTGGTTGAATTGAATTGGGTTGAAGTGGTCCATGTCACTAGCTCTAACTCTAAAGCTCGAGTTACTGGTTTTAATATTTAAATTTAGCTACTGCACATACTTATCACCTTAATTCTTGTTTAATATTTGAAAGTTATTACTTTGGAGAAAGCTAAGCAATGGTGATTACAGTGTATCAAAATCCACTGCAAGTGATTATTTTAATGACTCTGTACATACAAGGACACATAGACATTCAGACAAAAAATATCTAATTATAATGACAGCACCAAAGTGAAGCTGTGACAGTTACAAAGCCAATTTTAAAGTTTTTTGACAGCCATGCCTAAAAGCTTTGTTTGGACCTTTCCTTAATAACGGTTTACTTAAGGCATAAATCCACAGCTAAGGAAAATAGAAAGAGAAAGTTGTGCCTTTTCTGTCATGCAGATGAAGTGGAAATCAGTTGAAACTTTAATAGAACATTATGTTGAAAGGAGTATAGAAAAGGAATAACAGTTATGGAATTTGGCTTTCACGTTGCAAGAAAGACTAAGTAACAATGAAAATTCTAATGAGAATAGAAACTTGCCAACTGACTTGCTTATCTGTGTTTTGAAGGTCAGTAGTTCCTGCAAGTAAATTGACATGCATTTAAATATGTTGATTGGCAGTTCTGGAATTTGATTTTGTATTACCTCTAAAATAAAATCAAAGGCAAATGGATGTAAGAATGCATCAATAGCCATGGTGACATAAAAACCTTATTACATATCGGCTTTTCCAATGACTCTGTTATCTCTCAAAGTATTAGACCTTACAACTTTTATTTATCTCGCTTGGTTGTGGACTCCATCAAATATCCAATATAATTAATTCTTTGACCTTGGGCTCGTAATTTCTCATTCCTGAATAGAAAAATGCCTGATTCACAGAATGGAACTTATTTTTACTGCATATTTTTACAGAACATAAAATATGCAAGCGCTGTTCTAAGCGCTTTACAAATTTACTTATTTAAAATCGATAACATCCTTTGGAGTAGCCACTGTTATCTTCACACTACTGATGAGGAAAACTGAGGCACAGAGAGAGTTAAGTGACTTGCCCAGGGCCCCAGAGCTTGTAAGTGGTAGAGTTTTGTGCAGTCTGTCCTACAGCCCATGCTGTTAATGACCACTGCCTGGTAGTGAGGGCCGCGTGACGTCATGAATGCAAATGCAGACAGCGCTCAGAGGCCGTCCTTTCTTCTCCCATTCTCAGGTTCTGCTTCAGTTAGCTTCTTTTAGCTGCAAAGACTGAAGAATTCTCAGGTCAGAGCAAAGGATAAGGCAGGATATGTGCCCCTAAGTACCTAGAAGAAAGGAGGGATCAGGAAGGAGTAGCATGGTGTCGCGGGTCCCCGGCAGTGGGCACAGAGGGATGTGATGCAGTGGTTTGTCCTGTGCTTAGCTCCTTTCCACAGGTCAGCTTCTCCACTGCTGCCCAGGGCCTTCAGCCACTACTACTCTCTCCTTTTGTATACTTGACCCCACAGTGGGCAGTTTGTCCCAGAATGGACTTTTTTTTTAAACATATTTCTATATTTTAATTAATTTTAACTTTTCTCCACATTGTATCTCTTCTATATACTCATGAATTATACTAAATATGCCATTAAAATAATATTCATATTTAAGATACTTTTAGATCACAAAGCATAATTTAACCAGAAAAATATGTGCCTTATCTATCTACCTACTTTTTAAGTGTTGTTTTTTTTCCAGTTACAGTTTACAGTCAATATTATTTGTATTAATTTCACATGTACAGCATAATGGTTTGACAATCATGTACTTTACAGAGTGGTTCCCCCAATATAGTTATTACAATATTATTGACTATATCTCCTATGCTATAATGGACTTTAAACAGAGTTGGGTACAGAACCCACCTCTCCTATGTACTTGCTGTGTGGCCTCAGACAAATGACTTAATCTCTTTGAACTCATTGGAAAAAGTAAACAATATATCCCACCATGTAAGAGCTATAGCGGAGATAAAAGAGTTAAAAATAACTAACATAATTATAGTATGGCTTGGAGCATAGTAAGCATTCAATACTTATTAGCCATTATAATAATAGCTGTTATTTTTGAATGCCTAGTTATCTCATTTCAATGTAGGCAGTAGACTTAGACCAGACTTAAGTGCAAATTATGATTTCACCTTCAATGCTTGTGTAATAGTGAGAAAGTTATTTAACTTCTGAGACTCTTGTTTTCTTCTCTAAAATTAGAGTAACTTCCTGGTGCTGTTATGACATTAAATGCATTAACTTTATGTAAAGCACCTACAACAGCTCTAGGAACATAGTAAGTAAAAATATAGACATTGGTTATTATTAGTTTTAGTATAATTTCCCAAATATTATTTATACAAAATATACAAAGTTTCAGTTATTTGAGATAATTAAGTTTAACAGCATAGTACCTTTGGCTAACAATACTTTATTATATACTTAGAATTGCTATGATAGATCTTATATTGTATTCTTAATAATAATAATAATAGTAATACTAAAGGAGGCAGGAGGGAACTTTGGGAAGTAACAAATATGTTTATGGCTTAGATGGTGGTTTCTTGGGTGTATACTTATCCCCAAACTCATTGAGTTGTATGTGTTCAATATGTACCTCTTTTTTAAAAAATATGTTTTTATTTATTTCAGAAAGAGGAAGGGAGAGGGAGAGACAGAAACATCAATGATGAGAGAGTCATTGATTGGCTGCCCCAACATGAGTCCCACCAGGGATCAAAGCCCACAACCTAGACTTGACTGGTGCCTTGACTGGGACTCAAACCATGGCCTCCTGGTTGCTCAGCCACTGAACCATGCCTGCTGGGCTGTTCCACTTTTTTATTTTATCAATCATACCTAAATAAAATGGTTTAAAATAATTAAAAATAATAATTTAAATAAATAAATAATTTACAGAAGTAATGAAGTAAAATAGATAAATAGATCTTCGATTTCTCTCACTTACCCAGTTTTATGATTATATCTAAAATGTTTTCATTTCAGTAGCTTTTTCTCTTAACAGAATAAAGCAATAGTTGCTTTGTGGTATCAGCTTCTTAAAAATAATTTCTCCATATAGTCAGTAGTAAGGATAAAAACCACCTAACTCACCAATGAAAATTAAGATGCTGGCTATACACAATTTAAATGAAATATTTTTTTCATTTTTAACTAAAAGTCTCCAAAACTACCTCCTTAGTCATTTTTGAGCTGCCTGAAGACAAAGATTCCTTTGCTAACACTATTCAGCAGAAATTGACATCCATCAGGTTATCCTGGGAGCACTGCTCTGCACAGCAGCGTGTCACAAAGATGTTGCATGTCCACATCTACACACACAATTATGTCCAATTATAAGGTTTATTTCTTTGTTAATAGTTCATCCATTTTGCCTCCTCAGCAAATGATGCGGTCATCAGTTTTCCACATGTTCATCCTGAGCATGGTGACTGTGGATGTGATCGTGGCTGCTAGCAACTATCACAAAGGAGAAAGCTTCCGAAGGCAATACGATGAGTTCTATCTTGCGGAGGTAAGCTGCTCCCTGGGGAAAAGGTGTCTTAAATGTGAAAATTATTTTCAATTTGTTAATTACTGGAGTTCAACCAAAGCTACTTCTCAAGTGTTTCCCTTGGTCACTGTGCTGCCTGATTTATTTCCTGTCACCATGGGCCTAAGTATCTTGACCACAATGTGTTGCATTGCCAAGGTAACCCTTTGCCCTGGGTGTTTCTCTTGCCATCTTGCCGTTTTCCTATCTACCCCTCATATTCTCTCCCTTTTTCATGTTGAGTTAGTCTGTTTCCTACTAAGTGTAAACAAGCACAGGTTCAGAGGGTTATAAACAAGCAAGACAGCTCAACAGTACCAAGGACGGGGCTGGAGGAAGATTGAAATAGTACAATAATTTCTGTACTAGAGACTGAGCTGTTGCAACCTGCACTAAAGATGTCAAGCCAGAGCAGACAGGTTTAGTGATTTAATAAGCATCTCTAGCTCCCTACATACTAGCTAGAGTTTTAGAAGAGTACTTCTTACTGATTCAGTAACTTCGTTAATATTTGATTCTCACATATTTTTAATGATTTTCAGAGACCGCTGTGTTTTGTCATTGTGAAAAATTATTTCTAAAATATATCTCAGAGTTGTGATTACATATTTATGGAAAAATTGATTGACATATAACTCTTTAGAAATCCATTCATCATATAAGTGAGGTGTACACATACTAAACCAATATATGAAAAAATAAACTTAAAAAGCAGAAAAATTGCAGTTTATTTTTATTACAAAAACATTTTTCACATGAAAAATCAATTTGCCATAAAGTTGAGTTCTCCTAGATATCGAGAATTCTCCCAGTGCATTTAAATATTGACTTGGTGTCTGAGTTTTCCAAGGCATATTTGGTCTTTATTCAAATTACATTATCATTTCTCTTTGTATCAGAAACTTGTGCTTAAGCAAAAAATGGTTTGTTTCAAATGAGTTGTGGATGAACCATTTTAATCAAACTTAATTTTTTATAAAATACTCTCTTTTTAAAGAGTTTATAAAGGTGGTTTGAGTTTAAGCCAGGGGTCAATAAACTTTTTCTTGAAGAGCCAGATAGTAAACATTTTAGTTTTTTCAGTCTACTTACTCTCTGTTTCACTACTCCACTCTACCACTGCTGCGCAAACATGAGTATGGTCTCCAGATGAAGAATAGTTGTGCTCCAGTAAAACCTTATTTACAAAAATAAGCAGTGAGCTCGATCTTGGTTTAAGCTGTTGAAATACAGAGCAGGTCAGCTAACATCCTCATGTATTAAAATCAGATACAGCAATGCTAATGACAATAATAGCTACCAATTCGGGGGAGTTTCTATTATGTTTCCAAGTGCTTTAAAGGAATTTATTATCTTATTTAATGCTTAAAATGGCTATAATAACAGCAGTTCATATTTATGAACTATAATGATACAGTGTTTAAGGCAATAACATTATGTAATATTTTGGAAAGTTTATTTTTAAAACAGAACACAAAAAACCGTGAGCTTTTAGAGAAATAATTTCTTGAATTCCCACATTGTGTTCCAGAATAAATTATTTAGAAAATCCAAAATAAACCACTCAACCCATTAAGGGTCAACTTGCAGTATAAAAACCATCCTCTAAACATAAATCAAGCTGCTTGGCATCTATTGTGAAGCTGGGGACTTTTGTTACTTCGGATTAATTAACCTAAATTTAGAATTAGTTAAGAAACAGGAAAAACTTTCCTTTGATTTCTAGGCTGTGCATAAATGTAAAAAGGTAAAGATTTATTTTCTTTTGTAAGAGTTTTCATTTTGATCTAAGATAATACATTGTTATTAATACACATAAAATCACATTTTAGAAGGGACATAATTATATTTTAAAATGTGTATTCAGATTTTCTTAATAAATAAGACAACTTGAACAATACTTTTCTATTGTTCTATAAAAATATACAAATACATCTGTAGACTAGACTGCACATTGAACAGAAATTTATCAGCACAGCGTTATACACAGAAGATTAACAATTTTAACAAAATTCCTCTTTTAAGAAACTACCAAATTGAGCAGTTCTAACAATGTGTGTTGTGTCTCTGCTGTATTTCTGGTCAAGAGAGACGTTTACCTTGTGTAGGACTCCAGGATGTCTCTTTGGTTTCCTGTATGCCTGTGATTGCTAGTGTTTGAATCAAAAAAACTTTCAGAAAGTATGGACTCATTTTGCCATCTTGCAGGAAGTCATCTCTTCTAGAAAAGTAATTTCTGTGTTCCTCTGAAGACATTTGGTTTTATGATATTTGTTAAAATGAAATTAAGTGAAAGTGCCATTTATTTTAGTTCAAATGAAGCCTGATGCACACAGTTCAGCTCATTAATCAAAAGAAATGACCAAATTAAGAAAGTAACTAATCTTGTCATAGCAGCAGTCTTTCATATTACCATTAAGTTTAACTTTTCATTTTCTGGGAAACTTGAATTAAATAAGTGTCTTCTTCTGACATTAGCTATTTTGTGTGTTTCTAAAGGATTTGGGCAGTATCTTGTTAGGTGAAAAATAATAAGAGAGCAACATTTTGGACTATTCAGTGAGCCATCTCAAAAATTTGCTCTTTACATAGGATACTGAAGGTACACTACAGACTAAGAGTAGGTGACTTAAAGACACCTCTCGAATGATGAGGTAATCATTTATTTTGGTGTTATTTAATCTGGATTTCATTTAAGAGAACCGGGTTACCTGAATTGAGTTTCTTGTGAGTTTTGTCCTATAATCTTCTTTTGTGATAAATATGCATTCATTTTCTCATGAATACCCATGTTTATTTGAAATTATGAAATAAAGTCAACACAAATCTTGAATAATGTATTTCAAATATCTTTCCACATATGGGCTGTATCTCACATTTTATCTTCTCAGACCTGCATGGCACAACCAACTCATTTATAATTTGTCACCTATAAATGCACATACATTATTCACTGAATTCAAAGGGAGAACAGTTTCCATTGTTCCGTTCATATTAAGCATGCCATTTTCTACTTGGTTATTTTTCTCCTTGCTTTAAAAATTTGGCAACCATCTTGTTGTTTTACCTTCCAGTCTCACAAATATCATTACAAGTTCTTTTGGAAAACAAGCATTTTAAGCTAATCTCTTGCACCTTTCAGTTATGTGCTGTTTTGAGAACAAATATAATACTTTTTCTTAGAACAATAACCTTTAATTTTAAAATCTGCATTTTATTATTGATCATTTTCTTGGTAAGAGGATTGGTTATAGTATATATTAAATAAAACATGTATTATTATTATAAAAAGAAAATTTGGAAAAGAAATAAAGAACTCATAACAATGTGTTCCTGAAAATATTAGTTACACTGCCCTGTGGTAACAACAAATCTGATATATGTGTGGGGTATATATTCTCAACAGGGGGTGAAAGCACCTCTATGGGGGTAGAAATTTGTTCTTAAAGAGGCAAAAAGCATCTTATTCTTTCTGTATATAAGAAGAGGTAGATATGTGGAGTGCATAAACAGACTTATCACATATTTGTGGTATTAAAATGCTGTGTGGTGTGGTCATTAGGAACAAAATATCTAAAAGTTCTTCCTTAAGGTGAGGCAATTTTTTCAAAAGGTTGTAAACACTGATTTAGGGAAATAGTAAGAAGAAAGATTATGCTTTTTAATATATTGTTTCATACGTTTTCATGTATTGTTTTCAAGTTTTTTCAAGTAATGTGACAAAAATATATATATATGAAAGTTTGTGATACTCTTACAAATCTTGCCTTCACTCATAAAAAGATGAGTTACACCTTTTAAGCACTCACAGATGTGTGTAATGTATTGTAAGGGTACATGACAGAGGAAAGGTCCCGGGGGCTGCAGAGTGAAGAGGCCGAGGCCATGGCAAGCTCCCAGGCTGGGAGTGACGAGTGCAATCCACCCTCCCACAGTTTGCACTGCTGAGCGCTTGGGATTGACAGGAAGCCCTGAGACCACACATGCTCAGGTGATGCTCATGGGGCATCCTTGCACGTAATTAGGTTCTCCAAACAACCTAGGAGCCTTCGCCCATTTATATGCCCAGCAGCATGACCCTGGCAAGTTCTTTCAAGGCTGAGTTCACCAACACAGACTGGAACTGCCCATTTAGAAAGAGTTACTATAACTGCCCCCACACTGCTTCTACTCTAATTCTTCCAAACTTTTACATTCCTCTGAATTGAAACCCTATGCTAAACCCTCTAACCTACACCAAATAGATGATGATCACTTAAGATAATTTAATTTTTCCAAATGTTTCCATTAATTCCTGACATAGTTTTCACCTACAAGAGGTTAACCCCAGAGTTAAAAATAAGACATATTTTTATGTATTATACAGAGGTGGACAAAAGTAAGCTTACAGTTGTAATACAAATAAACAATACAATAGGTAATAAATAATACACGAATAAACTCTTTCACATACTCACAATTGTAAACCTACTTTTGCCCACTCCTGTATTTTTCCATAAAATTTGATCACTTTGAGATTAATAGAGTTTTTCAGAAAACTGGAGTGTTAGCTTGTAACAATTAACTAATTATGTTAAGAAGGAGGTATTTGATACCAGGAGAATTAGAATAAGAAATTATAGAAGGAAAATGAGTGGGAATATGTGTATTTATACATTAATCACAATTTGCTAAATCATTTTAGTGCCTTTTAGTGTCTTTGAAAGCATATGGTTTTCCCACCAAGCAAATAATAATGCAAATGGATTCAACTGCATATTTTATTATGAATTATGATTACTTAAACCGCTCATTCAATCTGTCTTTTTGATAGCAAATACAAAGTTAGTAAAGCAATTAATTGTATTTATATTTAATTGGATAATCTATTCAGATATATTTCAGGCATTTATTAGTAAAGTTGGCCTTTGAACAATATAGGTTTGAACTGTGTGTGTCCACTTATACACAGGTGTTTTTTTCAATAAACATCTGTACTGTTTTTGATCCATGATTGAGAGTCTGCAGATATGGAGGGCCAACTGTATGAATTGTTCTGTGCCATTTTATATAAGGGACTTGACCATTTACTTCTTTTGGTATTTGTGGGGGTCTTGGAACCATTCACCCATGGATTCTGAGGGACAACTTAAGTTTTAGGGGAGTTAAAATTTATGTGCAGATTTTCAACTATATGGGGGTCGGCACCTCTGACCCCCATGTTGTTCAAGCATCAACTGTAGTTCCCTACTTAAAACAAAGACCAGTTTGGTATGTATTACATTCCTTCCTTTGGAATGAAAGTCTGAAAATACAGGTGAGAGGAGAGATGGAAGATTGGGTGCCCATCACTTCTCCCTCTACTAATATAACAGCCAAGTCAGACTGTTGGGGCACCTTCAGGATGGACACGTCTCAGTTTCAGTTTCTCTGGAGATCCCCCAAGATGTCTAGAGGGCTTCCTCATATTGTTGCAGGACCTGGACTAAAAATCTAGGGCTAGAGGGGAACTGGCTTTTGTTAGGACTTGTAGCAAAGATTTGGGTCCTCTGGTCCCCTGGGGTTGCTGCTCGGGTACAGAAAGCTTTTAATTCCCTGCAAAGGATTTGCACTTGCCCACTGGTTGCTTGTAGTCCAGGAAGGGACCCTCCCTAGAAGCTGAATTACTCCCAGGTGAATGATTGGGAATGGATTCCACCAGCTGGTGAAGAATCCTGACACAGAGCAGCTTCCTCCTGATGCCCAGCAAAGAGCCATAGGTTGTTAGGTCATTTATCACAAAAATTAGTGTTCTCTGCTAGGCCTTATTTGCTTGAGAGTGTATAAAAGACAAACAAACATATAGTCATGGGGAATCAAAGAAAAATTATTTGTATACAAAGGATCTCAGAAATTGAAGATGAGACTCAGAAATCCAAGATGAACACAAGCTCCCAATCAAGTAGAATTGATGGAAGAGACAGGAGGGTTGTTGTTGTGGTTGTTTAGTGTCCCAAGGAGAGATAATTAAGGCACAAACAAACTTTCTGAAACTTTGCCTAATTTTAAAAAGTGAATTTTTAAAAAGGGTATGGTCATTGTTGAGAGCTAATTATTAATATGGGAGATCAGGTGGAAAAAATAACTGAAAGAAAGAATAGAAATCATGAGAGGCTAGCCACCTAGTTGTGCATAATAGGAGCCCCTGAAGGGAAAAGGGGATAAGTAAAAGAGAAAAAATAATAAATAAGAGAAGAGCTTTTTTCCTACACTGAGGAAAAGCACAAATCTGTAGATTAAAAGGACTCACTAAATCTTAGGGAGATTAAATGAAAAAGAGATGCATTTCTAGGCATATCCTGGTGACCTTCCTTGGTTTCAAACATAAAGGAAATATTTTTGCAGCCTCTAAATAGGCTTAAATAACCTGCAAAGCCAAGATAGATAAATATATTGTTCACTGAATGCCTCATCTTAAATATTGGAAAGTAGAAAGCAGCGAACCAATATAGAGAGAGAGAGACCACTGATAGAAAAGAACAGCAACTCAGGAATCAGTATGCAGCCAAAATAGTCATGTCCATGTTAAAAATGTATTTTAGATAGGAGAGGATTAAGAGAGTATACAAGCCTTGATGTTTCTTTGAGGAAACTACTCCAAAGTATGTTAATCGTAAAATAAATTCATCTCAGTCCACAGGTCTAGATAAGAGAAGATGAAAGAAAAGTGGTGGGTATTGGATCCAAATGGGAGATTAAAATGTCAAATAAAGAAATTTGAAAAAAATCAAGAATTCAAGAAACTAGAATTTTATTTGTGTATGACCTCAGAAAAAGCAGGATTTAGGAAGGGGTGTGATATCGATGGAGAACAGGGAGATTGAAGTACCATGAAATTGCAGCTTGGCAGTGTGTGGGGGAGGGGTGAGCAAGCAAATTTGTGTGCAAGAGGAGTTTACAATGATTCCAGTTAGATGCAATAATGAAAAGTATATGTTGATTTGTGATTGTTGAAATAATCTGGAGGGTTAGAAAAGCACAGTAGAACATCCAAATCAACAAGGAGGGAATAGAAATTAATGACAATTTGGCCAAGCAAAAGACAAGGAAAGGTTTAAAGATGAAATAAGAATGACATTCATACACTAGATAGCAAACAGACCATGTATAATTTTGGTAGATTGAATATGGGCAGGTTGAATTTTTCTGTCAAAAGACATAGAAACTTTGATTATGCTTACACACAAAATCAAATAGTATATTGTTCATAGGAAACACATACAAGGTGGCCCCAAAAGGCAAAACAACTAAAAAATGGTGCCTAAATATTAAAACACTTAAAATACTTAGCAGAATTAAGGAATATCCTCAAGGCCAAATGATGTGAGCTCAAAATGCCCAGTGGTAACTAGAGCCAGTGGCTGCCCTGAGAGCATTTGCATATTCATGTCACCTAGAATTTGCAATTTCTGGACCAAAGAAGAGACTGTGTATGGTGAAGTGTCAGAACAGAGACCCTCACATAACATGAGGACACAGGATGGTCCGTTCCTCAGTGAAAGAAGGAAATGATAAGGCAAACTTCTGTCACGACCTTAACTCCAGATGGATCTAAAAAGAATAACCCTTACTGAAAATGTGTAAGCACAATCCTGTCCTCACAAGGGATTCGAGGTCCAAGTCACATTCCTTTCAGGATCTGAGAAGCATCAGCCACAAAATTGATTTAAAGGCGTACCAGATTTGTCAGATAGCCCATGCACCCCACAGAACCAGTCCTTTCTGGAAAAACTGTACTCTAAACACAGGTCATGAAAAATCTAGAGGAAAATGATGATTTCCTGGCAAAGTACCAAACTGATGAACAAGGTATGAAACCTGATCAGAAGAACATTGGAAAGCTTTAATCTACCATTACAAAAGGGAATAGTTTTCCTGCTGGATTTTACCTACTTTCAAAGATGAGTTATTTCTTATTGTATTTAAGCAATTACAGATCACACAATGGAAAACTCTATAAGTTTGATAAAACTAGCATAAGATTAATGGAAACCTGATATGATAGTGTAAGTAAAATTATAGACCAATTTCATATATGACAGTAGCTACAAAAAATTATAAAGAAAATATTATGCAATAAAACCCAGCAGATTAGAATTGCCATTCAGGGTTTATTCCAGGAATATACAAATGGTCAACATCTAGGGCTCTTGTGGTACATTTCATTACCTCAACAAATCAAAGGGTAAATTTCTTTAAGTAGAATTGGAAGAGAAGAAAAGCCTTTAAACACAGTAGAAATTAATTATAAAAACCCACTGCAGTCGTTATGTATGAATGCTGAAGAAACTTTCATGGAAAAGGAGGGCCATGGATTCCTCTTATTCCCACTTCATTATTTAGTATATTACTATACAGCTGTACTATTATAGCTAATAAATTAATCCAATTAACTCCAAAATAAATCTTGGGAAAATGTTATCTTCATCTGTAAATTAAATGTACATATTTTTATGAAACCCAGGAGAACTTATTAAAAGTCTTAGAATTAATAGAAGAATCTAGCGAGGTTGTTAAAAAAATCAATGTAGATAAATCAATAGCTTTTCTCTTCAATGGAACTAACTAGGTAGAATGGTAAAAAATAAATAAAAAATAGATCAGACTGATGAATGTCAGAGGGATGGAGGAGGGCGGGTGGATGGAGGGGGAGAGAGTAACCAAAGAATTTATATACGTATATGTACAACCCAAGGACATGGACAATGGTGGGGAGAGGAACTGGGGAGGGGGATGGGACGGGGTGGAGCGGGTCATTGGGAACAAAAAGGGACATCTGTAATATTTTAAACAAAAATAAAATTTAAAAATATAAAAAAATAAAAGGTAAAAAAAATGCATTTATATTAGTGACTGGAATATTAAATTCAAAGAAATAAATTTTACAAGAAACAATAACATCTTTATAGGGAAATGTTTTATTAAAAATATAGTCCAAATAAATAAAATAAAAAACACAGTGTGATCCTGAATATGAAAACTTGATATTAATCCTTCTAAAGACCTATTTTGTATGTAAAAGGTAAAGAAAAAATAATAAAGATAGACATATATGACCAGAGAAAATTTAAAGTGTTTATAGAGTGAATGCCACCAAAGTTAAAAATCAGACTATTGACTAGGGAAATAATATTTGCAGTTCATATAGCAGAGAGAGATTACTAATCATTCTTAATATCAACAACCCCAGGAGCTGATAAAAAAGACAAAACATCACCACAGAAAATTGGTAAGGTTAAGAATAGAAGATTGTTTTAAAGAGAAAAATAAATCTAAATAATCAATACACATATGAACAGATAAGCAAAAGTTTGATTACATCTGGTGATGGTGCAGATTTAGGACAAGAAGCACTTTCCTACCTTGCTGGAGGGCAAATGATTTACTGTAACATTTAAATGTAGTTTATTAATACCACTTAAAATTTAAAGCTCCACAAACCTGCCCTTTGCCCCAGCAATGCCAGACTTGAGACTCTTTTTATAGATATGAAAGTTCGATAAATATGGATATTGCATACGGATGGCTCATATAGTCTTGTTATTGAAGCAGCAAAATGCTTAACATTTTTCCTGATAATTGGTTATCAAGGAAATCCCACTCTTCAGTGAGTCATCAGGGAGAATGTTGAATTAAATAAACATTTAATACTATGAGAAATTATGCTGCTGATAAAAAGAATAATTAGGACCTAAGTCTCTTATCCCGGGGGGTATCTTATGACTGTTAATGAATGAGAAAAGCAAGTTGCAGAGTTACAGATAAAATGCAAGCTCATTTATGTGATTACACAGTATATGTTTGAATGAGGTAGGAAATGTTTGAAGAGAAAGTATGCAGAGGTTCATATCAATCACCTGACAAAGGTGGGCAGGGGATTTTAATACTTTGTATTCAGGATTATTTCATTACTGTTTTACATTTTTAAAAGAGACATGACAATTTAAATTAAACAGGAACTTGAGTCTACAAAAGTGCTAGATTGAGAAGAATGTTAATTTCTTCCTGACATCTAAATTAACCGCCTACAATGCTTTTAGTATTTTATTCCTAAAAATGTTATTACAACTCCATTTTTTCTCCACATTTTTCAAATTTGAGTGGAAAAAATCCCTTCTGATACTCTATGTTAGCCTAGAAAAAATAAGTGAGCTTTCTTTATTCCTTCCTTCCAATAAATTCTCCTGTATCTCCTCAAAAGAGTATGTTATGACTAATTCCATCAATCAGCCTTGTGCTCTTTAATTAGGAATTAAGCTGGTATTGCACATTTTAATTCCAGTTGCAAACTTCTTTATAAAATGAGTTTTCTATCCCATAAGACAAGTAAAGAAATAGTACATGCTATATTTACATGTGTATCTTATAATATTGGTGTTTGTAATAACAAACTCATAGAATTAATGTGATAGATTGATACTGAGCTAATTTATATAGTAATATTGATTATTAATTTTATTAATAATATAGACATATATTGTACTAATATGTTAATTTATGTGTGCATATACACACAAATATTGCTTGATATAGAATCCATCTTTGTTTGTTTATGTGGCCCAAAGCAAAAATAATATTTAAACATTTATATTTTAGTTTAATTTTGCTTACTAATATGTAAGTTGTTTTATAATATACCAGGTGCATTATAGAAATTTTATCTTTAGAGTAAACAAATTATACAAAAATGCACCCTTGCTGTGTATATAGTAATTCTATCAATAGCAATGACTTTTAGATATTATCAAATAGGAGGTAATGAAGATATAATGCTAGTCACAAAGAGTTAACATTTTAACATATGTTTTCTGATTACTTACGATATTTTTGGTCTATTATGTTCTAATTGGTGTGTTTCAAACTATTTTTTTATAAAATGTCATTCTAGATTCTTGTGGGCTCCTCATTTTATATGATAGTGGCTAAAATTCATGCACTGACAAATATTTAAAATATTTTGAAATAATTTATAATTTTAGATTTCAATTCCACTGTCTCTTTGTTCCCCTAGGTGGCTTTTACCGTACTTTTTGATTTAGAAGCGCTTCTGAAGATATGGTGTTTGGGATTTACTGGATATATTAGCTCATCACTCCACAAATTTGAGCTTCTACTTGTGATTGGAACTACTCTTCATGTATATCCAGATCTTTATCATTCTCAATTCACATACTTTCAGGTAATACAAATAATACTGTTCACATTATAATAACTATATATGTTTATATATAACAATTATGTATAATTATTAAATACAAATTTAAGATAGGTCTGATGACATCTTAAAAACTCAAAATAGCATGTACATAAATTGTTAACATTGGTTTTAAAACTCCTGAAAATTCACAGTAATAAATGGAGATATTTTAAATACAGTTCATAAATTAGCACCGTGTGAAGATATACATATTTTACATATATGTTGGTATTATACATCTATATATATATCAAATTTGAAACTACATAAGATGTTGACACACTTTAAAGAGTAGGAAATAAGAATTTAATTCAAAGTGGAGATCTGCCTTTTCAAAAAGCCAACATATATTTGCTTAATAATGGCTTACAATTAAAATTAGAAATAAAACTTACCTTAAAAGATTATAATTAAGTTTAATTATTTATAAATGTCTATTACTTTCTTTATGATGATTAAATAATACCTTTAATTCTTTATAATTGGATCTGTTTTCTTAAATGTGATATCTTGAAATACATTATTTTATAATTATCAGTAAACAAAAGTAATTATATTAATTATGTCTGTTGTAATTGTTGAATAATAGCAGTGTACTCATTGTTCTCTTGAATACTTGGTCAAAATGATAAAGTCTATATATGTGATATCCTAATTTTTCAAGTCTCAAGCATAGTCATTTTCTGACTAAAAATTGGTAATTTGTATAATTTACTATGGAAAAATCATAATATGCATTTTTTTAATAGATATTTAAAATTTTTGGAGAGCAAAGTAGCAGTAGAATTTTTAAAAAGTAATTCAGAGAAACAAGATTTTAACTCTTTAGAAGAAAGAAAATGCATT
Source organism: Miniopterus natalensis (assembly GCF_054644295.1). Taxonomy (NCBI): domain Eukaryota; kingdom Metazoa; phylum Chordata; class Mammalia; order Chiroptera; family Miniopteridae; genus Miniopterus; species Miniopterus natalensis. Next base: position 34,333,203 of record NC_142082.1, read on the forward strand.
CCAACTTCATTGATTTTTTGTTGTTGTTGGTAATACCAAAGCTGTCATTTTCAGGGCAGTATTAACTTAAGATGTCAGATCACAACCTGAAACTCAGTATTTCAGTTACCTGGAGAATAGGGCATGAAAATATAATTCACAAAAATGAAAAACAAATACCCTGCAACACAAAAAGCTGAGCTTCTAGTATTGAAATCATGGAGGGATATCACGGTTCAAGCATTGAATACTGTCAACGTCTTTGAACATTAATCCCTTGTCCTATGTTGGGTCATGTCCTTGGGCTTGGTTATCATAAGTGAGATGGCTGGGGCAAGACATATACACGTTTATAACTCTTGATACAAATGGGCTCCCCAAACATTCGTGCATTATAAGCTCTTGGACAGTGCTATCTCGATTCACAAAATCAACATGAGCATGTAGTGCCTGCCTTAGAGAACCATTGTAGATAATTGTAGAAAATATGCCTGATAATCAGAGGTACACGATACTTTAATATAAACCTATCAAAGCAGCCAAATTTTAAAAATGTATATGCCTATTTCAACAAGAATATAGTGTAAAATATATTCAGGGTTTGAAAATTCTTATAGATTCTCACAGATAATTTTTTAGTGAAAAGTTAGAAATAGATCAAAATTGGAATTCTTATGAGAGAAAATGGGAACTGTTTAAATGGTAAACATTTGAGGAATAGCTTAGCAAGTCATATGCAAATTTGACTATAGAATTAATAACCATAATGAATTTGCAATAACTTAGAGATATAATTGTTTTATTTAAATGCAAAACAGTCTAAAATTATATAACATTTAACAATGACTGGAAAGAAATAAACCAAAGTATTACAAATAATTAATAATCTTTATCTCTAGTGTTTTTCTATTAGTCTGATTTTACAAAATATCTAGAATTTGTATTCATGGTTCTAATAATTTTATATAGATATAAATGTAAATTTATTCACATAATATGCAATCAGTGAAATTTGCAATTTTACTGGTGTCTTTAATTCAGGATTATAATTTGTAATAGTTTACATTAATAGTTAAGTGATTTTCATCTGTATCTTTCTATACATGGCCATGAGTATGTTTTTCCAAAAAAATAATTCAAAACTACTTCAGTTATTTTGTGGCTAAAAAAAATAAATCTCTCAAGAAGTTTAGGTGTCACAGGATTTTTGCAGATTCCCAGATGGAGAACCCATTGTACCAAACAGATTGGCTCCTGATGGGTCCACTTACATCTCTGTTGTTGGTCCTCACACTTCTCAGTTCAATGGATCTTTCTTCACTGTGTTGGCAGCAAATATTCCCTTAGTAAATTTCATATTTTCATATTTATATGAAGTCAACAGTTTTTTACAAAATGACTCCCTTTAAAATATCAGTTATTTCTGAGACTAATTGTTATTGGTGTTACTCATCTATTTATTTAAATGATGTTAGCTGAGTACCTAGTGTTCCAGGAGCTGTCCAGATACTGAGGGGAGGAAGTGAACAAGGCAGTGAAGTTCCCCACCTCAATAAGCTTAAATTCCAGGGATCAAGCAGTTCACAAACAAGTACACAACAAAATGTAGAATGCAAGTACCAGAAGTGGTATAAAGAAGAAACAAGAACATTAAAAGTGATGGAGGCTGTGGGGTGCGGTGTCATTTTAGATAAGTTGTCCTGGAAGCTCTCTCTGAACAGGTGACATTTGAGCAGAGACTGAAAAGAGTGAGAAATCAGCCCTAAGAGGCTCAGGGAGGAAGCATGCCAGGTAGAGAGAACCACATGGCACCTGTCCTGAGGTGCAAACATGCTTGGTTTGTTCAAGGAGTAGCACAAAGGCCAGTGTGGCTGGGCTGGGATGAACATAGGGCAGCACTGTCCTATGGGAATTAATGAAGTCTTAAAAAAATGCTATGGTGCTGACATAATGGGATAATCATGACATCAGCTGGTATTTATTGTGCATTTACTATGTGCCAGTCACTGTGCTGAATGCATTGTTTCATAACAGTTCTGTGAGCTAGACAGTGCACATGGAAACTGAGGTCCCAAGAGATTTAATAACTTGCCCAAGACCGCATAAGTAGCAAACGATAGATAAGTATCCCCAACAAGTTTAATTTCACAGCTCATATTCTTCACCACACAATTTCTATAGTGTCTTACTACTAACCCACAGAATGGTCTCTAAGAGAGACTTAGAAATGAGACCAGGAAAATGTGATTTGGAAACAATCACAGAATGTCCTACAGAGCTTATCTTTGAGAATATGGCTTACTTTATTTTGTATCAGTAGGAACATAGAATCAAAATATTGGGTAGCCATAGTAAAAATCATATTCTCTCCAAAAAAATGAAAATAATTATAAGGATTTTGGCTTTCCTGGGATGCAGGGTTAATCCTTTGAAATTGCTGATCAAATCACCAATGTGGGAGTTGTGTTAAGCTGTTTCTTCCAGCTAATGAAATATTAATTTATCAAAATTGCACAGATGTGCATAGGCTGTTTTTATTAGAATTCAGGATAAGACTCAAAATTGCATAGGAAATCTTGCATATATGATTTTAATACAAGTGGGGGAAACAGTACAAAATTTGAGCTATAAAACCAGTTAAAGTGTTTCTGTAAACTTGCCTATATTTAGATGTTAGCAACTAGATACTGATCATTTATGTCTGAGAATAAACAAATCTGATAAAAATGTGAAATCTTTCCAGATTATTATTCTGGGTATTAATATGAATGTTAGTATTTCTATAGTTTTTATGATAAAGTGATTTGCTTGTTGTTTGGAAAGATAACCTGAGTGTAATATGCTCTGATTTCGGAATGTACATTAAGTATTATAGCAGGAAAAACTGGTAACTTAACCATACATGTGATATAATGCTTAATTTGAACAGCGTGACTTCTCATACTTTTCTTCTTTAAGTATTGTGTAAAGGACTTTAAATTAGCATGAAGGACATATACATTTTCTTGACTTCTTTAAACATTTGTCTCTTTGTTTACTAGACATGTGACTAAAAACCATATGATTTGTGTTCTGCAGACAATAGGAATGATAAGGTTACCATTAATATCTCCTGTTAATTCAAACTTTATGGGGTAAATGTGGCTTTGGGTGTGGCAAAATTCAGAGGCTAAAATGGTATTATTGGGACTCAGTCTATTTCTTTCTTTCTTTCTTTCTTTCTTTCTTTCTTTCTTTCTTTCTTTCTTTCTTTCTTTCTTTCTTTCTTTCTTTCTTTCTTCCTTCCTTCCTTCCTTCCTTCCTTCCTTCCTTCCTTCCTTCCTTCCTTCCTTCCTTCTTTCTTTCTTTCTTTTTGGTTTATCTGCACCCGAGGATAGTTTCTCCATTGATTTTTAGAAAGTGGAAGGGAGTGGGGGGGGGGGAGAAACATCAATGTGAGAGAGGCACATCAATTGGTTGCATCCTGCACCGACCCTAGCCCGCCTGGGCATGGAACCTGCAACCCTGGTACCTGCCCATGACCAAGAATCAAATCCATGACCCTTAGGTGCAAGGGCAGGTGCTCTAACCACTGAGAAACACCAGTCAGGGCCAGCCTATTTCTTTACTCACTTTTCTTCTGTGTTGATATCATTCTTACGCTGACTTTCTCCATGTAGTGGCAAAGATGGCTCCCAGAAGCTTGAGGCTTAAGTGGTTCTTAAAGTATTGCCAATTGGTAATAAAAAAAGGGAATGCGTCTTACAGGTACAACAAATGTTCTGATGACTCAAGTAATTGTGAATACTCTGGCCAGGCCTGGATCTTGGGGATATGGGAGCCCCTTGTGGACCTCATGGACTAAGAGTGTAGTAATAATGATTTGTCAAAGGAAAATCAGAAGGAGCAGGAAGCTAAGAATGCTGGAAAGGAAAGTCCAAACATATATTATTTTGTATGTGTAAAAATTAAAATCTAGCTTTTTAAAGCATTTCCTGTTTCTTACAGTATTTTAAGTAAACCATTCGTCTTTCTTCTCTCAAGAAGCCTTCACTGACAACTTAAGTTCTTATTGATATGGAATCAGCATGGACTATCCTCCTACTTACCATATTTTATCTATGCCAAGACAACAATTTTCCTATTTTAATATCTCTAAATTTGGGATCTGTCTTATAATCATTGGCATGTTACACTTTAACTGGCAACATTTTTTTATTTCTCAGAGGTACATAAAAATATTGAAGACATCTTATACTGGATGAGAAATGCTATTTTTCCATACTTTAACTTTTAATTATATTCTAATTTATATTTTTAATGTCATAGATAAACCCTTAAGAGCTGTGTCTTTGTTTTATTCTCCCTTTGTAATCATAACCATTGAATATATTTGTCCAACACAATGTTTTGCACATAAAATTCAATCAGTATATGTTAAATGAATGAGAACAGTAACTTATTAATTAGTTATGGGTGGGAGCCTTGCATATATACATATATACATGCAAAACATCTAAACATATGTGTGTGTTCGGATAACAAGCTAAGCAAATATAACAAAGATCAAAAAATACAAGGCTTACATAAGATGTTTGTTTCTTTCCAGTAGTTGGTGGGTGTCCAGGGCAAAGAGGTGGCTCTGCTCGGTATGGTCTTCCAGGAAGACAGTCTTTTGTGTCAGATTGAATCTGTCATCTTCTATCCAAGGCTTTTATTTTTTGCCCTAGGGGAATACTCCTATTGTCACCATTTCCCAGCCAAAGAAAAGTATAAAAAGAGTATCCAGGGCAGGTTTATTTAGTTTAATGTGCTAAAAGTTCCAAAAAGCACTTCTTTTCACATTCCATAGGTCTTTAGCTAGTCCACTGGCCACACCTAGCTACAAGTAAGGCTGGAAAATGTAGTCTGTAGCCCTAGGTAGCCCCTTGCTAGGATAAAATTCAGAAAATTCTGCAGAAGTGGGGGCCCTTTTTCTGACAAGGTCCATTTGGATATTTATAAATCATTCGAGGGCCATACAAAATTATCAACTTAAAAATTAGCCTGCTATATTTGGTCAAACATTTAATTAACTCACCTCTAATGTGATGGATAATACTCCTTCTCTTTGGTGGAGGCTTGGCAGGGCCAGACCAAATGATCTCAGCCCACAGGCCAGACATTCCCCACCCCTGAAAGGGATGAAGAGAATGTATATTAGAGTAGCAGACTCAGCCACAAGTAAAGGCTCCATGATAGAAGGGATTTTTTTTTATTTTTATGAGTGTACAATAATACCTAGGGAGTTTTATTTTATGAGACAACTAAATGTTTTCTTCAATATTTGAACATTAGAAAACTATCAATTTTATTTCAACATGTATTAGTTAATATCATTTGAAATACATCTTAAAATACTTAGTTGTCACCATTTTCCTTCATTCATTAATTTGCGATTTATTGAGTTCTTGCTATAAGACAGGCATTGAGCTAGACTGATAACTTAATTATTGTGACGTTTCATCTCTAGATGCTCAAAAGGAAAAGTGAAATTTTATAAAGTGCTATGAAAAATAAGTTTTAGTATGAACTTATTTAAGATTCAGTGTGAATAAATAATTGAAAATATGTGTTTTTCTCTCTCACAATAGGTTCTTCGTGTGGTTCGGCTTATTAAGATTTCACCTGCTTTAGAAGACTTCGTGTACAAGATATTTGGTCCTGGAAAAAAGCTTGGGAGTTTGGTTGTATTTACTGCCAGCCTCTTGATTGTTATGTCAGCAATTAGTTTGCAGATGTTCTGCTTTGTCGAAGAACTGGACAGATTTACAACATTTCCAAGGGTAAGCACACACAAAAAAGCAGTTGAATTCATTATTCTTATTTTAGTAAGAATGAGTAATTTCACTTTAACAGTGGTTCAAACATATTGCCATATTTTTGATAACTTGGAGTAGCTCATTTTTAATATTTAAAATGGTCTCTCCTGCAGGGTGCAGGTGTTTTAGCACATGTGCACATTATGCATTAATGCTAACATTCTGGAAACAATCTAATGGAATGAGATGCTGAAACCAGTAAAGATTGAAGATAGGGTTCTCAGCACCTCTAAATGAAAATATATTAGAATTTTAAAATAAAGTTTGTTATTTTGTGTTTGTGAGAGTTGACATTTTAAAATTTGGTTTACAGTTCATGTATTTTTATGTCAGGTATAATCTAAAAAGATACTTTTGATTTTTAAATTTATATACTTGTCTAAAGATCATCTTGTTTAGGTCATCTAGTACATGCCTCAGCATTATCATTAGATTTCATTTAGTCTAAAAAGAAGTTAAAAATCAACCAATCCATAAGCAAAACTCATGTAGAAGATTTAGCCCCTAACCAGAGAGATCCTGAAAATTAACTCCATGTGGATTTAGAAATATTAGAAGTTTAATGACCAAGATAAAAGAATGTACATATCTTCACCATAAGCTGACATAATAAGGCCTATAATACAGGAAAAATAATCTTGGGATAAGAATAACATATATATTTTTTTTAATTAAACTTTGAGGGCAAAGATGTTTGTGCTCATAACAGATAGACTAATTACTCTGGGTTATTTTTTTTTAACCTGGTGCTAAATTTGCTGCTCATCACCAAGCATTTGTTGAGTGCTTATAAAGAGTCAGGAAATTTTGGTAATCCTGGAATATAAATACAACTATGTCCTCAGCCCTCAAGAAATTCTTGATTGAGGAGGTTAACCAGTAAGTAAACATAAAGCCTTGATAAAGGCAATCACAAGGCACTGTGGGAACCCAGAGGTAAGATCCATAACCAGGAATGGAAAAACCCAAGAAGCTTCTTGGAAGAGGAGGTCACTGAAGACCAGTTAGATGTAGCCAAATGAAGTATAAGAGTGGAGTGTTCCGGGCTGTGGGGACAGCAGGTGCTAACGTCCTGGGGTGAGCCATTTCTTGTTCCAGAATTTAAAGGAGAAAGAATAGTTACTGGCAAGAGGAGGACATAAGGCCAACGAACTTATAAATGAGATGAAAATGCAATCATGTTTAAATGCCAATGAGAAAGAATAAGTAGACGTGAAGGTCAAAGATGTCTGAGATAAAGAGGACCGTAGGAAAAGGTTCCTGAAGGTGGCATGCGGAGCACTGGCTGTCAGATATTCAGGTGGTCATGTAGAACAGCAAGCCAACCAAAAGTCACAATGAGCTTTTGAGCTCTTACCATCACAGGGCAAGCAATGGCAGAAATAGGCACCAGCTCCTCAGTGTTCCAGTCTCCCCTGAACAGCATTTGGGGTGAGGGTCAGGTGGATCAGCACAGACGTGGTGCACTGCGAAGCCTGGTCCTTGCCTATGGTTGGGCGACATAGGATGCCTGGAGCCAACAGCAGAGTCAGCTCTTTCTCCAGAGATGAAGGATGTGAGCAAAGATGTCTATGTCATTAAGCCCACCTTCTCTTATTCTGCCCCATCACTACCCACTTTCAAGGCAACTACAAATTGCAGACCACTATCATTCACAGTATTGCTGAAACTCTTATCATGGTCCCTCTCTCAGGCCAGTTTAATTCAGCAAAAAGCATTGAAGGCCCACTTCAACGAGACCCCCTAGGGCCAGCCATTGTAGATGTGGGGGGAAAACAATCCTCAGTTCCCTTCTTTACTTATAGTATTATCTTAATTTTATATCTTATTTTCATCTTTAGCCATTTCCTCTATTGCACCTCACTGCTTTTATATCCCTTACCCAAAACCTCTTTGGGTTTTTTGTTTGTTTCTTTATCTTTATTGTTGAAAATATTACAGATGTCCCCTTTTTACCCCCATTGATCCCCTCCACCCCTTATCCACCCCACCCCTAGGCTTTCCTCAGACCAATGTCTGTGTCCATGGGTTATGCTTATAAACATATAAGTTCTTTGATTGATCTCTCCCCACCCACTCCCCCACCCCCACCTCCCCTCTGAGATCCCTCAGTCTGTTCCATGCTTCTATGTCTCTGGATCCATTTTGTTCATCAGTTCATTTTGTTTATTACATTCCACATATAAGTGAGATCAAAACCTCTTTGAGCCAGATGGTTTTGGAGTTTAGAATATTCCACTTACCATAAGGAAGATAGTATTCTCTAAAACTGTCTTAATCAGCAACCTGTAATCAACACAGTATTTCTGTAACAAAACATCAACCTTCAAACAAAGTAGGATAAATGAAGACAATAAGTAAGTCTTAGGTTAGGTCAGAGTTTTGCCACTAAATGAGCTACAAAAAACAAACAAACAAAAAAACACCTTTAGTAATTTTTTTAAATATTCAAATATGGAAGCTGTTAATAAGGGCTGTCAGCCAGTATTTAATGGCACTGCAGATAAAACTCTGGACTTCTTGTTCTACAAGTCTGATTTCACATCACTGCCTCATACTTTTTAGTTATGTGACTCTAAACAAATCATTCTTTAAGCTTTTTTTTCCACATCTAAAATACAGGTCAAAGTAGAATTTTTTTCATAGCATTGTGTGTATTGAATAAAAACACACCTACAAAAACAACACAAATTTGGGCTTAGAAAGTATTAGAAAAGTTACATCCCATATAATGTATTTGATGTTGATGTATCAGGCTCTGTATTAAAAACAAGACTTGTTTTAGTTCTATCCCTGACTTAGCCCCTTGGGATTTGCTCTATTTTCCACCCATAATAGTAATCAAGTAGCATTACATTTTCATATCTCCAGCTACTCAATTGTGCCTTTCTGCCTGATTACTCTGACCATTTAATGAAAGCAGCCAGCAACTGTGTGGCCCCCTAATCAGTTACTCAGCAGCAGACAGTGCTAACAACCTGAACATGTGAAGTGACAAGCAGGAGGTTTTTTCTTGCACAGGAACATAAGTAAGAGTTAAATACCTGAAAAATAGTCTTATAAAAATGTTAAAAATATTATGATTACAAAAAGTAGTCATTATCATTCCCAGTCAAATCAAGCACCATCAGTTATTGGTACTTGCCTGTAATAAATCATCAGGAAAGCCGGTTAAACACACTTTCCAGCCACCCAAAACCTGGATAAGATTTCTCTCCTTACCTCTGTGTCAAAGTTCTTACATGCCCAGTGCAAACAGTGTGTAAATAGAAGCTTCTGGGCCACAGCTCCTTTCTAAGATGCTCAAATAGTACCAGCAAAGCAGGCAGCAGAGGGCCTGGCACATAGTAGAATCCTGTTCCCTCTCTTTTTTATAGTAATTGTCACTTTCTGTCACACACTATTGACATGTATGCACAGATCTTGTCTCCTCTACTAGACTACAAGTATCTTCAAATTGGCAGCACTGTGCTGTCCTCTCCTGACACCCCCCAAAGGGATCTGTAGCCTCAGGAAGGACCGTCGGGGCAGAAACAGCCTCAGCAAAAATCCCATGAGATGGAGAAGGGGTGCTTGAAATCTTACAGTGGACAAAAAAAAGGACCTATTGATAAAATATAATAAAACAACTTTATCATCTCAAACCAATAACTTTCTCCTCTAATTTGGATTAAACAGACACATTGCTAAGTAGAATTAACAAGGAAGAGCAAGTCCTGCTGAGAGGCAATATCCTGCAGTTCCTATTTTGTTGGAACTAATAGGTTGTTTAAAAAGAGAACAATTCAGGTTAACTTCTCAGGATAAAATAGCCCGTACAGGTTATAAGACTGGTTGGAATAGGCAAGAGCCACCAGCTTTTCTGTAACAAAGACAAAAGCTGCATGTTTTCCCATAGTAGCCTAGTAAAAGCTCATCTGTGCAGCTTCACTAAGGTCTTGTTCAGTTTTTTCTTCCACTAACTGTGTAAAGCAACAGATCTTTGTGTGGCTAAAATGCATGCAGTAAAAATCCACCATACATCTTTAAACAGCTCAGTATCTTTATTTCTTTCAATTTCCTGCTAAAACAATAATGATCAGGCACCATTTGTTTTACAGTTCTACAAATGGGGATCATTTTTATTCATAAATAATACACCATCCTCCATAACATGAGGTACTTGAGTTTTAATATTATTTATTTGGTATGTTTCTTAATTTGCATTCTCTAAATGCTAATTACTTGCTCTATTGAATTTTCACTTATAAAATCATGTCCAAAGCAGTTATACAGTATAAGTGGTAAATGCTATAAAATAATTACAAATTAATTTCCCTGTTTCCTCTATACCAAAATGGCTAATTGTTCTTTTAGTTGTGCTGAAAGAATTACTAAGAAATTTGAAGGAACAACATGCTCTTTAATTTTTTTTTTATTATTTGCCAGATGTCGTTAGAGTTTGACTACATTTTTAATAAATGTAAGGTTCATTTTATCCTCAGAAATATGATTACTTCAACTAATATTGCTGAAATCTTTATTAATTTATATATTTTCATTTCATGAAATAGTTTAGACATGCAAAGAGATATCAAGAATAATAAAATGTATTCTTCTGCTTAACAAGCACATTAGCAGTGGACCTGAAGTCCGTGAGTGTCCTACCCTCTTCAGTCTCCTCCTTTTCCCATAGAGAACCACTTTTCTGAATTGGATATTTATGTTTTTTGTACATTCTTTTAAGCTTTTAGTGCATATATAGGCATCAACTGAAAAAAAAATGACTATTTGCATAATTTACACCTGCCTTGTATGTTTTCATACTGCACTGCTTCTTCTGTTAATTACGTTTTTGTTCAACACAATACTTGAGATTTGCCAATATGAGTACATGTAGCTATATTTTATTTATTTTTCTTGTGGCATAATATGCAACTATATATTGCATTGTATATGATGCACTACTTATATAAAAACTGCACAATTATTTTCCCATTCTCCTGTGTGGTAGACCAGCTTTAAGATGGGCCTTCAAGATATCCAAGTCACTGCATAATCTCTTTCCCTTGGGTTTGGGAAGGACTTGTGAAAATGATTGGATTTCACTCCTCTGAATATGTTGTTAATCACTTAATTTGGAGTCAGTCAAAAAGGAGATCATTTTGATTAGGCTTGACCTGAGCAGAGGGTCTGGCCCTTCCTGAAGAGAGAGATTCAAAGCAAGAGAGAGCCTCCTGTTGACAATGAAAAACTAAGCTGTCATTTTGAAGGGCCATGTGGCTAGGACCTGAGGGTGATCTTTCAATTGCAATCAAGAGAGCAGGACCCTCAGTCCTACAACCACAGGAACTAAATTCTGACAACAACCTGAATGAGAGTAGGAGACCCAAAGCTCCTCATGAGACCATAGCCCAACCTACTCTTTGATTTCAGCTTATAGACCCTGAGCAGAAAACCTACCAATACCATACCCACACCTCTGACCTATAGAAACTGAGATAATAAATTAGTGTTGTTCAAAACTGCTAACTTTGTGATAATCTGTAACACAAATATAGAAAACTAATGCATGCAGGTTTTGGATTTTGGTTTTTTAATATGTTTTGCTCCAAATAGTGCTGCCCTGAGCATTGCACATTAACTTGTGCACATGTGAAATTCTGCACATGTGAACATTTATTTAAGGTATGTAGCTAGGAATAGAATTGCTGAGTTTTAGAATAAAGATATCTTCAACTTTAATGGAAGTACTTTTACCAATTTATCTGCTGTCAGCAATATATGAGAATGTTCCATACTTCACAACTAAGCAACAGTTAGTCTTGGTCTTGTTGGGTTATGTCTTACTTTAAACATTTAGTTCTTCATTTAACCCAAATTGATTTTTGTGGCTGCTGTGATAAGGAAAAATCTTACTTTATTTCCATTTGGATAACCCATTGCCACAATACCACTATTACTAGTGTATCCATCCCCCGCAGTTCTGAGTGCCAGCTGTAATATGATTCCATATGTGTGTGCCCAGGTTAAAACACACAAGTTCCCTCTTCATCTGTTGCCATTGAATTTTTTTTTTTTTTTCTGGTCAGCCTCCAGGGAAGCCCAATAAATATCCAGCTTTACTCAAGTATCTCAGTTAGCCATCTCTACCTTTTAAGGGTCCATGACTTTGCCCTCTTTGTGCCTGTCACAACACTAAAAACCAAAGTCTAGCAGAGATCATAAATCTCCTAGGATTGCCTTTCCTGGACTTAAGCTACTTAGTTTTTGGTCCTGGAGTTTCCATGATTTCCTTGGGATCATAACTAGGCCTTTAAAAGAATATTTGTTGTATTTTATCCAGAATATCCTGGGATTTTTTTTTTTTTTTTTTTTTCGTATATGATGAGACACTGAGGTTCACTAATAAATTTTTGAGGAGAAAAAAACCATTCTGACTATCTTTTAGATAAATTGATTGATTGATTTTTTTAAATAGGCACAACCTGAGACCAGGCTAGCCCATCTCCCTTTACCACTGGCACCTCACATTTCTTTGCATTTGTTTGCTTTATGGATATTGTCTTTTCTTGATTCTCACATCCTCATGTTTACACTCCGCTAATCTGCTACGCCATTGAAATCCATTTTTCATAAAATATCAGGATACATCTATTCACAATGAATACTAAATGAAGCATGTACCTGTTGTATTGTAGTTTGTAATTTAGTCAACATTCTCTATGTGATGAAGCCATGAGTTGTGCACACATCAACAAATATACTAACTGCCTTCTTTAACTTATAATATAGTTGAGAATATATGGAAGAAGTCATTTTAACCCATAGTAGACATAAGAAAGGACTCAATAAGCCAGAAGGTGAAATATGATATCAAAGATATCCTGGAGAGTATTTAAAAAGTCTGGAAACCTCTATGTGCCAAGCAATGTGTTTTCAAATATCTCATTTTAATAAGAGGAAGAGACTGCTTCCAGGATAGGAAGTCTGCCAAGCTTTCTGAGAAGCTGTCTTTAGGGGTGCCTATGATTTCAACAAGTAAGGATGTGGGTAGTGGTGTTAGAGGAGGGTATTCCATAGAAGGACCACAGAATGGGTAAATCAGATACGTGGAGAAGCGCAGGGCATGGAGGGACACATGACAAAGGAACTGCAGCGTCCGTCTGAAGCAGGGTGATAGTGTCTGCAGAGGTTGGGACTGTGATGCAGGGGAGCCATTGAAGATTTGCTTTACTCTTTCTTATTTTTTTCCTGGAGAATATTGGAAGAGCTATTTTGAGGAAGGTTACAGGGAAAGAAATGTTATTTCTCTGAGGAGGTATTTTCATTGAACAAAATTTATTTTTATTGACCAGAGACAAAAATTTATGATAATTTGAGGAATTTAGAAAATCTTTAGGGCAGGGGAAAGGAATTTTTTTTTTTCTGTGTGGCTACTATTATGTCAAATATTCCACAATCTTTTTTTTTTTTTAATATATCTTTATTGATTTTAGAAAGAGAGAGAGGGAGAGATAAAAATATCAATGATAAAAGAAAGTCATTGATTGCTGCCTCCTGCATGCCCCTTACTGGGGATTGAGCCCACAATCCAGGTATGTGCTCTGACCAGGAATTGAACTGTGATCTCCTGGACCCTAGGTCGATGCTCAACCACTGAGCCACGCCCGGCCGGCCCAGCTCTTCCACAGGCCCTTAAAGCCAATTCCATCTGAGGGTTTAGGCCAAATTGCCATCAATGCCTGGGTATAGCTCTGCAATATAAACTATCAATTTGCTTTAAAATTTTAAGTAATGTAATGATATAGCTCAATATAATTATCTTCCCCTCAAAAAGCTGTAAAATTAACTTTGTTTCCTTTCTGCTGTAATATCGGAGGGTTTTTTTCCTCCTATTTGAATTTATTTTTGTGGTGATTCATCAGTAGCATGGTGATAAAATATTATACTGTGCACTTTCTTTTAAAGGATGGTTTCAATGCAGCATGAGTCACACAGAGATGGCCACCTTTTCCTGTTGTTGTGTGTTGGTATTGCAATTGTAGAAATTATTACATTCTTTAAATAAAACATCTTTATATTCCAATCCCAGAAGTGCACTCCATTAAGGAGAACCTTTTTTGCACTTCATTGTATTTTGGTAGTTTTCTACCAATCGTTTTATTTGGAGTTTTTCAACTATCAATTGCCACATTCCATTAATATTACTTTTATAATCAATCTACTCCATTGCACCAACTTCAAAAATAAGTGAGAGACATTGATGAGGAGTAATTGTCTTGGCCGTTAAGATGAGCTTTTGGAAGCCTATTTTCAGTGATAAAAAAGGTAACTATATTGATCTTCAAAAAATGCTCTTTGTAGCATTATTTGCCATTGTGAAAATTTTGAAGCAACTTTAATGTCCAAACATAATGGAATATTTAAGCAAAATTTAAATGTGGTGCATATTATACAGTTATCAAAACTATATTTTTACAGAATAATTAAAAGTCATGAGTGACATAAATGATGATGATAAAAATTAAACAAAAAAGCATAATACAGCACTATATTTGCAGCTGAATTCAATTTTGTTTCAATTACATACATATGCTTAGAAAAAAACTAGTAGAACATTTTCCCTGGCTGATGTGGCTCAGTTGGTTGGGCAGTGTCACGTGTACGGAAATGTTGATGTTTCCATTCCCAGTCAGGCCACATGCCTGGGTTGCTAACTTAATCCCTGGTGGGGGCATGCAGGAGGCAGCTGATCCATGTTTCGCTCTTGCATTGATTTTTCTCTCTCTCTTCTCCTCTCCCTTCCTCTGTCTCTAAAAACCCAATAAAAATACTTACAAAAGAGTGAAATAAAACTGGTAGAGTTTTCAAATTCTAAAACAAAAGTAAAAATACAACCTGTTGTTTGAATTATAAGTAACTTATCATTTATACCATTGGATATTTTCTAATTTTGTACAGTAAATGGCTTCTTGGTTTAAAAAAATAAAGATAGGTAGGTAGATATATGATTATATAAATAGATATAAGACCTTAATTTATAATTACACATCGGTAAGAAAAAAATAATTACCTCATATATTTAAAATAGCAAGGACATAAACAGGTAAATTTTTTAAAGAAGAAAAGTCAATAGATACATATAGATCTATATAGGTAGTATATATTATTAAGTAAATAGTATTATATAGCTATAGACCTATATAGATATATACTTTTAACAGATATACAAGTTGTAGAATAAGACTAATTTTAGTTAATGACTTGTAAAATCAGCTTTATTGATCTCAAATCATTTCAAATAAATATTTACTTGTAAATAACTATCAAATTTATTTTCTCACTATTAGAGTAGTAATTAAGCCTATCAGAATCAAAGCAAAGCTTTGAAATTTTTGTTTGTAATAGAAAAGAACAGGCAATATAATTTGCAGTAAAGATCTCAGTGAACTTAGTGAAATGAGGATTCAAGGCCAATTAAAAGAGAGCAAACAATAAACAAACGATTTCTAAAGTATAGTATTTTTAAAATGCAAAATATAAGCATTTCTTGTCTAAAGCTGCTTTCTATTTGAAGTCAAGTTGAAAGACCTTGTTCTTGAGCATGCTTATACAAATGGAGAGCAAGAAAACATGAAATTTGCTGTGTAGACTCCATGGGATTTTTTGATACAGAAGTTTTCTTAATAAATCCACAGTTTATTTAACAATAGGACACACACCTGTGTTTTATTGTCTATTTTGTATATGTTATTAAATCTTTATTGCACCAAAAGTAAAGTAACAACTTTCATCTGTAATTTTATAGCACATATTTGCCTATGAAACACATCATTTACATTATGAAAATTTTATATGACTGACATTAGCAACATCACTAATTAAGAAATAGGGCATAAGTACTTGAAGAAACTTGACAGTCTGTTCTATGAAGAACATTAATTCAGAAGTATCCTATTTGCATAAATCTCCAGGTCTCATTTCCACAGCTGTTTGTTCTGTCAGCTAGATGGTTGCATTTCAATAGTATTTTAACATAGCTGGTGGAAAGTATACCTTTCAACTAAAAATATCATGCTCTGCAAGGAAGATTGTTAGGGGTAAAATATAAGTTCTTTCAGTTCATCTTGATATTTTTCCCTAAAATTAATGTTTCTAATAGAGGAACTTCAACATTTCAGTCTTTATTAAAATATTTTTATTATTAAAATACATTCTGTAACTTTAGACTCTCATGAAAATGAAAATGTTAATGAATGGAGCTTATTTTAGCAAAGAATGAAAAATGCTGGCAATGTCTATTTTTTATTAATCAGTCCAGCATAATATGGAATTTCAGATGTGTAGCCAGTACTGTGCTTGACAAAGGAGGCAAAAAATTTTAAATATTACGTAGACTGGGCTTGTATATTGTTTGTTTTGGTAATTTAGATAGTGAAAGGAGATCATCAATTATTAGATCTCAAGAAGTCTTGTACCTATAAAGTTCAAAAGAACGGCAGGAATTTGAAGTCAACAGACTCCAGCGTAGAGACCTGGCAACACCATTTGCTACCTGTAAGCCTAGGTTAATCATTTAAGGCTTCTGCATTTCAGTTTCCCATCTATAATAGGAGCTATAGTACGTACGCTAACTGATTCATAGGGTTATTGCTAATATTATTCTAAATAATGGACAATTAATTGCTTTGGGAGCTGTAAGCACCATATAAATACTAGTCATGGCTCAGTGTCTCTTATATCATTATTACCTTACCCTGAAAGAAATCCTAGGATACTGTACAAATCCATGATTTTGTCTACATTTTCATTTATGGTGTTATATGTAAAAGTTAACTGAAGAATGGCTAATGTTTAAAAGAAAAGAGATAGATACACCTATACACACTTTTATAACTAGAAAAAGAGTCACTGGTTTTTGCAAATGAGCTTCTGCCATCTTTCCTTTTACTCTTGAAATTATATTGAACTGTAGACTCTACTTAAAGTAATTTGCTGCTGGAATAGGCATAATGTTTTGATGTCTGCTTTGCTTCTAATTATGTTCGAGCTCATTTCGACATTTAAGGCCAATTACATTAGTCTAGATTCAGTAAGACTTTTCCATAAATTTGACCAGCAAACAGCCTTCTTCCCCTCTCTTTTTATTCATTTAGATGGAATGCTTAGCAACAAGCATATTTTAGGAATTATGAAAGTAAATAATGTGGGTTCATTTTGAAGAAAAGCAAAGAACAGTTGGCCTTTCTGGCCAACATAAAAGGCAGTCACAAAATTAATTGAAACCACGAGTTTCAACTTTATTTTTTTTAAACCACAAAGAATAAGGCATAGAATGTTCATTTTACAAAGATTAATATTTTAAATATTTCACTTATTAACTACAAAGGTAATTGATTTCAAAGATCTCAAATTCCAGAGAGTTCACATGCAAAGACATACATAGCACCCAAAACTTTTCCACTTAAAAGTCACTAATAACTAAACTCTCCAGAACAAGGCCCTGCAAGAAAATTCAGTCAGTGTTCCATTGTGTTTTAAGATCACAGATATGTCTGATGACTTAAGATAAAACACAGCACCTAATTTACTTATTTTCAGTCCACTTGCTAACATCACAACTTTTGCTGTTTATTAAATAAATACTATGATGTATGAGTTGACAGCAACAAAAGGCACTATAAAGGCAATCTATAGCATGTATTAGTAACAAAATAGTCACTGTAGCCTTTTTCTATAATTTTTATAGGTAAGATATAATCTGGGAAAATGGACTGGAAAGTACATCATGTAAAAACAATGTTTTTCAGTTGGCTGCCAGTACTGATGAATAGATCACAGAATAGTAGACACTTAGAGCTAGAAGGTATCTCAGGAATCATTTAGGTCAAAGATGAAATAAAATGATACCATTAAAAAACACTGTCACACTTTCAAAAGTATGTATCTAAAGGAAACATCTTAACATATAAATGATTTATTCTATATAATTTTGCTCTTTATAAAAATGGAATCACACTGTATTTGACATAAAAAGTTTTGTCATAAAAATATGGAGAAATTCTAAAAATGTTAACTAGTATAATAGAAGTTGTTTTTACTTGGGGTAATTTCTTTAAGACAGATTTTTAAAAAATTATTAAAAATGTTATTTGTATAGTGCTTTAATGTTTATGAAGTACTCACACATACTTTATTTTGATTCTCAAAACAGTCTTCAGAGAGTGATGATATGATCACACATTTGAGAAAGATTGGTGTCATCTTCATCAAAGATAGTGTTTACCTAGAGCCCATAAGCCAGTCAGTGATTCATTCCCAAACTCAGTCTTGTGAGTGCAGAAATGATAGCTTGGTTCTTTGTCTCTCTGCCCTATGACTCACAGAGGGTCATGCTCTTTATCTCAGCCCATTCAATCCCTATCTTAAACTGCAGCCCTTCAGCTATTCCTTCTAGGAATGGCACCTCTTGAGAGTGAAGACAGAGATGAGGTAGCCAAAGTTAAATCAATAGAAGAAATTTTGAAAAGCTTGTGGCTGACAGTGCATTCGCCAAAGACAACGAAGAGGCTTGCCTGGCGGTGCTGCGAGGCTCCTTTAGAGACTGTGGTCTAACTTTCTCCACAGTACAGCTGGATGGGTAGGTGCAGCCATGGAGAATTAGATTCACCTAGGAGTTGGCATTTTTCCTGAGAGCCTGGCAAACAAGACAGAGAAATGGAGTTTGGAGAACTGAAAAGAGTGTAATTGAATTGATAGACCATGGAATTTCATCTAAACTAGAGAAAGAATTTCAGGTCAAAAAATGGCTACTGTTGATGGCTTTAACATTCACTCCTATGTTTTTACTCCAAATTTCAAATCCACAGAATTTTTATTTATAGGCAACTTGTTTGGCCACAGGAAGTGATAGCTCTTAGAGCTTTTATTTATTATAGGTTTTGAACTACATTTAATGCCATTTGTATTGGTTTATCCCAACCCCTAATTGTCCATAAAACTTTGATCCTGTCAGTCATGATTTTGCCAACCAATGCACTTTTTAGAAATTTAACTTCAACGATAGGTAGTTCCAACATTTACTATATATTAAAGTCATGTTAAATTTTGGAAAAGCTTGGAATAGTTGAGTAAGTTTTAAATAAAAAGAACTATACAACAAAATATATTAAAGAATTATGAGTTTTTCAGAAGATAAAACTCCCCTAGATATTATTACTATTTGAAAGGGGAAAAAGAAACAAGGAGGTTGAGCAGGTGAATAATTAAAGCAATTAAAATCAAAAGTGTTGTCACTTTTGCACTCATTGAATGCCATCAAAGCAAGTCTTCTATTTCAGGGTTGACTGGTAGTATAACACAGCAGGGAAACTCTCAGTAAAAAGGTTGAGCTACTGTATAAGTTGTAAAGTAGATTTCATTTTGAAAGCAAATCTTTTGTCAAGGAAGAGTTCTTAAAACCAGCTAAAGATAAATAAAATAGATGCAAATAATATTGTAAAATGAAAGTTGTATGTTGACAATATCAATTGTATTCACCACATTTGATAACTTTTATGTATATATATTTAAAGTAAAAGAAATACGTCTTACATGTATTTTAATACAAACAGTAAACAACATATTAAGTAAATAGTAATTTATTTTTTTAAATGTATCTTTATTGATTTCATAGAGAGGAAAGGAGAGGGATAGAGAGATAGAAACATCAACGATGGGAGAGTCATTGATTGGCTGCCTCCTGCATGCCCCCAACTGGGGATCAAGCCCGCAACCCAGGCATGTGCCCCAACTGGGAATCAAACCCCGATCGCTTGGATCCCGGTCAACGCTCAACCACTGAGCCACACCCTGCCTGGTGTAAATAGTAATTTACAAAAACATATGCTCATACAAAAACCTGTACACAAATGTTCATGGCAGCATTATTCATAATAGCCAAAGAGCAAAAACAACCCAAATTTTTATCAACTGGTGAGTAGCTAAAATGTGGGATATCCATATAATAGCATATTATTTGGCAATAAAAAGGATTGAAGAGCTGATGCATATTACGACATGGATGAACCCTGATCACATATTCTAAGATTCCATTCTTAGAAAATGTCTAGAATAGACAAATCCATAGAGACAGAAAGTGTATTATTGATTGCCAAAAAGCTGGAGGGGAGAAGAATGGGGAGTGACTGCTAACGGGCAAAAGGGTTTTGGGGGGAGATGATGAAAGTACTCTTAAATTAGTCCTAATAGTTGCACAATTCTGTGAATAAACTAAAAATCATTTAATTGTATACTTTAAAAAGTGAATGTTATGATATGTTAAATATATTTGATAAAGCTTTTATTTTGAAAAGTTTAATACAAGGGTATTTACCCCCTTCCTAGTACCCCAGTCCTTCCTATTTTATTGTTCCAAGTTTATTGTATAGGCTTTCCAGCATTTTTATACATGCAAAAATATAACTAGATATGTAATTACAAAGAAAATCATGCTGTACATTCCATTCACTATATAATGATCAAGACTTTTAGTGGGCCAAAGACCCCGTTCTCTGCTCTTAGATATGTTTCTCCTGCATCATCCCTGTAACAGGTCACGTCCTCACACTTTTATCTTGTGGCTTTACTCTCTACTCTGATTCTCACCTTTTGAGTACTCCCACATATCTAAGGAATGTGATACTCACCAAGCTTATGATTTTCAAAACCTTCCTTCTCCATTTGGTGAACACCATTGCAGTCTCTTTATTCAGTGCATCTCCCTTCCCATGTAACTTCTGTTAATTGAGATTTTGCTTCCTTGGAATATCAATACGCTTAAAACTGACTTTGTAACGACTCCTCCAGTGTTCCTACTCAACGGCAGAGCCAATCTCTATTCACTATTCACCTCCAGATCCTACTGCTAACCATGCGATTTTTGTCAGTGCAGCTTCCATTTGAAATCTATTAGAGATGTTTTAGGTTGATTTGGTTCTTCCTTGGCGGAGCAGAGTTGCTTGTTGCAGATCACCTCATGTGCAGCTGACCCTTTCTCAGATTAACTGCTTGTCCCTGATTCAGTTAGCTGTGATGAGGCACTTGCAATATGAACAGGGCCTGACCTGGATAGTGATGTTTAATATGTGATCATGTCATTAGAAACAAAAAAGAAAAAGCACTTCTAAACAAAGCTGTTTACCTGTATTTATATCGCTAGATTTGGACTCGAGAGGTAAAGTATCAAAATAAAGTGAAATTACAGAGGAAATATAAAGAAAAATAGTGAAATATGTTCCTAAAATCTAAGGAAATGAGTAAAATAATTAATTTAGAGCCTGAAATAGTTACACTAGCAATAACCACACAAGGAAGGTCCACAATTTCATAGCATTATCATTGAATAGCAGTTACTAGGAAAGAGGGAGAGCAAACACTCTAGACTCATGCCTTAAACCTGTCTTCCAGAAGAACTTGAGAAGAAATTAACTTGGGAAGGCAACTCATAAAGCATGTAGTCATATCTCTCAGTTTAGAAGACTCAGGCTGCAGGGGTGTGCAGAGTCCTGGAAAAAGACAACAGGGATCCTTCAAGTGTAGAAGTCACTTGTTCCAGCTCATTTTACTGGAAGCAAGATAAACTGCTACATGTCACCATTTCTATTTTCCACCTGGGAAGAAAACTTGAGAGTGAAAGCAAGATAATCATAATTCCTGAAAATGAATTCTCTCCTATAATAAACAAAAATTTAGCATAATGAAAGTATGAAGGGAAAAGACGAAAAGAGAAGCCACAAGGGAGCCCTGGGGGAAGAGAGATAAGGAGAGCCCCAGCTGTCATCTCCCACAACACAGAGAACCAAATCCAGCAGAATCAACCTGTGCTTGCTCTCAATGGAATGAGAAAATGGTGGCTGGAGAGAAGTTGGGGGAAGGGACTCCTGGGACTGATTGGCTCTGGCAGCAGTAAAGATTTCCAGAATTTACCTGAATTGGAGAAATATCTGAAGCCTGACATTTCAAATATAACTAACTGTCCATAGTCTCAGCTATATTCCCTCCCTGCAAATCCTTCTCTTCATACTGAAATAAAGGACTCTACTGACTTGGAATGAGATTCTGGAATCAATTTTTGACACTATATTGGAGAGAATGAAAGATCTAGATAATAAAGTTAAAAATAAAAATTTTGACAACTGTGGAACAGATCAAGAAAGTAATTAGTCTAAATTAAAACACATAGTAAGAAGACTCCAAGAAAAATATCTATGAAGGCAAAAATCAAATGGTTCCTGGGTAATTGAAGGCTCCAAGAACAACATCTGTAGGAGTGTAAAAGTGGAATTTATTCCAAACAATAGGTAAATGTGTGAGAATCTGGAAGCTATTAAAGGTAGAAGGAAAAAAGCATATATTTCTTCTCCCAATGGGACATGAGAAAAATAATCAGAAAATATCAGCAAAAACAAAACTAATCTAAACTAAAAATTGTTTAGAAAAGGAATGGCTTAAATAAAGTGAATTAAGTTGGACCAGATTTTGAGCAATTAGTGAAAAGTAAGAAAGGGGACTTCATTTAACCTTGAAAATGTGCCTTCTAGTACCATACATGTCATAACATCAGTGCCCTGAAGGAAGAATCGTTGTCTTAGAGCATTACAGGACTAAACAGTGAACAATATTTTTATAGTTAACATATTGATTATCAATCTACTGACAAGCATGGAAAGACTCAATTATGACTGAAAAAAAAAGTAGATATTGTTGAACTTGAGGATGCAAATGAACACGTGACCAAAGGTGTAAATGAGAGAAGGGGAAAGTAGTGAGATGAGCAGCAGTGCTGAGACCTTATTACATAGTGTGACGGCAAGTGCTCTGGCACAGTCTGATGGAATAGAAATGAAGATTTATGTACAAAATGTGGGAGTGATCCAGAGAAGTAGGGAGCGATGTTGTGCCTGAACTAAATCTCCTCATCAGAGTGAAGTCTATGTCTAAAGTGAGTAAATCAAGAAATATTGAATAGGGCCACGGAGAGCACCATCAGAAGTGTAAGACAGCCCGACCGGGCGTGGCTCAGCCCTTGAGTGTCAACCTGGGATCCAGGCGATCGGGGTTCGATTCCTGGTCAGGGCACATGTCCTGGTTGCGGGCTCAATCAATGACTCTCTCATCATTGATGTTTCTATCTCTCTCTCTCCCTCTCCTTTCCTCTCTCTGAAATCAATAAAGATATATTTAAAAAAAAAAAAAAGAAGTGTAAGACAAATGGTGAAAAACTGTGGCCACTGGGAGATGATGCGGAAATACTTAGGCATACAGCTGTTGCGTATTATTCATTGTTTAATAAGATTTCTTATTCATTAGGAAGCCCATCATTGGATTTCTTTACTACGTAACATTTTGATCATGTGGTATCACCTTGATTAAAATTTTGAAAAGCTAAACACGAAATGAGCAGAAACTGTGTAAGAAGAAGCCTGTGTTCAGATTCATGAATAAAGACAGTAAGTGGAAAGACAGGCCTTTCTTCAGCATTGGAGCACAAACTGAAGACAATACCAGTTTTTCTTAGATTAGTATGATCCCAGCGAATAAAACAAGATGTTTTAGGAGAATTAACATCAAAATAAAAGAATTCTGAGAATAAAGATTTATGAAGAGGGGCCAGTACCTGACCAGTTATTAAAAAGTATAAATTTAGGCATTTTGGAGATGGAATAGATGGATGGAAAAGCATAGAAAGTCTAGAAATATAGCTGAAAGCATAGGAATATTTAACATATAACAAAGGGGATATTTCAAATTAATGAAGAAAACAAAGGTGTTTCAATTAAATTGTGCTGAATCAACTGATCACCTCCTAAAAAGAAAAATAAGATTAATTTCTGTCTCACTTCTCATACCAAAATAAATTCCAGATTTAAACTGATTTAAACTATCATTTCTGTTTCAACATGTTAAACATAATAAAATGAAGAAACTATAAAACTATTGCATAAAAGTATGGGTACATTTATATCTAATCTTACAGTGTGAGAGGTCTTTTTAAGCAAAATAAAGTACTTTAAATAAAAGGTATGACACATAGAAATTTAAAATTTGTATTTGCAAAAATACTCTGAATGATAGGAAAAAAAATCTGTTAAACATGTATGACAGATACAAGGTTGGTCTTCTCAATTTATAAAGAGCTAGTAGAAACCAGTAAGGGGTGGGGGGAGTCAATAGGATAGGAAAATAGCATAATAGAGGGAAAAGTAGTTCAAAGAAACAACTTCCTCCAGGCCTTTGTTCATCACCTGCTTCTCCACCACTTAAATCCTACTCATCTTCATCATGGAAGCCAACTGCCAGCATCTTCACAGACCTGTTCTTAACTTACCCAAGAGGAATACGCTGTTCCTTCTAACTTGCTTCTTGGTAACTTTACCATATTTCTCCTACACACTATATTTTTCAACTTTTTCTTTTCTTAAAGCTGGCCATGCTCATCTTTTTCTTCCACTCTCTTTTTTTTAACCTTTTTTGAAAAATTTATCTTAATTGTTGAAAGTATTACAGAGGTCCTCTTTTTTCCCCATTGACCCCCTCCACTGCGCATCTGCCCCCAACCAGGCCTTCCACCACAATATTGTCTGCGTCCATGGGTTATGTATATAAGCATATAAGTTCTTTGGTTTATCTCTTCCCACCCACCCACCCCCACCTTCCCTCTGAGATCCCTCAGTCTATTCTCTGCTTCTGTGTCTCTGGATCTATTTCGTTCATCAGTTTATTTTGTTCATTAGATTCCACGTATAAGTGAGATCATGTGATACTTATCTTTCTCTGACTGACTTATACTCTCCAGTTCTCTCCATGCTGTCCCAAAGGGTACGAGATCCTTCTTTTTTACAGGTGCATAGTACTCCATGTGTGTAAATGTCCCACAACTTTTTTATCCACTCATCTACTGATGGGCACTTGGGCTGGTTCCAGATCTTAGCTATTGTAAATTGCACTACTATGAACATAGGGGTGCATAAGTTCTTTATAATTGGTGTTTCAGGTTTCTTCCACTCTTGATTATAAATTTCTTAAGAGAACAAACCATATCTTCCTCATCTCAATCCCAAATACATCAAACCTTCAGTAACCACTAACGTTGTTTGAATAAATAAACTAAGCATGTTCTTCAAGGACACAGATCCTGTGGATAATGTCAGTATGTGTACTTGATTCACAACCTCAAACAAACTGTCATTTGGATTTAAATTTCTGTATAAAATCTCAGCAAAACTGATAAGGTACCCTTTCCTGCAGAACACAAATTAATTTTTAGCCTATAATAAAAGTATTTCATGACACTCCCTTTCATTGGTTCATTCCTGTAAGCAGCTATAAATACGCAAATAACGATGTACAGGAAGCTTGGCTCTCAAATACAGTTCACAGCATCTCACAATATGAACTTTCAGGTGGCTGAGTTGTGCAGAAATGAGATTTTTTTCTTCTGAGACTCTGAAAAGAGTAGAGGATAACACCAGTGTTCTTGCCTACGTTGCTTATCTCACAGCAACAGGTTAGAGTTCCACAGCTCCACATTTTGGAGCATTTATTGAATGAGTAATGGTTGAGTGTTCAGGAAAGCAACGCAGTAGGTGAAAACAAATTACATTGGTTTGTGCCCAAGGCACCTGAAGGTATACCTAAATTGTTGGTGTGGGTACCAAAAATAAATTTACTGGGCAGGTTTATTAATTATAAACATTCCTGTTACTTTTGGAGAAAGAAATTTATATCCAGTAAAATTCCTTTAATTCTGGGAGGTGTTTTACTCTTCCTCTATTGCTGTTGAGTCTTTAAGATGAGCACATACTTTCACACTGGTGACATCTCCATTGAAGAAAATACAGTGATCTGATATTTTTATGTGAATCATCTTTGGAACTTGTGCTCCTTGCCTTTGGAGGTAATAAATATTCAACATTAAAAAAAAAAAATGCAGGGGAAAAAAATAATTGTCCTCAATGCTAAGCCCTGGCACACTTATGGGTTAAATAGTGTGTGGAAAAATCTATGAAGCATTTTTATGATGAGTTAAAGCTAACATTCTCTTAGGCACCTAGCAAGGAAAGTATTTTCTTACTTAGTGATCCTGAGTTCAAGTATCAATAGCAATGTATTTCATACTTTTATGAACGGAAGGTTTTGTTGGATAATGAGACTGTAGAAACGTTAACTCAAGGAGAAGTTAAGGGTTTTACACATGGGCAAAACGTTAAGTGGAAAAATGTATCCCCTACTTCAAGATCCATTTACCAATTAATTTCTCCTTTGTTCATATGTTGGGCATTGAACACTTTACTTCTAAAAAAGTTAATTATCTCTAGTAAAGGAAACTATCCTGAGAGAGCTTACTGTGTGAGCAGGACTGGGAAGTAGTAGGTTCAAGGCTTCACAGAACACTGGAATCCATACTCCGAAAAGTACTTCAGGGTCAGAACACATGAGTATCAGCTTAATAGAGTGACTTTGGGCTAATGACCTATCATTCTTAAGCCTCATTTTCCTTATCTTTATAAAGGAAGAGTCAAATTAGATTATCTTTGAGGTCCTTTTTGCCTTTGAGATCCTAATCAGTGTAACAGAGCTTGTATCTTGGGATCAGTTCATCTTTATATTACACTGGACTTTATTTCTTGGAGCGTCAATACCTTTGAATTCAATTTAAGTCTTTATTGTACTGTGGCCTATGAAGACATTTTTAAAGAGTCACTAGATTCCAGTTGTCATCTTTTCCAGACATCATCATGAATTCTCATCAAGAACGATTTATTGGCCACTAATGAGTAAACAATACTTGAATTAGAGATGTATATGTAATCATATAATTAATAAGAAACATATGTAAGAATGGAATTAACCAAAGATCTTTGCAGAAAGAGTGTGAGCCCTGTAGCTTCAGCTGGCTTTTGTTGGAATGCTCTATATTTTTTAGTCTTCTCTTTGTCCATGGTCTTGACTCGGCTTTGAAAAAGAAACAAAACAATTATGAAAAATGTATTTGTGTTTATTAAGTTGCTCAGCATGGCAATATTATTTAGAAATATTTCTTTTTAAAAGAGTCATGTTTTTAATATAACAACTTGATAGAGGGGTACTATAAAAGTAAAATAGGTTACTCTCGTATGCCTTTAAACAATTAAATGCAATTCATTATAAAAACAAATTATGCTTAGCATTAAAAATAAAAATACAGTAATCTGTTGGAAATGTTAAATAGCTTACTTAGAGGAGAAAAAAAGAAAGGCAAATAAGCTATCGTCTTGAATATCTTTCTAATTTTTCTCAACAGTATTTATTACCAACAAGGCTAGTTTTAATTTAGAACAATTATTTTCATTTTCCACACTGAATAGTTAGATACCAGGCTTTTGTGATCTTTTCTTCTCAGCCCTTTCCCATCTGTTGAATCAAGGTTGTTCTTCCCCTGAGCAATCAGATAAAAATCAATAATATTGAGATCAAAGTCCTCAAACACCATATACTAATTTTAAATTGCATGCAAGCCTAAAGCTGGTATTTAATACCTCCATTCTTTTCCTCTGTAGGCATTTATGTCCATGTTCCAGATCCTAACCCAGGAAGGATGGGTAGACGTAATGGACCAAACTCTAAATGCTGTGGGACACATGTGGGCACCCGTGGTTGCCATCTATTTCATTCTCTATCATCTTTTTGCCACTCTGGTGAGTTTAGCACTTTTTTCAGTTATGTCTTAGATTTTGTAATGGGATGAGCATCAACAGATTTTTGGCCTACTTTCAACTTCAGAATGAGAGCCAGAGAACCAACGTAGAGTGGTCTGGTTAGATGAGTTCCCTAAGTTCTAAATTCTAAGTTCTAAGTTCTTTGAGAAACTAGATTTCAGATTTAACTAAGAAGTTGTCTCTATCAGGTACAAGTGTTTGCATGAGGGAAAACAAGACAAAACAAAATAGAAATCTCATATTTGCATACCTACTTAAACACCTCTAATCATTCACACCCTAGATGATCTAAGAATCAAACCAGAACTATGTTATTATTATTATTATTTCTAATCTTGTAGAGATACTCTTTAGTTTCACTTCATCTTCTTCACAGCTGTAATTAAACTGAAGAAAGAAGCTGGAGACCTCATGGTGTAGTCAGTTAATTAGAAATCAGCTCAGTGTTTTTGTGCTATGTGCAATGGAAAGAAACAGATGGGAAAAAATAAAACACATAGACACAGAGCAGCAAATATTTTAATAGCACAATAAAAACTGAATACCAATTCCAAGAAAAAATTGACTTATGTCACACAGACTTTTCTTGTCAATGTATTTTTTATTAAAAAGAAAGAAAAAATGTTATGAAATGTGGCTTGTGACATACTAAAAGATGTAATTCTCAAGTCTTTCTAATGTGAAATGTACATCTCTATATAATAAATTGGTGCATATTTAAGAAGCAAACTTAAGCTCTACTCTTAGTTAAAAATTCCAAGTTAAGGATCTAACTGTTACCCTTTATTAGGAACACATGAAATGAAAACAACTTCTACTACATATTGACAGGCAAAATGTTTCACAATTTTATTCCTAACATTTGGAAAAACCAAGTTAGGTAATATTCCCATTTTACAAATGATGAAACTGAGGCTCAGAGGAGTTAAGTAATTTGTCCAATGGCACATAGAGTCTAAATGTTAGAGTCAGAATATGTCCAGTCCTGCCTGGTCTCAAAGCCATGGCTTTGCAACTACTTATTGCTACTTCCTTAGATTATGAAACTTACTATTGTCACTGAAAATGTCAGCATCAAATCAAACCTCTGCCCAAGAGTCACTAAAATAAAGCAAATTACATATAAACTCTAAGGTCCCTTCCAATTCTAAATATCCATGAATCAAACAAGTGCTTGCCCAGCCGGGTGTAGCTCAGTGGTTCAGCATCGACCTAGGATCCAGGCGATTGGGGTTCGATTCCCGGTCAGGGCACATGCCTGGGTTGCAGGCTCGATCCCCAGTCGGGGGCGTGCAGGAGGCAGCCGATCAATAACTCTCTCTCATCATTGATGTTTCTGTCTCTCCCTCTCTCCTCTCCTCTCTCTGGAATCAATAAAGATATATTAAAAAAAAAAAAGTGCTTGAGAAACAAGATGTTACATTAGAGTTTGCGTTTACTACAGAGACAAAAGCTTTCAAAACTAAGACATGTTTATAAAAAAGCATATGAGGATGCATTGTAAAGTCTTGGGTTCAAACAAGAGAATCACAAAGAAATAGTTTGGACATTTTTTTATATGAGGTAACTTTTTAAATATTCATAAAAGCAAAGAACATTGAGTAGTAGGAATGGAGGTCTGGCTTCCAGAGCCAACTCTAACTGTGCTGGTGTTTCCAGGACCCTTGTCCCTGAGGGCTTTACATACTCCCTTCCACAACCTTTAAATCTGTGCCTGTCATTCATTTATTCATTCATCGTTAATTCATTCACTCATGAATTCAACTAATGTCTATTATGCACCTACTATGAGTTTACGTTCCTTTAAAACTATGGAATAGCTTGGAGAGTATTGATCATGGGTTAAATACAGGACAGATATGACTGAAATCATGGTTGTATGAGAATAACCTATGTAATCGTTTTTGTAAAATATAATTGTTTGCTAACCTCTGCAGATTTTTTACACACAGCTATAAATTTGATCCTTAAGTCAGAGACTCACACATTATAAAAGCAGAAAGAAAACTATCTAGCCTCGAAAATTATTTAGCAAAGTGAATTTTTTTCAAGTGAACTTCTGCCGGGATATAATAAATATTATATTAAATCTGGTACACAGACTTTTTGAGTAGTCTAAATTTTCCTTATTGGACCAAAAACGTGGCAATGATTTTGGAACACTGGAACACTTCTGAGGATTCCTGAGATTCACCTGAGCCTTTAAAAATCCATAGAGCATAACTTGAAAACCCGTATCTAATTTCATCTCTTCATTCTACTGATTTAAGTATCTGCTCAAAACACATTCTAATTTTATTGTTATTTTCAAAAGATAGATTTTAATTAAAACTGAACATTGCAATTGTTTGTTCTTTTATTCATAATTGTTTCAAATCTGTAAAGCAACTGAGAACTGAAAATTCAGTGAGGGCGCTCTAGTAAATATGGTAGAATACAAGAGTATGGAGTTGGAGTCAAAATCTAGATTCAGATTCTAGCGCTAGATGTGTGACTCGGAAAAACCAGACAACTTCCCTGATCTCTATGTCATGTTATATCTGAAATTGAGGATAATAATGCCCCACACCTAGTGCCCAAGTTTTCCATCTCCATGTGAGTTGAGCTTGTATTTGGAAGGAGATTTTAGCCATTAAATAAGCGGATGATGGTAGCTATCACCAACACTAAGTGCCTTTAAGTTTAAGTAAGATTGTGTATGCATTTAAAGCTGTATATTAATAAATTCTAAAATGTTATTATGTTAGTTCATATGTTTTTAACTTTAGAAGTAAAGTATTATTGATCAGTTTAAAATATCCTTCTTCTTTCCCCAATTATCATTGTCTTACAGATAATGATGAATTTGGTATGAATCCATCTTCCAGTTTTAAATCATACTTCACTAAATTTAACATGCTATAAACTATAAAAAGACTCTTATTTCGTGTAACATTAATTTTAAAAAACCAACAACTAAACTATACACATAGATGATAAGGTGCATCCTAATTTCAGTTGTTATAATGTGAAAATAAATGTGCATATTAAAATCAATGAAATACGGTAGACTCCCACACACATATATGTATCCATTTAAAATATATAGTGTTTTAAATTTAAGGTTATCACCTACAAACATTTTACACCATTCATTTTTAACATTAAAATTAATTTTTTAGTTTGAGAAACTCTGCTGCAATGCATGGTGACCACCTTGGTAGAGATACCTGGTGTGCACAGTTCTCTGCCATGATGACTACACACCATTCCAAGGCCAAGTTATATTTGATCATGTGCTTTCCTCCTTACAAATCATTAGTAGCAGCAATTTTCAGAATAAGTGGTATCAAATTCTGTATACATTGTCAGTTGAATTTTTCACTAAATAGTGTTTTTGAAATCTCTTTACCTTAATATATACAAAGCTTATTTGGTATATATAGTCATGAATATATGAAATATGACTGAATATGCCATATTTATCAGGTCCTTTCGTCGTGAATATTTAGGTTGTTTTGGTGAATATTTAGGTTGTTTTACTCATATAATGTTGCAAGTCCATACTAAATCTGGTCTACAGGTTTTATTTATGTGGCCTGTGAGCTAAGACTGGTTTGTGCATTACTAAATGATTGTGTACCTATATAATATCCTAAATGTTGCCTCTTGGCCCTCAAAACTTAAAATATTTACTCTCTGTACCTTTCACTTGCAGACTCCTGCTCTGTAAGTAAGCTACACTAACTTACCCTCCCAAGAACAGTGGTTGAGAATCCCTGTGTGCATACATTCTCACTTATGGTTGATATTGCTAGACAGCCCCCCCCAACATTGACCCTCTCATTCCTCCCCCTTCCCCCCTTCCCAGGCCTTCCCAGAACAACTGTCTGTCCATGGGCTATGCATATATGCATATTAAGTTCATTGGTTAATCTCTTCCTGCTCTGCCCTCTTCCTTCTGAAATATATTAGTATGTTGTATGCTTCAGTGTCTCTGGATATTTTTTGATATTGCTAGACTTTTAAGATTTTGACAGTCTTATGAGTTCAATGTTGGTATTTTCCTTAACTTGCATATTTGCATTTCCATAATTATTGATAAGGGTGCACTTCATATGTTGATCAGCCATCTTCTTTGTGACTCGCCCAATCATATGCTTTACCTATTTTTCTAAGATCTAGTTTGTCTTTTTTAAATTCATGTGTTGGAGTAGTACATATGTTCTGGGTGTTAATCCCTTGACTACTATATAAATGTCTTTTCTTAGGCAGTATTTTGTTATCCCAATTTGTGATATCTTTTTGTCATCTTTGTAATTAGCTAGCTGATATTAATAATAGAAAAGGAGCGAAGGGGAGGCCAGACATTGTAAGCACGGTCATCTGGGCAGCTTTGCCAGGAAGCTGCAACTTCATGCTCCCCAGAAAACAGCAGTTCCATTCCCTGCAGATCACTGGGGAAAGGGATCCAACAAAGGGGGAGATGGGCACATGTGCAATGAAGTCAGGGTGTTGTAGGAAAGATGCTTACCTGTCAGTGTAACATGGAGGAAAGATATTTGACTGGGGGTAGAGTACTGCAAGCACATGAAATCTTGGAAGGTTAAAATCCCCAGACAAAGAATTCTGCCTCTCTTGCTTTGCTCCAGCTCCCTTGCATTCTCTTGCTCTGTGAGCCACTCTCGCCTGCCCTCTCTCCATAGCCATGTGGCCTTAAGCAGCCCCATGGCCCAAGGCCATGCAGACCGCACACACAGTGGACTGCAGCTGGGAACACAAGCTAAGCTAGCCAGATGCTGGACTGGACTGTGCTTTAATATGGAGGGGAAACTCTGGGCAGTGGTTTTAATCCCAGCCCTGCTGAAGATAAGGCTGGACTTTTCCCATGGCAGGACGGAGGGAGATGGGAACTTGGAAGGGAATCCCCTTAATTTTATATCAACAATAAAGCTTTCCACAATACCTCAAGAATCCTATTTCCATCAGCAAGAGGCGAGGACACAAGGCACCCCACTAATAACATTTTGACATTTTTTTTATGTGGCCAAACTATCAGTTTTTTACTTATGGTCAATATTTATTTTGAACTCACATTTAAGATATTCTTTCTCACCCTGAGGTAATAAAAATATTCTCCTCGATCTTCTTCTAATTGCTTTAAATGTTTACCTTTTACCTTTAGGTATTAAATACATCTCAACTTACTGTTTACATGTGGTATAAGTTAGGTTAAATACACTGCTTAAATAACTCAAATTGACTTTTCTCAAACACATTTATGTTAATTCTTAAAGCGTTGAGATATTTAGTTGATTTCTCTGATTATGAACCTAATGCAAAAAGGTCAGCTATTCATATATTTAAATTTATAAGGTACTTTTTTTTAATGAGAGCTAATTAGTTCAAAGAGAACACTGCAACTAAACTAAAGCTGAGAATGTTATTTCTAACTACCCAAAAGCCTAGGAACTGAAGTCGCTTCCCTGGGGGTTTTGTTTAAAGTTGATCAGCAATTGTTTTTCTTTTCCTGCTTATCCTCAGACTGACCGTCACTGTAATGGGCTCTATTAAATTAGCTCAATTTGATTCTGCACAGTTTTATTAAATCTCAGCTACTATGTGTACGTACTAACCTAATCCTAACCAAAGTGGGAAAGAATGTAATCCCTGTCCTCTTTGGGCCTACAACTAGTACATAAATAGGACTAGTAAGCACAAAGGAACCAAAAAATAAAACCTGTGATTCAAGGCCTAGTGATACATATGATGAAACTGCCATGAGCACATGCTGTTGTTGCTTGTTATGTGATCAATGCCCACATAATAAACATCTGCTTCCCAGTGATTCCAGCCCTACCAAATCTGAAATAGTGGTCAAAATATTGACAGTAAAGCAGCCAGACATTGTTTGTGAACCAACAAGTAAATATGTGCAAGGAGGTGATAGGCCTGTGCTAATACATATATCACATTCTCTTAAAAACTGGACATTTAATACATTAAAAATCTCTATTCCATAAGCCTGTCTTTAGGCTTGAACTTGTCTTAAAATGAGCATTTTTGTTAAATTATATGTTTCTTTTCGCAAAATATTACAAAGCATTGCAACCCAAATGAAAAAACGTCCACATAAATATACAAACTCTGATTGTTTTTTATCCAGGCTGGCCAGTGGTGCCACACAACTGGTGAGTTTCTCATTTAGTCTTCCCAGGGACAGGCATGTACAAAGCAGCAAAAAAAAAAAAAAAAAGGAAAGAAAAGAAAAAAAAAGAAAGAAAAACTGCTTCCCTGCAGTTTGTTCTGGCATAAAAAAAACAACAGCAGGCTATTCCATCACCCCCTGGGGGCACCAATTTTCCAGCTCACAATGAAAATCAAGCTTAAGTGCTCAGCAAATGCATATTCATAATCATTACCTATTATGTTTTTAAAACTTCTTTCTCATCTGCCAGGTAGTATTCTGTATTTCTGTCCTGACTGCAGTTTGCCGAATGCTTGTGGAATTCATATTTTTCTTCACTTTTACCATTGACTTGGGGATTAAGGACTGTGGAAGACTTAACCAATTGAAAGAGTCTATTTTTTTTATTCTCAGTGTTTTTCCTTTATTATTGTTTCAAAGGAAAGCCCTGTGATGTGAATACTGAGAGAAAATGTAATTAAGGATCCATTGTGGATAGTCTTTTTGTTACCTTTGAAGTGCTTAAATTAACACAGCAATCTCCTGATTTTGCTTCTGCTGTGGCAGCTTTCTGAGAATAGTCATATTTTGCTGACAAAAATGGGCATTCCAAAGTGTAAATTAAATAATTTGATTTTATAGAATTCATTTAAAAGTGCATCTGTGTCGAACATTTCCTATTTTACACTGCTCTGATTACATTTGACTTTTTGTTGACCTGTATAAAAAATGAGATTGTTTCCAACTACAGCCTGCAAGATGGCTTAGGATAGCATGATTATAAATGATAAGAAGGAAAAGAAAAGAAAAACACAAGATTACGGGGTGTTTACCAGATACCTGCTGTGTTTCTATTGCATATTTAAAATAATAATAAAAAATAGAAATTATTAATAGAGTTCACAGTAGAGAAAGAAATAAGAGTAAAGGTGGCATTTTGGCTAAAGGGCTATCTTTAAGCTATGTAAAAAGGAAAAGAAAATAGTAAAAGTAAGCTTTAGAAAAAAACAAAAATGGAAAGGAAAGATACATAAGGCAAGGGTGTAGCTATATGCAGAGTTTGGGAGAATGCAAAATAGGATATGCAGCTACAGAGACAGAAATTCTCAACAAAGAAAACCCATTGTGGTAAGGCCACCCTCTTGTAAAAATAAACTGTAACTTTCAGGAGTCTGAATCATGATAACCCAAAAGTGAGTGTTAGGTAAAGTATGTTGGACTGAATGGTTATGTCTGAATAAAATTGGAGGAAATAATGATACTAGGAATACAACTTCCGTAATTTATTGAATTTTGCTGAAACGTACTGTGGATAAATGCAAGAAAACAAGTTTGTCTGTGGTTAAATGTATAAAACTTAAAACATGGTGAATACCTAGTGAACCCTCAGCTCAGGTGAGTCTGGCTTTTTCAGAAGCTTTTAAGGTGTAAGAGGAGTAGTTAGAAAAAGAAAAGAGGGATCTTAAGGATTTATTGTAGCTGAGCACCTATTAAGACTCTGGGGCAGGCGCCATATTGAACCTGGAAAAGTATGATCTGAAATCCACTAAGCTAGAAGGTCAGCATCCCACCAATATGTTGCTATGTCATTCATAAAAATTCCAAGGATACTTGCCAGGCTTCCAAAGACTTGATATGTGGCATTTTCCACACTGAATGCATTGCCAATGCTAAAAATATCTTGAGAATGGGCATGATAATTTGAGGAAAATAAAGAAGTAGATACCTGGAAAATTTTAATAGTCATTCTCCATTTTTTCATTGACATTGTTGATTCATAATGTTTCAATAGTGATCATAAAATAAGGAAGTGACTAGTACATCAGTTGTATATTACATGGTAGAACAAGTATTTGTGTTGGATATTCATATGTTGGAATGTTAGAAAGCTGTTAAAAGTGGCAAGTAACACCTGGTGTGGCTCAGTGGTTGAGCATCGACCCATGAACTAAGAGGCCACCGGTTTGATTCTCAGTCAGGGCACCCTCAGACAGGGCCCGGGGGTGAGCTCAGTCCCCAGTAGGAGGCATGCAGGAGGCAGCACATGGATGACATTTCTCTCTCTATCCCTCCATCTCTCTCCCTTCCCCTCTAAAAAATTAATAAAAACATATTTTTTTAAAATATGGGAAAAAAGTGGCAAGTAGCCAATGCATGGATATATGTGTATGTATGTGTGAATTTCTTTTTTGAAAGCATTGCACAAATGAAATACTGCTGTGCAGAAAGCATGTACTACTTGTGTTTTAACAAAGCTCAAGAGGAAATGAAAGGATATATCATTAGTCTTTATTCCCCAGGAAATTACATCATTAAAAAAATAGTGATATAGATTCGGTGCCGCATCGAAAATTTAAATATTATATAAATCTAAATACTAAAAAATAGAGCAGAGTACTTTGGTTGCATAATTTAGAACTGGCAAAATATAAAGGTGTTTCATACAAATGATGAAGCTCTTTGAGTTAATGTGGCAAGTCTCCATAAAATGTCTTTATAATATAAATAACATTTTAATATAAACCTGTGAATCACATTTAATGGCTGTGGGAAACCTTTTGGCACAGCACATGTGGCACTTATAAGTAAGTGAACATTGACGGAAAATAAAATTCAGATTATTAATGAGCATTACCTCAGCTTCTTATAAAAACAAAACAAACAAATGAAAAAACGCAGGAACTGAGGAATGATTCTCACTTTCAGACAAAGAATTCATCCCCCAGTCCCACAACTTTCAATACCATGCATTGAGAAGTGGCCCGCACCCCCTTCAGCCTGCCCTCGCCCTCGGTCCAATTCCACACAGCACTGGGTTTGTAGGACAATGATCTGTCTCATTGACAGCGAAGATTAAAAGTGATTTTGGAAACCAAGCTGCCACCCTCCCTTTATTTCTATTTCTTTATCACAGTGGTTATTGCTACCTTATTAGAGTCTGAGAAAAGAACTACGAAGTAATTCTCACCTCCTCACAACCACCTGCAGACTGACCCTGCCTCTCCTGCATCATCTACATCCATTCCAAAGAGAGTCAAAGCCAGCTCTCACCCTAAGTGCCAAGATGTCACCTTATCGCAGTGCCCTACACTTAGGAACTTGGTGACAAGGGTCAAGCTAAAAGTTCATGTATAAATAGTTTTTGGAAGAAACTCAAACTCCACACATATTTTTAAGTAGTTCCTGGTTTTGCCGTCACATTGTCATGTTAATTAAGCAGTGATGCCTAAACATTCAAGAGTATTTGTTGAATGAACTTGGGTTGAATGATAATTTAAAGCAAACTATAAACTTTCTCTTACATAAATCTTAAATTTGTTGCCATAACCCTCCCAACATCTTGTCTCAATTCTGTAAACAGGGAGCTTTCAACCTGCAAAGCCCTTTCAGCATTTTCCCAACAAAACCAGAGCTTTTCCTTTTTGAGCCTTGCCTTCTCTCTACCATGAAAATCAAATCTTATCTGCATGACAAGGAGAAAGTGCGGCCAGCATCCCACATCTGCCTCCCTGTCCTGCTATGAGAGTAGCTATTTTCTTTTTTCTCTAAGAAGAATGTATAAAATGTACTTTAAAAATAAATAACTAAAATGTTATATATTTAATAACCTTTTGCCAAACTGCACTTTTGACACTGCCTAGTTATCATTTCTGTGATCCACTTTAAAATAACTACATTACATGCATAAAAAGAAAAAGCAACAACATCTGAAAGAAAAAATTAACAGAGAAGAAAGGAATCTCATCACTTTGTGATTATTACAATATCTCCCTCTCCTGCCTCCCCAGCCTCCCCCAGCCTCCTCCCTGGCAGCCATGCTCTGCCTGTTCTTAGCTGCTCACCAGGCCCCTAATTAGCCACATGCTCCCAAAGCCTGTCTTTGCTCATATCACCTAGAAAGTCTTTCTCACAATTCTCTTTATACCGAAATTATCCTTCTCCTTGGTATCTTGATGTCTTGGTAGCACAGGGTTAGACTTGGTGCCTCACAATCTTAAGTCGCATTCAGAAGATGCACCAGACCCACTTAACCCAGATCAGCTCTCAGAAATCTAAGTGCTCAGATGACACAGAACTGAATGTGTGATACTCAGCTTGGGTTTAGTTTCTGTTTGTCAGTCTTCACACTTGTGTGGCCCCTCTCTGAACCCTCACTCCAATCTTCACATTCCTGCTTTCTGAAAGGAAAGAAGAATGTTTTCTGGGATGGATGGGGCAGAAGGAGGCAGAAATCCCTGGAAAGAAGCAGGGAGGCAAAGCGTTTTTGGTGGTAGGGTGGCATGCCACACACAGGGGCCACAACAGTACAGGTACCAACCTGGGCATGCTTTGACATTCAAGATTTGTCTTGTACCCACTTCTTTTCTGAACTTGGGGGGGAAATACCCTTGCTGGGGGCCTCACATGGATGAGGGGCAGCCTGGACAGAATTGGGGAGCTGTCTGAGAAGTCTAGGTAGAGAGAGGACCTAAAAGATCCCCTAAAAACAACTTTCCCATCCTTTCTGCCTGGAATGGTAGAATTTCCAAACTTCCCTAGGAGTTGAGAGTCAATGTATAGTACAACACCATTGAAGGAACTATGGCCCAAAGACCAGATGGAGAATGAAGGGATTGAGTGGGGGCCCCCAAAAAGATATGTTCATGTTCTAACTCCAGAAACTTTGATTGTGACCTTATTTGAAAAAAGGGTCTTTGCAGATGTAATTAAATTAAGGATCTTAAGATGAGATCATCCTGAATTATCCAAATGGGCCCTAAATCCAATGACAAGTGTCCTTATAAGAGACAGACGATGACAAGACACAGGAAGAAAGAGAATGCCTTGTGAAGACAGAGGCAGAGGCTGGAGTGATGCAGCCATAAGCCAAGGAACACCCAGGGCCACCAGAGGCTGGAAGAGGCAAGGAAGGATCCTCTGCTAGCACCTCTGGAGGGAGCATGTGCAGCTGACAACTCAATTTTAGACTTCTGGCCTCCGGAACTGTCATAGAATACATTTATGTGGCTTCAGGCCACCAAGCTTGTGCAATTTGTTACAGCAGCCTGAGGAAACTAGTACAGTGTCAGGGAGAATCAGAGATCTTAGCAGGGACTGCTGGAGCTGACATGGTGCCTAATTCAGCAGGGAGAAAGCCCAGATGCCCAAAACAAGTGCCGTGGCTGCCCCTTAAGTGGGACAAAGGAAAGGCCACATGGCCAAGTGCGTCAGGTGCCGATAACAATCACATCCTCAACTTTAAACCAGCCCTAGAAAGAAAAGGAACATTTATTCAAATATAACTGGGTTTTAAAGGATGGAATAGGATTGATCTAGGAAGACTCAGTTTTCAGCCACCAGTGCAAATGGGGGGTTTATGGACTAAATTAAGTTCATTTGTAAAAACAACAAGAAAATTTCCCATATCGAAGTTTATGTCTGTATATTTCCATAAAGGCTATATCATATACCAGTGTTGCTGGGGGAGGGTTAGGTGAAAATACAGTAGCTTCAACTTGTTGAGCAATTAATATTATAGCCGTAATCTTTTCAGGTGAGGGCACTGAAACTCACAGTGGGTCAGTGGTTGCCACATAACTCTTGACTGGCAGAGCCTAACCGAGGTCTCAAACCACAGTGCTCTTTTCTACCAGGCTGCCAGCCTACATCCGCTTAATTCGATTGTGAACTTCATCGTGGTGAGTGCAATATCGTGTTTATGTTCCTGACCAGGCAGTGTCTGACACATCAACGGGGTCCAATCAACTGCCTGTAGAATTTAATCGAGTAACATAACCTCACTGTCCTTAAGTAGCCTGCCATCTGTCTGGTGTTGGGGAAATAATTAAAAATAAAACCTGCCAACCCAGAAAACCTCTCCAGCCAGGCAGACGAGAAAGAAAACAGTTTTATTATTGGATAAGCACTGAACCAGACTGCGATGGGCATCACAGGCAACCCGCGAAGAGATTGCAAAGACAGAAAGTAGCTAACCCTTTCATTCATATCCCCACATTACATCCATGTTCTCAAGATGGAAATGACTAGCCCTCAAGTAAAAAGATTCAATAGCTCCATTTGTTAAATATAGTTCCCAGTAAATTCACCTGGTGATTGGGGTGTCCATCTGTGGTAGGTAATTGCCTTTATCAAAATGAAAACTAAAATTTTTTCATATCTCCATGACAAGTAGGTAGTTTTGCAAAGGATGGGGCCAAGTAGCTAAAATACACACCCACCCACCATTGGAGAAGGGAAGAGAGGGTGCTATTCCTGGGTTGTAAATCAGAACAGGCTTTTTTAGAGCTCTTAAAAAGGTTTATATACATCTCAAAGGGACAGGGAAAGACTGTACAAGGACAATGTTTTCTAAAGAAATGCTCTAAGAAAAGGGAGGGGGCAGTTACTTTCCCTTTTTTCATTGGGGATTTTTTTTTTCTAAAATTTTTGTTTGCCCTTTTACTAGAAAGATAAGAAAATTGGTTAAATTAGAATACAGAAGGTGATCAAGTGCCAGTGAGTGATGGAAGTGGTGTGAGACAGCTCAGACTCGCAGGAGACCTTCAGGTGGATATCTCTGAATCTGAGGCAAGGTGGCCAGGAAAGGTAGACTCCTTCCCTGATGTTATGTTTGATGACAGCATCAAGATAAACATCAAGGTCATGGGAAGGGGCTAAACTTGGAGTGAACTATATAATGTCCTGTTTAGAGTATAATGGCTGGTTTAGAGTAAGCCTGAATATGTCTGTGCCAAGATGCCCATGGTGTGGCAGATATGGTGACATCAGTAAAAATCTATGGTCTAAACCATTCTTTATCTTCTTTAAGTTCTGGTAAAATCCCAAAAGACATGGCTGTAAAAAAGGAAGGGTACTGGCACTTGTCCCAAGTCGAGCATGTCCTGTCAATTTTAATAGTATTGCCTGGCTGGCATGCTCAGTGGTTGAGCATCAGCCTGTGCACCAGGAGGCCGCTGGTTTGATTCCCAGTCAAGGCATCTACCTGAGTTTTGGGCTTGAACCCTGGCAGGGGTTGTGCAGGAGGCAGCCGATCGATGTCGATGTTTCTCTCTCATCGATGTTTCTATCTCTTTCCCTCTCCCTTCCTCTCTCTAAAAAAATAAAAATAAAAAATCATAAAATCAATAAAAATATATAAAAAATTTAATAATATTTAGAGGCTTCTTTTTCCTTGTTATATTCTCATTAAACCTGGGAAAAAGATAGCCATTAACATATATAATAATCTCACTAGTGCTTAAAAGGCATGATGACTAAATTGCCTCGACTTTCTTACCTTCACGCTTAACTGTCTAATATTAACAAGTGGAAATAATGTGTTAAGAGGGAAATTGAAAGTAAGAATATAAATTAAGAATGAAAAAAGATTATCAAGTGAATGTGGAACTTCAGAGAATTCAAAGTTCAAAAGGGACTAGGAATTAAAATATTTTTAAAATTCTGCATTTTTGTTGTTTCTTTTACCTTATTTACCCATTCCAAAAGAAGTACATACCTTTTTAATTTGGAAAATATGGTGAAATACAAAAATAAGGGGGGAAATTCATTTTTCACAAAGGCAGGCACCATTAACATTTCTAAAAGCCTTCTAGTCTTTTTTATTCTTTTCTATACATGGTTGCATTTCTACCATATATACCCTTATCTAATATTGTAGTATAAGCATTTTTTCAATATTAATAAAAACTTACGATGCATTAGTTATCTATTGCTATATAACAAATTATGAACAACTTAAGAGCTTACACTACAATAAACATTGATTATCTCACTCAGCTTCTGCAGATTAGGAATCTGAGACAAGTTTTGCGGGTGTTTCTAATTCAGAGTGTCTGATGAGTTTCTAGTCAAGATGTTGGCTGGGGCTGCAGGCTTTACTAGGGCTGGAGTACCCACTTCTAAGAGGAGTCACTCATGGCTGTAGGCTGGAGGCCTCAGCTCATCACCCCACAGGCCTCTCCATGAGTTTCTTCATGACACGGCACCTGGCTTCCACCAGGGTGGTTGAGAGAGAGAGCAAGGTGAAAGCCACAATGTCTCTTATCACACACGATCATTTCCGTTTCCTGTTGCTTACACATACCAACCCGATTCATCATGGTGGGGACTCACAAGTGTGTGAACACCAGAGACTCACAAAACTGTGAACACCAGGATGACTTTTGCAAGACTAGCTACCACAATGAGAATTTGTAATGGCTGCATGAATTTTATAATAAAGGTCTCTATTAAGTATATTAACTCTTTATGGAAGGTTAGATCTTATTTCCAGTATGTCATTGTCACAAATAACTCTATCAAGCACCTTTGTATACAAAAATTCATCAGTACTTCAGAGTATTTTCTTTGGACATGGTCTCAGAAGTGGGATTATTGAGTTATAAAAAACTTTTACTTAATTTCCATTTTAAATTGGCTTCATAAGCAAATTAATATTTACGTTGCTTATTTCAGTTAACATATGCATTTCTTTCCATGTATTTAGGGTAAATACCTTAAAATACCTATGCAGTGATTCACAACTACATGTTTATTTTTCAGTTAATGCATTCTATATGGTGTATATGTTAGGCAGATATTTTATATCATATACATATGATATTTTTATACTTACGGCATCTGGGTTTTTTCATTGTTATTTAACCATTTTATAGATCCTC
Organism: Miniopterus natalensis; assembly: GCF_054644295.1. Taxonomy (NCBI): domain Eukaryota; kingdom Metazoa; phylum Chordata; class Mammalia; order Chiroptera; family Miniopteridae; genus Miniopterus; species Miniopterus natalensis. Next base: position 34,375,567 of record NC_142082.1, read on the forward strand.
CTGAGTTTGTTTGTTGCTGTTATTTTGGACAACTTAGAACTTGATGAAGATCTAAAGAAGCTTAAACAAGTAAGTAATGTACGAGGAACTCTTAAAACATGTGCTTACAGGTAATATTAAAGCAGTTCAAACTTCATAGTAAAAAAATAGATTTTAATAAATTACAGCAGTCTAAGTTGGCAAAAATATTTTTTAATTTTATTTATTATCAGCAAAAGAAATTTTCTATTGCTTTATAATTAACCTAGGAATATTTTTACATTATTATGAGTAAAGGTAAGATTGATGTAGTATAGTAAATTGGATTTGGAGACTACTCTCCGTCTGCCATTAAATGAAGGTTGTCTGAAAGTGAAAAGCATCAGGGCCAAGTTGCCATTTTGCATAATTATATGTGGTACCCTTAATCATCATGAAAATATTAAGCATCAACTTGCCTGACCTGTAGACACTAAAAGAGAATTTAGTCTGGGTACCCATGGTGATTATAAGAAAGGGAATAGAATAAATGATCAACTGTGCCCAGTTAAGTATGAAAATAGATTGAATGTTATGGTAATAAAAATCGTATCCAAAAAATTTAAATGAAAATATGTTATTTATAATAACATATATTAACATATATGAAGGTTATGTTATTGATGGCAGAAAGATTGTAGGTACAATCAACCATTCTCATAGTTTCTGTTACATGGAGGATACTTGGCTTGAATATTTGGCTCTATCAAAGAGTATAGACCCTTTCAGAAAGAGAGCTAGTGGGAGAGAAGAACACTGGATAAGATATCCTTGGGTCATCCTTCCCAACACTAGAAGAATAATAGGAATATTACCAAAGAGAACCACAGCTCTAAAACAAATTTTATCTGGATTCTACACCTTCAGAGCCTTCAGATTGCATCTGAGTTCCCTATTTTTAACAAAGCAGAGACATAACTTATTTAAATTGTTTTGTTGTCATTTTCATATCTGAAAGTTACTTTATGCATTTCATCTTATCACTCTTGTTTATCTTCAAAGCCTATGTTTTAACTAAAGGTTGCCAATAAAGAAAAAAAAATTGATGTAAAGATGCCCATTTAAATAAACTATATGGTGCTTTGCTTTGAATATATATTATCAGTTAAAAAATGTCTTTTATTTAATCACTCACCAGATATTAGTGACACTTTTTCTGAAAATTCTCTGCACCAAAGCTGATTATCCAATTGTGCTAATCTACAATTTGGAGTATCTCCTTTGAATATTTAGAGATAGTGAATATTGAAAATCCAAGTCATAAATGAAACAGCAAAATCCATTTTTATTAGTACATTGTTTTTTGCCATAATTGGACTGAAACTACATTTCTATTAAATTCATCTATTAATTTCATACTTGAAACATTAAACTGCTGTGGACCAAATATTGTTATAGTAAGCTAAAATGTTCCTGGTTCACTTTCTTCCATTTTCGTATAAGAGTACTTTGTGTTTTCACAAGTTTTTATCCATTAAGTCATGTTTTTATATCTGTGATTTTTCTTATTTCTTTTTATCCTGCCATTTGAGGTAAAGCTCATTTACATAATTTTAAGAATACACTCACACACACACATCCACTTTCATGCACATGTGTCCATAATGATGTCGATACCTGAAACTTTAGACTGCCCTTTATGGCTTCTTTTAGAACTCCAATAAATACGTTACCTGAAATATTTGTGCATGTGCAGGACAGCCCTTAGTGATTAAAGTATATATACTCTATTTTTATTATTCCTAAATAGAAAATAGAAAGGAGAAAACTTGAAAAAAAGCACTTGATTTTCTTAATGTTTGAAATTCCAGAAATCACTATGTATTCCAAAGCCTCTCTGTTCAGTTTAAACTCTTTTTTCATCTTTTATTCTTTCCACCAACTAGTCTACAGGTTCTTTAGCTACAGTAACATTTGCTGAGCCCTCATTGCTAACAAGTGGCAGAGTTAGGATTTAGACCCAGGCAATTTGGATCAAAAACTCAGACTCTTAACCTCTACACCATTGGGTTGAACTAAAGCTGTATAGATGCCAAACACGAGTTACGCCTTATGTGGAAGCTCACTCACAGGACATTTAATTACCTGTTTATAAATACTGATATTTTAGATGACAGAGACATTGTATTCATGAAATAGCTGTTGATGTAAGGGTCAGTTTCTGAGGAATGAAGGTGAATTAAGCAACCCAATTATTAAAACTATTCAAATAGTTCTTTGTTTTCCCCTTGAAAAACATGATCTAATCAGAGCCACTGGAGTTAGAACTGTTGCAGAGGGTAAGCGCTAAAATGCTTACCATTCGTTCCACATAATGGCAGATGCTGTCCAAGGCAGCTCTTCTCTCAGTGACCTTCTGGAGCAAGGATCCTCCTTAGACACAGACATCAAATGCCTGCAGCATATTAACATTTCAGCCAGGCCCCTTGAGACTTTGAATCTATCTTATTGTGATCATGATAAAAAAAACAAAAAACACACAATTGTATTAAATTATAAATGTTGGTTCATACACATTTGTCAAGAGTAACAGAAGCCAGTACCTCTAAAATGGAGAAGTTAAATATGAAACATTAAACAGAGCTATTAGAAAGAGAAAAGTCTGTTCTCACACTTGGAGGGAGGAAATATGACCCTGAAGATGGGCAAGGTGGGAGATCACGGTAGAAAGATCCAGGGAAGGAATTAGAGTGGAAGAGAAGACATGCGTAAAGGAGTTAAACTAGGAAAACATTTCAAATATGTAACTAAGGGAAAAAGCATGGATTATGTATGACTGACTATTAATGCAATGATAAACCGAGAGGAATGTGACCGAATCCAGAGTCAGGAAGGTGATAGTCAGGTGGCTAAATGTCAAAGGACATCAGACCTTTCAGGGAGAGGTTCCCCCAGGGCAAGTACGGCTACATGATCAGTGGTTGGTGGAACTGTGCAGTTGTGTCCTCCTTAAGTACCATGCTATATAGATCCTTCCCATTCTTTTCCGACACCAGTTCCTTGTTCTTTAAGATGGTAGTTTCCCGCCAGGGACTGCTGACCTCTAGGGTTTTTCAAGAGAAACTATAGAGCCAGCAGCCACTTTCCCCACTACAAGAAGCCAAAGGGAATTGTGCACTTACCCAGTGTAAGACAGGATGTGCTAACTGAAATGCCAGCTTTAATACTTTTAGCTGGAAATCTGCAAATACTATGTGGCAGTTCTGCTCCCCTAGCGCTGCAGTTCTCGCGTCTCTTTATCCACTCCTCCCTTTTAGGAAGAAGCAGCAGCACTGAATTACTCATTACTTAATAAAGGCCCTTTGATAGAGAAAAAAAATTACGATGGGATTCAAAGGGGAAAATAAAAGAGCTCCTTGGGGATGAATTTTGAAAGGTTCTGACATAGTACCTATTCCTAACACCTCTCTCTCTCTAAGATATCACCAGGATTGTACCTTAATGGTTGCTGGTGTAGCTTGTCTTTTGTCACTCTTCAAAATAAATAATGTAAATAATATCCATGTAAAATTCATCTATTGATTTCCCTCTGTGTTGCATATTAGATGCAGTCAATTCCCAGTAGCAATATACAACAGCAGCAACCATTTCATAGCAGCCATAATTTACGTAACCTAGAATTTAATTAAATAGATACCATGCCTCTCTTTTCAGCATCCCCAAAACCCATACTGGACTTGGAGGTATAGATGATAGATGATACTGGATTGTTAGTGAATGTGTAATTGACTATCAAGAAGCCAAATCAGTTTGTATGGAGACTAACAAAACCCTTGACCTAATACTATCCTCTGAACAGTAGGAGGCAATGATGACCTTGATGTTCAGCAGGGTAGGAATAACACTGGGGACTGTAGTTAGAGTTTTGCACATTTTGAAAATGAAGAGAATTCTTGAAGCTTTAATGATTTTTGTAAATTCAGTGCAAGACAGTATAAAGGGTGTTTTTTTGAAGCAGTATAAAATTCATTGAACTATGAGCGGGGGGGGGGGGAAACACAGAAAAAGCCTCAGGGAAAGAATGATTGAAAAGGGAACTATAGATAGTCTGTTTAGATTAAATTCAAAACTCTGAAATTAAAACTGTATCCCAAGCTCTGTATTGTTTCATTTGAATCCTGGTTCAAAATTGATGATGTTTGACCTTTGATGATGTCCACCGCATATTGGTGGGGTGGGAGTCCATGTAAAAAAGGTTCTCTCTCTTACTGACTGATTTTTTAAACAAAAACAATAAAAATCTTATATTCCTTTTAAAAATATGAGCTCCAGATTAATGTTTCTCTCTAGCCTTACCTGGGAGCCTACATTTTCATCTCTGTCTTGTCTCGTCTCTTATACTGATGTCATTCCAGATTTAGGGCAATAACAAGGAGACAGGATTTTACCAGAGTATACTATTCAGCTAAACACTGGTTGCCATCACCTGATCTGAGGCGAGCTTTCATTATTCTCAGTATTTTCTCCATCTTTCATGAGTGAACTTGAACTAATGTAACATAAAGGAGAGCAATGTAACTGCTACAATAATAAATATTAATATTACCCATTGAAAACTACCTTATGCAAGACACTTCATATTAAATTACTGAATTTAATTCTATTAAAGACACAGAAAGTAACATTTAGGGAAGTAAACTCCTTGCCCAAATTCACGTGATTTGTAAGTGCCTAATTTAGGATAACAGTGATATCAAACTATAAACCAGTGTACTCACCAAAAGATGACACACTACCTGATCAGAGACTCAGTTCATTCATTCATTAAGAAATGCATGTCTAGAAAGTAGGGTGGATGAGATGCTTATATTTGTGAATCAACATATCCCCTCTCTGTGGGTGTATAGACTGGAGACCAAATTCTAATCAGAATATAGCTTAGTGAGCCAGGAATCAGTGTGGGGTGTGGGGGAAGAAGGTTGAATGATCAAGTATGTAAAGGCATGAGACTGAAATTGTCTGAAGTATCCCTTTTATAGTTGGTATATTACCCATTCTGTAATCCTCAGGTCTGAGTACTCATTTACTGTGCTTCATATATTGTGTTAGGCACAAGGGACTTGATGACCAAGACACTGTTTCTGCCTTCAAATAGCTTGGGAGCTGGTGGGAGAAAGTGACAAGTAAACAGATACTATAAGAGGTTTGAGGAGCACATAGGAGACACATCTAGCATAGACTATTAAATCAGAGATGTTTTCTCACAAGTATGGTATGGTATAGACTGAAATCTGAAAGTTGAGTAATGACTATCCAGGTGAAGAGGGTTGGGAAAAGGTGACGTGAGGAAGGATACTTAAGATGAAAGGAACAACAAGCCTTTTCTTTTTTTAAAAAAGTATATTATTATTGATTTCAAAAAGAGGAGGGGAGAGGGAGAGAGAGCGATAGAAACATCAATGATGAGAGAGTCATTATCAGCAGCCTCCTGTACACCCCCCTACTGGGGATCGAGCCCACAATCTGGGCATGTGCCCTGACCTGGAATCAAACCTCAGTCTCCTGGATCATAGGTCGATGCTCAACTGCTGAGCCATGCAGGCCGGGCACAGGCCTTTTCTTTAGGCAAGAAAAAACACAGTGACTTTTTTGGAGTCCACTAGAATTTCACTATGGGTCAAGAATAGAACAAGGGAGAAAATGATGAGCTGGAAAAATAAGCAGGGACCAGCAGATGAAATAGTGTGAGCAGCACTAAGCATTTGGATATTATACTGAGGGCATTTAAGCCAGAGTGACATAATCTCCCCTACATTCTAGCTTTAGTGTAAAATGAACTGAAGGGCACCTAGGCCAAAGATAGGAGGACCAGTTTCTGAGGCAGACAGTAATCACAGCCCCCAAAAAGGAAAGAGAGATGAGGAAACATAAAGGAGTGTTGAAATAGAAAGTAGGGAAAACAGACAATAGGATTTGGTGACTAATTAGATATGAGATGAGAAAAGGCAGGAGACAAAGAAGTTACCCCAGGTTTCCGGATTGCCCTAGGTGTGCCACAACAGAGAATACAAGAGAAGTATGAGTATCCTTCATTTTTTCTCTTTTAGGGAATAGGAGTTGGTCATATTTTCCATAAGATAAATGCCTGAGAGCTATCTAGGAGATGATGTCTACAGGTAGATGTAAGGTTTAAAGGTTAAGTGAAATATCTGGACTGAAATAGATATTGGAGAGGAACAAAAGTCAACACATAGACGGTAATTTAAGCCCTTAGAAATCATGAGTTTACCAATGGAAGAATGTTTCCCTGAATCATAGGAACCAATGAGAAAAAGCCTGAAATGTGAATGAGAAGTCACAGCCCAAGAGGTAGGAGGAAAGTCTAGAATATGTTTGTCATTAAATCCAAGAGTTAGACGTGTTTCAAGAAGGAGGTTGTGGTCAACAATCTCAAAGACTTTAGAGAGGTCAAAAATTGTCACCATAGAAAAAAAACCCTATTTATAATAACGTCAGAAAGAACAAAACACTTTGGAATAAACTGAACTAAGAAGGTGAAAGACTTCTACACTGTAAACTGTATGTAACACATTAATGAAAGAAATCACAGGAGATACAAATAAATGAAAATACATCCTGTGTTTGTGGATTAGAAGGCTTATTATTGTTAAAATGTTCATACTATCCAAAGCAATCCACAGATTCAGTACAATCTCTATCAAAATATCAATGTATTTTTTTCAATTATAGAAAAAAAGTTCTAAAATTTATATGGAGTCTCAAGGGACCCCAAACAGCCAAAACAATCCTAAAGAAAATGAACTAAGTTGGATGCCTCATACTTCTCGATCTCAAAACATATTACAAAGCTACAGAAATCAAAACTACATGGTATTGAATTAAAGACAGATATATATATATCTATATATATATATATCTATATCTATCAATGGAACAGCAAGACAGCCCAGAAACAAACCCTGGCATGTATGGTAAAACAGTCTTTGACAAAGGTATCAAAACCACATGAAAGGAAAATGATTGTCTTTTTAAAAAATGATGTAAACAAAACTAGAGTTCCACATACAAAAGAAAGATGTTGGACCCTAACCTTACACCATATACAAAAATGAACTCAAAATGGATTAAAGACCTTAATGTAAAATTTAGAACTATAAAAATCCTAGAAGAAAACACTATGGAAAACTTCATGACATTGGAATTGGCATTGATTTTTTTGGATATAATACCAAAAACGCAGGCAACAAAAGCGAAATAGACAAATTGGACTATCACAAACTTTAAAACCATTGTGCATAAAAAGGAATAATCAACAGAGCAAAAGGCAATTTTTGGAATGGTATAAAACATTTGCAAATCATGTATCTGTTAAGGGGTTAATATCCAGCATATACAGGTGTTGGCAAAAGTAGGTTTACAGTTGTGAGCATGCAAAACAGTTTATTCTTGTATTATTATTTATTAATCAATTATTATACTATTTATTTGCATTATTTGTCTTTGTTATTGTTATTATTTCATCTCCTTACTTATGATTTATCTTTTAGGTAATGATGGCTGGTACTTTAACCTACTTTTGCCCAATCCTGTATATACTGAAGCCTTAATTCCAAACACCTGTGAGTGTGACCTTATTTAGAAATAGGGTATTTGTAGATGAAATCAAGTTAAAATGAGGTCTTTAGGTGATCCCTAATTTAATATGACTGGTGTCCTTATGTAAAAACAAAAAGAGACACAGACAGGCACCCAGGAAGAACACCCTGTGATGACAGAGACAGAGACTGGCGTGAGGTGTCTACAAACTAAGAAACACCAAGGATTGCTACCATAACCCAAAGCTGGGAGAGCACCCTCTAATAGATCCTTCCTCAGAACCTCCAGAAGGAACCAAACTCACAGACACCTTAATTTTGGACTTCTAGCCTCCAGAACTGTGAGACAGTAAATTTCTATTGTTTTAATCCACCCAGGTTTTGGCACTTTGTTACCTCAGCCATTGGGAACTAATACACCTCCAGAGCCTTGTTCTCCAGCCTCAAGAAGAAATGATCCCTTTCTGGCCCTGGGAAGTGATATAGCCAAAAGCACAGCATGTAGGGACAATGGGTGCACTCTCAGAACACCAGGCCAGCTTTCACCCCCCAAGAACGGCTTTCTTGGCAGTTGGAGTCATTTGCCTCTAATCAAACAAGTCCTATAAAAGTAAATTTATAAATCTGAGACTTTCTTGTAAGAAGGGTTTTTCTAAGCCTTTTCTAAATTTCATTTCATGTGTGACTAACCCAAACTAGATCACTTTTAGAGGGTTATTTTCAGAAACCTTGTTCTTTGTCTCATCCACTAGCGCTCAGGACTTTTTATAAGTTAGCTTAAGTCTCTCTTGCTATTGAACAAACACAAAATGACTCACCTAAGACTATTAGTTTACACTGGTGAGTTGTCGGTTGTCATTCTATAATTGTGCTAATTTAAAATTACTTTTATTACAATTTTTCATAGCACACTGCAAGATAACTCTTCCGTTTTAAAAAATTTTTAAAAGTACCCAAACCCAGGCGATAAACTCACACTTCAGCTCTGCCTGAACTCAGCATGCCCAGCCCTCAGCTGTGGGAATGCTATTTCATTTTGCTTCCTTTAATCAAGAGAACAGAAATTTTAAAAAACTAACAGTGCTTTTTTTCTTCAAATCCTGTCACAGGCAATGGGAAAATGCATTGTTATGGTTCTAAGAAAAAAGTGTGAAAATTGGTTTTCAGTTTTACGCAGCTTCTTAGTCGTTGAATTGCAAAAAGACTGTTAGCTGTGTTAAGACTTGTTATAAGGAGTTGGAGAGGTGAGTTTTACCCTGCGTGTACCTAAACAGGAAACATGAATGCACCGAAGATGTTGTCATTGCCTTGACTGATTCCTTTCGGTCTCAAGTTTCACACAGAATGTTGTTCCGAAGGGGTATTAGTTTTCTAAGGTTGCTGTAACAAAAGTATAAAATCTGGGTGACTGAAAACAATAGAAGTTCATTGTCTCACAGTTCCATATACTTTTCCATTCTTCCCAAAGCTTTTTTATTATCCATCTACTTGTTCATTCATTTTTCAAATCTTTGAGTCCCTACCATGTACAAGACACTGGTTTCAGGTTTGTCTCCTTGGATGGATAATGATGGCATTTACTGAGCCAGGAAACATCAGCACAGAACTGTATTTGAGGGAAAAGATCATCAACTCAGTCTTGGGCATGTTGAGTTTGTAATGAGTTTGAGGCTCTGAGTGTAGACACTTAGTATTTGGTTGTATATATCAGTCTGTAGTTTAAAGATGAGGGCTAGCTAGCTAGAGATAAAATTATGATTACTCAATGTAATTCTTAATTATTTATCCAGTGCCTACTATGTGCCAGGCACTATTCTAGGCCTGTGGGATAAGTCAGTGAAAACCTGGACAGATCCCTGTCTTCTTTGATTCCTTCATCCTGATGAAGTTCTCTGTATTTGCATAATAGTGGAAGTTGTAGATCTGGACCGGACTATATAAGGTGGGAAGAAAAGAGATCGTAGTGTCTTGAGGAAAACCAACCTTTAATAAATGCTGGTGCTTTGCTCTTAGAGTAACATAAATAATGTCTCTGTTTTTCTCCATGCAAAATTTGACTTTTGGTTCTGTTACAAATAACAAACACTCTCTCTGTCTCAAGTTCTATCTCCTAACCAGAGAAGATCTGATTGGTCCAGCTAGTCCATATCACTCTTTTAGGGCCAGAATTTCATTATTTCTTATTGCCCCACAATGCCAATCAGCCCTACAGAAAGCTATTGGCTTTGAACAGGTCTAAATGCAGGCCAAACCGCAAAAAGCGCCACCCTGGAATTTGTCTAGCTGCTTAAGGTAATCCCTTCTTCTCCTAACTCTCAAACCTGGCCTCCACTCTGGAGGCGCTAGACAAACAGAAGAAGATAAGTGGCCATCACAGAATTTTATATCAGAAAAATAAAGTGATTTAAGCCTGTTAAGAAGAAAAAAGAGAAGGAAATATGGAGCAATGAAGGAACAGACCATGTCCTCAACTCAGTTCTTGGCTAGATTTCATACTTTGAAGTTCAGTGGGGTGGGAGTTTGAAGGAGGTTTAAACCACATATGAGACTGGATTGTGCTAGACTGATTTTTAGTAACTAAAGGTGGTCAGGAAGCTATGGAATTTATCTAAGAACAGTGACCAGTCCATTTTTCTTTATTCATAATTCTGTTTCCCTGTTCTTGAGGGTCAGTGATTTCACTGTTTACCTTTCCTTGTACTCTACTCCCTGCACTTGCTCAGTAGTAGGCACAGTGGGAAATGGGGCTTGTCTGGCATCCTTATACATAGCCATATGACTATTGAATATTTTTTACTCTGATAATAACAAAAGAATGACTTAGATTATTTCTAGGAAACAATAAATGTATATGCATGTTATTTTGCTTGATGCTAGCCCTGTTTCCATGGTGTTTTGCATAAAATATGTTGATTAATGTGAAATTTCATAGTGCATCTAATAGCACTTTTTAATCAAAGTATGCAAAATTGAACAACTCTACAATCTACCACAAGCATACTCAGGAATGATACTTTGAAAATAAGCAACTGCTATCTGAAAAGGAATTACTTAAGGGAACAGAGCACAGCTGACCCTTAAGTTCAAGACCCCATTGTGAAGACTCCAGTGCAAAATAGATTATTTTCATACCTCTCATTTAAAGCGTGGTATTTATTTATTTTATGGCAAATACCATCACTGATACTCAGTTATCCATATACTAAGGGGAAACAAATAAGGAAATTTACTGTAGATAATGAGAGCCCTATTTCACACTCTCAGAGAAATAAGTTACAAATAAGCAAAGAAGAGATGCCAGAATAAACCCTGTGGCTCTGGATTGAAGGAGGAATATCAGTATGAATTCAGGTTATTGTTTATTTTAAGATACATATATACATACATAGATATGTAGATAATACACAGATACGGATACATATAGATACACAGATGCGTGGATAGATACATATTCATATATGTAGATAGATGCATGAATGATATAGTTCTTTGGTTACGAGATATACATACAGAGAGAGGTATGTATGTCTACATGAGTTTCTATACATACAAATACTTCCTAGTTGTTTCCTTTGAGTGAGCCTAAAAGCAGTTACATACCAGTAACATCAAGCAAACCCAGTGCCCAAGATTTCTACTTTTATATACCATTTCCCAATAAGATAAAGCAACACTCTTTGGAGAAATGGCTAATTCTAGAGCTGAGTCAAGGAAGACTCAAGATGAGACTTAAGTGTTTTGCGGAGCCGGAAAGTAAGGAGGAGCTTTAAAAGAAAAAAGATAAAGGTATATCAAAAGTGTGGACTACCCAATTAAAGAGCCCCCAATGGCCAAAGCAGGAACAATTTGAGCAATAAAGTAAATAACAGTAGTACTGGATTATAGCCCAAAGGATAAGATAAATAGCCAGAAAACATACTTAAATGTACAAAATGACTGAATAAAAAATGCAGGAGAAGGAAGAATTCTTTCTCATAGAATAATTTCAAATCATAAATGTAGAGAAATAAAGATAATAGAATAACAAATAAGGGAAATAGAAAATCACCGTTAGAACTGTCAACATAAGAGACACCCAAACCTGCAGAAAAATTATAGAAGAGTTTATTTGAGCCTGATAGCATATGCCAGGGAGCAAGAATCTCAAATGCTCCAGACTATAACAGTTTTGCAACTTCTTTCATGCATTTGAAATTGAGGAGGAGATGTAAGGAGAACTGGAGAAAGTAAGGTGGGGATTGGATTACAGGGTGGTTAACAAGATTATGTGCTGTCTTGAGGGTAAATACTAGCCTCTTCTTCAAGGGGTATTACTTCTGGTATTTCAAAGGTGTCTTTACCTAGATGCATAAGAACAATGAACAAGGCCCACGTAAAACCTTTTACTAAAGAAGTTATAGGCCTGGGGCATGACTAGCCACCTTGACCTGCTTCTTTAGGAATTTATGATCAGATCCTATCCCCTTGTGAGGTTACTTTGCATAGAACCCTTTTTTCATCCACAAGACAATGCAGTTATAATTAGTATCAGCAAGATCTACTGATGAATGCTAAAATTAGTATGTGAAACTTTCAGGAGAAATAGGGTATTTGTATGGCCTAAAAGTATCTCCCCCAAAAATCATTTTTATAAATTATTGTGATGGTTTTAACATGTGTCTACAAAGCCTTTGATACTCCCTCCTAGGACATAAAACAATTCTTCCCTCCTTGAGTGTCCGCCAGAGTTAGTGATTTTCTTCTAGCTTATAGTGTAAGGAAAGGGAAACATTGTAATTTTATAGTGAAGAAAACTAGTAGACACACCCTTACCCAAGTGATTATGGTTAACATCACCAATATAAAGGCATATTGATGTCATATACCCCCTGGTATGATGATACTAGCATATCACCTTTATGGTATTTTTTCAAAAAACCCATAACGTCAGTTTAATCATGAGAAAACAGACAACTCTTAATTGAGGGGTACTCTACAAATTACCTGCCCAGTATTCTTTAAAACTGTCAAGGTCATTTAAAACGAGGGATGTTTGAGAAATTGTTGCGGCCAAGAGGAGCCTAAGAAGACATAACAATGAAATATAATGTGGTATACTGGATGGGATCCTGAAACAGAAAAAAAAGACATTCATGCAAAAACCTGGGGATTCTGAATAACTTCTGCACTTTAGATAAAAGCATTGACTAAGGTTAATGTCTTAGTCTTTATAAATGTTTGATGGTTATGTAAGATGCTAACATAGGGAAAAGCTGGGTCAAGGGTATATGGGAACTCTGCACTATCTTTGAAGCTCTTATGTAAGTTTCAAATTATTTCCAAATAAAGTTTTTTTAATGGGATAAGAATTTTCTGTGATGGTAAACTCTAGTAACACAACATATAAACACGTACATTGGCTGTTGTGTTGTCTTGTTCAAGGGCGCATACATCCGTGAAGCTTTGTAGCATGGATATGTTGTATGGAATTTACAGTTAATTATGCTTTTTTTTATCTTGAAAAGTTGGGACATATATTTCATCAGGGGTCAAATCCAAAGCTTTTGTGATTTTGTTTCTAATAGAAAAATGTGATACGACTTGTCATTTCTCCTCTTCATCTTTATCAGTAATATAACTCACCTGAAATTGGAGAGATTTGTTGTGCTGGTTAACATGGATGATTCAACATTGTTGAGAGCTTAGAAAGGATCAGTAGGCTGATGAGAAATATCACAAATGGGCCTCTTTGGCCTGTTTATGGGACACATTGATGTTGCTTTATTTGTTCTCCATCTCATCACCATTGTATTACCATGTCTTATGTGTATAAATGCACAGTGTGAGGCCATGGGGCTTTCCTTAGTCAAAAAATTTGTCACCTTACTCAGGGAAAGATACAGGAAGCATAGGGGAAGGCATGGCTAACTCAGGTGAGAGGCAGGTTGGCAAGATGTGTCTAAAAATGATGAATAATAACAATCTTTTGTTAGCCAAGCAGGAGAAAATGGCCCATATAAAAGAAATAGGTACAAAATTGCAGACATAAAAATCCATCTATTGCTTGAAAATGTTTTCATGAGGCAGTATATAACAGTGTTTAGAAACTTAAACTATGGAGTCAAAAAGATTGTGGCCAAATCTCAGTGCTACCACTTCTAGCTGCATGACCTTAAGCAGCTGATGTAAGCTCCTTGGGCCTCAGTTTTCTCATCTATAACATACTAGAATATGGAGCTAATTATGGTGCCTACATCAGGGGGCTATTTTGAGGATTAAATAATATTAGCAATGCACAGTGTTTAGCATCGTATGTAGCACACATGTTTACTACTTCAGCTTCCAGTTGTTGTTTTTGTGAGAAATCTTCCTAGAGGAGATAATTTCTGAAGAATGTATAAGAATTATTTAGGGTAGAAGGAAAGTGTATTGCAGGCAGGGGAACAGTATATTCAAAGGCACAAATATGTGAAATAAAACTGTGTGGGAAGGATATACAAACCAGTATTGTTAGAGTCTAAAGGGCAAGGCACGCTAGGATTCTGTAGGCCATGCTAAGAAGATCAACATTTTCTATACACAATTCACCATCCACGAATGGCTTTGAGGACCCACAACACAATGATGTTTCTTTTAATGGTGTTCTGAAGAAGATGAATTTAAAGAGACAAGATTAAAATGGAAATCCAGTTAGAAAGATTTAAGGAATGGCAGTGAGATAAAATCTGGATGATCAAGTAACCATTAGGTTCAGCAACCTGAGAAGTGTTGGGGACTGGCAAGAGCAGACCCACTGAGGTGGTGTGGAGAGACCTGAGACCAGAGAGAGTGGGAGATGCGTGGGACATTAGTGTAGATAAGCAGCATCAATGGTGAGCATAGGCAACTCTTTCAAAAATCACGGTTGAAAAGGGAAGGAGAATAGAGGACACATGATCAGGGGAAATGTTTGCCTCTCTCTATTTTCATTTCTGAGATCAAGGGACTTGAGAAAACAAATCAATCAACATGGTGAAGGAGAAGAAATGGGAGAGATTGGGAATGGATGAGGTGACCCCAGACTAGATGGAGGAGAGGGGGCAATGGCATATGCAGGGTGGGGCAAAAGTAGGCTTACAGTTGTGAGCACTGGAAACAGTTTATTATTGTATTATATTTATTCATTATTGTATTATTTTCCATATGAACTGCTGTAAACCTACTTTGCCCCACCCTGTATGTACCATCCTCTTCGTTTACCTCCACTCACTGAGATGAGATCTTTTTCATGTAGAGCTACCAGTTACTGTAGCATAGTGAGATCTTTGTTTTTTATAGCCCATTTCCCTTAAGAAATTTAAATTACAGGCAATATGCTATCTCACTTAGATATCTGGCATTTATATAAAAGAGTGAAGAGTCTCATTTTTCATTTGAGAACATTAAAATCCAGAGTGGTTGAGACATTATAAAACTGAACAAAAATTTAAATTCACATTTTCTTACCTTTTTACTGTTTTTACTTAGAGTATGCTTCTCCTGTGTTTTCTAAATCAAAACAGAAAGGACAGTTATATGAGAGCACTATATATATTCAGAATTCCCTTTGGTATGGGCTTTTTTCCCTATTACTTACTAAATATTCATCTCATAACAGAAACTGAGCATCTAGTTTACATGAAACTCTAATTTCATCTGAAGTGAAGCCAAGAAATGCATTTTTTATCATAATCAACATGTTTCTATGACTCAGTTAATTCCCTAATGGGAACCATTGTGTTTCAGTTGAGTAACACAAGAGAGATAAAATATAACATAGAGGTTCCTGGACCTAGAAGAAAAAGCATAGAAAAGCAAAACTATTCATTACTAAGGTCTCTAAGAAACCATTAATTTCATTAATGAGATTTTAAAGGACAGTAATATAGGGAAAACTTATCCCTTCAACATAATTTGGTATTCTAGTTTTTCAGTAGTTTACTTTTCCCCTTACTAACTCGTTAGCATTTTCTGCTAGCCTAGCCTTCTTGCAAGTATTATTTATATTGCTGCACAGAGTACCCTTCTGAAGGACATTTAAAGCCTGTAAGACCTTAGGTTTTAACAAGATCTTAGGAGACCATCATGAAAGTGAACATTTCATGTACTTCTTAGAGATGTCAGAAGATGCTGTAAATGCAACAGCCCGTAAGTGCCCTGCTAGCTTCCCAAACCAGGGAGCATGGAGCAGCCACTCAATTCCCCAGTGTACCAGCTCCTCCAAGAACATCCCTCCTCTCCCCATTGGCTGCATGGGCATGCCCTGAAGATTAATGAGTAACAGCTCTTGAATCTGTTGAGAGATGTAGACAAGGAAACACTACATGCCATTAACCAGTTGAAGTTATGAAATTACTTTGAACATTTTGGGGTGCCAGCTGTCATATAAAAATACAGCCTTTATGGCCCATATGCAGACCAAGAAATGGGATCTCCAATTGGGATCTCAGTTCATAAGACCCCAATTTGACCTTGGAAGTACTGGATTTATGAAAAATTTTTGTAGGAGGGAGAAAATGTCGATGACTTAAACACTTTGAAAGGAAATATTTTTAAAGGGTACAGTATTGCTGTCATGCGGCCAATCACATGCCTGAACAGACCTTTGTCCAGGACAAAAAAAAGAAAAAGTCTTTCCCTCCAAGAAATTCTTTATGGGATTCAAGAGGCTAGTGAGAGCTATTGTTTATATTTGCATATCAAGGTTTTATAGTAACACAGGGATATTCATAAAAACCAACAGGTTTGATCATTCCTCCAGACCGCCCATCTGTTTTAACCCCGAAGCCCTGCAATCCAGGCTGTAAAATCACAGAGGCAAAATAGCAAGAGAAACTTTCTTGAAAAGTAGTGGTTTATGCTTTAGGAAGGGACTCAATTCTGAATCACTGTGTCATGTGTAGATCTAGAAAAACCAGCAAAAGCCATCATGCAAAGAAGCAAAGAGAATTCCACCTTAATTTATTCAGGTAACAGAGGAGCCCCTTTCTCCAGATCCAACATAACGTAGTCGTTTTCATATACCGAGCGGTCAACAAATACTCTTTATTCTCACTCATCGACAGATCTCTCTGCACATTTTCCAAACTAGCATGGACTAGAGTTTAAAACGAGAACTCTTTCCCAAGTCCAAATGCTTTTTAAATGTTTTTCCTTTAGAAAAATCACACCAAAAATTACAGAAATTTTTTATTTAGTGTAATCCTTCAATTCAGTTATTTGCCACAGCATTCAGAAAGGAATTGAAATGGAATACTGTTTGAATATTTTAACAGAAGAAAGCACAGGCTGAAATATGGAAGATTTAAGCGATGAGGCAGAACAGGGTATGTGTCATGCAGAGCAATTACACCCAGCTCTCCCGAGAAGCCCAAGTAAAGCAAAAGGCTTTCAGCCGCCCAATGGGTAATGATATCTCAGCAAGACAGATGCTGAGCCAGAGAATAGCACTGAGCTTAGATGATTTATATGTTTTAAAGCTCAAGGTTTGAAAATTTCTTCTTTGATTCCCATTTCTTTTTTTGAAAATGTATGTTTTTAGCCATGTGAGTCTGTTACAAAGCTATCATTCGATCTATCTGTTGCAGCCAGACTTCATGCCCAGTCTAAGCCATTTTAAACTCCTTCCTTTGTACTGTTCTTTACATTAGTTTTTTCAGTGCAAAAAAAATAAAATCTTGGGATTGTCTGCATTACGTTCCTTCTATTCAAGAATGATGACCTTTGAAATAATTTTACATGGACATTTGCAATTAAAATTGCTATATAATAGGCCTGCTTTTGTGGTATAGTATAAAAGATCTCAAATTCCTATCCAATTCTTATAGTCCATATTATTCACTCATTGCCATCAAAGTAAATTTAATCTGGGAAAATCTCTGCTTACACGCAAGAAGGGGAAAGAATTTGGATAAAAAGTAGAATGCCATTTTATCGCATATTAAGGAAACTTTATAGCAGCTTCAAAATACCATGAAATATTTTTCTTTACCCTGTTTGCCTTAACCTCCTCGCACCTTCCACCTCCCACCCCCTACACACACACACACACACACACACACACATATCCTTCTCTTTCTTCATTTTTCCCCTTTTCCTATCTTAATTATAACCATGGACTGGGGAAGGAGAAATGGTCAAGTTTATGATGATTAATTGTGGTGAAGTAAGGTTTAAGTGATTTTGCTCAACTGCATTATCTGCCCCTTTTTTAAAAATCAATTTTTTTACTATTCTATGTTAAATATATAGGAGGAGACATTTTGCTTAATTTTTACAAACTGAACACACCAGCACACAGGTCAAAAAATACTGAAGCCGCCTTAGGAGCCCCCTCTTCATACCCCCTTTCTGTTGTTATGCTTCACCCTAACCCTAGGTAACCGCTCTCCTGAGACTACGCGGCTTGCTGTTGCCTGCGTTTTCGCTTTAGAGAAATGGAATCATTCAGTACCTACTCTTTTGTTCTGTCTTGTTTCCTTCACTTGACATTATGTTGTGAAATTCATAACTGCTGTTCAGAAAGAGGCCCCTTATTTAGTGACTTGGTAGAGAGATCTGGTTATCTACCATTTGTGTAGCCACTCATCTGTCTCTATTTTAACTGGCCCTTCTGCACATCTATAGAGCAGCGATGCCTCATACTCAGGAAGAGGGTTTGCAGGATCCTGAGGAACCTTCTGAGTCATCAAGAACAGTTTCTCATTTGCCCTTTGTTCTTTTACCCTGTGATGATGAGCTCATGCCGAATGCTAATGTATTTATTCACAAACAGTTCCTGTGTTTTTATTTTCTAGTAGGTGCTATAAAAATAAATTTAAAAATGGAATCTGGCCCCTAAGGAGCTTGCAAGCTTTGGTGAATATAACTAACTCTAATACAAATTAGAATAATTTTTATTTAAAAAAATATATAGGTAAGGTGATTATTTTTTATACTGGTAACCTACATATGTTAAACATTATATTCTGGGATATTTGATTAATATTATAAAATTTTATGTCTAAATTTATTCTAAGCATTCATCAACAAGTTCATCAGTGGCAGACATAAGTGCGGATCAAATGCCAGAGAGTCAAATTGTATTCTCTTCTGTGAGTCTAGTGACACCTATGCTCCCCACAAACCTACTTATTTAATTAGTAAATAGATATTTTCTGCTCATCTCTCCACCCTTCAGGATATATTTAAAAGTATTTCCTTTATTTCCTAGTTATCTGCTGCAGAGTTTAGTTCTACCACCTGATCAGTATAATTATTTATTCAACAAATATTTGTTTAGCTAATTTTCTGTCAAATATTGTGGCATGCCCTGAATATGAAGTAATGAAAATTCCCCACACTATTCTTGTCCTCCTAGAGTCTCAGGAAAGAGATACAGTGTTCAAGTGGTCACATGCTACAATTTAAAATAATGCTATATGTAGTGAATTTAATAGTGCCCCCTTCCAAAATTCATGTCCACCTAGACCTCAGAATGGGACCTTATTTGGAAATTAGTTTCACAGATGTAATCATTTAAGATCACACACATTTAGCATGGGCCCAAATTTCAGTGATTGGTGTTGTTATAAGAGAAAAGAGAGAGATTCAGATAGAGAGACAGAAACATATGGGAAAGAAGGCATTGTGATGACAGAGGCAGATATCAAAGTGATGCAGCCGTAAGCAAAGAAATACCAAGGACCACTGAGAAGACTGGAAAAGTCAAGGAAGGATTCTTCCCCAGAAACTTCAGAGAGAGAATATGGCCTTTCTGGTACTTTGATTTAGGAACTCTAGCTTCCAGAACACTGAGAGAACAAATTTCTGTTGTTTTAAGACCCCAATCTTGTAGTAATTTGTTATAGCAGTCCTAGGAACCTAATACAATATGTATTAGATTGAACCATAAGAAATTGCTTATTTTTGACTGCTTTGGCCTACACTAACAGCAATAGGGTCCATCCCAATATGCTATGAGGAAGACCTTGTTGGTCAGAGAAAGCGTCTCTGAAGAATTGCTAGTGGAACTGAAATCAGAAGAACAAGTAGAAGTTAGCGACTCGGTTGAGTGTTGTCCCATGGACCAAAAGGTCTCAGGTTCACAGCACATGCCCAGGTTTCAGGCTTGATCCCCTGTAGGAGGCGTGCAGGAGGCAGCCGATTGATGTTTCTCTGTCATTAATGTTTCTCTCTCCCACTTTTCCTCTCTCTGTAAAATCCATAAAAACATCTTTTTTTTTTAAAAAAAAAAAGAAAGTGGAAGAGAGAAGCTCCCAACAGAGGGACGAGCATGTGCAAAGCTTCTGAGGTAGAGAATACAGACAATTTTGAGAAATTGGATGAAGATGGATGATGTGACTGGAATATAGTATAGACATAGGGTCAGAGGAGGCTAGGCAAGTAGGAGTAGCCAAATTGGAAAGATTAAGAGTTTTGTTTTAAGAACAATGGAATACCATTGAAGGGTTTAAGCTGGAAGGTGAGACTGTTACTACCACAAGATGGAAAACAGGTTTGAAGGAGCCAAACCAGATGGGAAGACCATGGAAGGGAGTACAGGAACCCAGGAAGACTAGGAAAGCATTGGTGGGGATCGAGAGATGGACAAGCATAGAGGGTTTTAGAAAAGAGCCTCATGTTTTTGTTTTGATGGCTTATCCTGATTAATGTACCATTTACTCTTGTGTCTTTTGAAGATATTTTAATTATCATAAAATATGCATACCAGTCTTGGTACATTTAGATCCCCAATGTTGACTAACATAGTCAGGTGTAGCCATCTGCTGCCCAAGAAGTCTCTGAAAGTAGAAGTAGCACCTTCATTTTTTTCTTATTTCTCTCTTTTCTTCTCACCTTGTGCTCCCAGCACTTTGTCTGTATCTTGGCTAGAGTAGCTATTCCATTTTATTGTCATTACCTGTTTATAGAACCATCTATTTGTTATAGTGGGGGCTCC
The DNA here is from genome assembly GCF_054644295.1 of Miniopterus natalensis. Taxonomy (NCBI): domain Eukaryota; kingdom Metazoa; phylum Chordata; class Mammalia; order Chiroptera; family Miniopteridae; genus Miniopterus; species Miniopterus natalensis. Next base: position 34,396,078 of record NC_142082.1, read on the forward strand.
ATGAGGGCAAATGCTGTGTCTTTGTTATTTTCTATCCCCAGAACTTAACAGTGAATCTGGCCTATGGGTCTTGATTTATAAGTGACTGCTTCGATATATAAATAAATGTGTCAGCAAATGCATGAACTAAACACCTTATTTCTGCACTATCTTCTCAGCCTGTTTTTGGCCTTATATAATTGTCTTCCTTTCTGGTCTGACTTAATTTATTAACTGCTTTTTCTTTTTCTGTATACTCTACTTACCCTAACAAATATTTGTCTCTTAGTTGTCTCAATGAATTTTGGAAAATAAGGCTCTTCTTTATGAATATTTTTGTTTATATATGGAACCCTTTTTCTAGTTGCCTGCATCTCATGGATATGCTAACCATTAATTCCTTATCACCGCCATCATCATAACCATGAAATTATTGAGAACATGCTGTGCTCAGTGTTCCACTTAGGGAGAGAGGAAGGCAATGAGCAGCAGTGGCCCTTCCCTAACTGAGATTACCACCTAAGACAAGAAACCAAAGATAAGCCACAGAATTAAATAAGACATGCAAATGGCTAAAGTAAAATGTTTATATTATGTAAAACAAAAATGTTTGGACAGTTTTTGTAGTCCAGTGAGAAAAGGGGCACATTTCTCTGAACTAGAAATGAGACAAATCATCTCACTATGAGCTCACAACCAACTGAACTTCTGAACCATGTATCGTATTAAAATTGGGATGTTCCCCCAAAAGGCTGCCTCATGTTTTCTCTGGTCAGTTGGGATATTCCTGGGTGCAAGCCAAGAGATGCCACACTAATCTTTCTGCAAACACAAGACAAATTGTAATTATAAAGGAAAAATATACTCAACAAGCTTTAGAAACACGCTTCCCTAGCCCCACTAAAAAGGCTGCCTGAATTAGATGTACTCTTCGAATAGGACCCATGTTCAAAGATGCGGTTAGTGGAGTCAGGGCAGGAGAGGGGTGGGCATGGAGAGGTGAATTCCCTCTGTAGAGAGGTTAGGGAAGCGGAGGGTGCCAAGGGAAATTAGGAAGGGGCCCAAGAGACGCCAGCCATGGGAGAGCAAAGAGGGGAGGAGAAAGTGTAGAAACCACTATTCTACCTCATTTTTCAGGTCGGAGTTCTGCCAGCCAAGTCTATCCTTAGTATATCTCCTTAGCTCAGCGTTGGTTCTGGTGTGTGATGTTAAGCCTCAGCTTCCCTGAAACCTGATTTGTAGAAATATAAAAACCGTCTTATAGAAAAACACATGCATACATACATACATACATATATACTACTTTCTTATCATTTCTTGCAAAGATACTTAATAGCACACAATGTAATAGCTCCCAAGCATCTTTACAACTGCACAGAAAACTCTTCTGTGTTGTTTCCATTTTTAGCTTTTCTTTTTAATCTGCTACAATAAATGACAAATTTTCTTGACATTTTCTCTCTTTTCAAATATTACTACTTAGGATTTTCTTTTCTTTTTTTTCATTCTTTTCATTTCTAATTCTAGCACACATAAAACAAATTTTATTGTTTAACTATGTTAGTGATAAATAAGTCAACAGTAAAAAAATGTTTGGTATGAAAAGGGGCTAAGATTCGGGAATAAAATCACATAAATTTTTTCTAACTTTTTTTCTGGTTTATTGTTTTCTTTTGTTTTTGTTTTCTGGTGCTGTTTGAGCACTCAGAGAGCAATATAGGGAGGGAAAGAAGTATACTTGGTAGTTCTTTGCTGCCATCTACTGTTTCTTCATGTAACAACTTTCTTCATGTAACAACAACTTTCTTCATTGCTTCTTCGATTAAAAAATTTAATAATCTATGACTTACAGCACTATATTTACCCCTTTTCTTTCTTCTTTCTATTTTCTTCAGTTAAAGCAAAGTGAAGCAAATGCAGACACTAAAGAAAAGCTCCCTCTGCGCCTTCGAATCTTTGAGAAATTTCCAAACAGACCCCAAATGGTGAAAATCTCAAAGCTTCCTTCAGATTTTACAGTTCCGAAAATCAGGTATTAAAGCATTTCTCTGTTTATCTCAAATACACTGTAAATGACTTGTCGTAAATCTGATTCAGCCCTTCACTCAAACTCATGTGGGGTTTTGTTTGTTTTTTTCAGTTATTCTCTATGTCTCTTACTCTCTCTTCCTCTGTTTTAAAAACCTTTGACCCTTTAAGCAGTATATTCAGAGCAGTGTCACCTGACAAGTGTATCAGCCTAGGCACAGAGGCTGCTTCCCACTGCTTCTCCCTGAGATGCTCCTCAGGGGGTTGATTGCCAAAGGTGCTCGAGTTTGCAGATGGCAGATAGGCATCACCTTCGACCCTCCACCATGTAAGGGGAAAGCTTACTCTTAGGCTCTTCTGTTTTCAAGTCAGTAGAGAAATGCCACTGGCCAGGTTTCCATAGTACTGTGACAGCATTTGTTTAGAGTGCATGTCTGATTACAATATAATGTGTCTTCCACTTTTTGAAAGAAGAACCATGGCATTACCCATGATAGCAATTTGATTTTCTACCCCTTCTCCCTCCAGTTAAGCAGTTGCATAGAAGATGCTTTAAAACACTTATGTTTAAAAATGAAAGCAGATTCTTCCAGTTATAGCTCAAAAATTATGAACCGAGCCAAAATAATATGACATTTTTTGTGACTAGTTTTAAAAACAATTCTATGGGGCGGTTATAAAAGTATGAGACTAGATATGGTACAATAATATTTCAAATTCAAATGGAAATACATTTGCATTTCTGATTTTTTTAAAAATTTAAACCCTGAAACTATGAAGTATAAAAGAGATGTAAATTAGTTTCAAGATTAGTGGTTATTTGAAAAGATGTTATTTGAATTCTCACCATGCTTTAGAGATCATGTGAAGTACATTTCTTTTGAGTTATTTTGAGTCTTTAAATGCAAAATTATCTGAGAGATTCTTAAGATGAATGGAAGTTTGGAGAGATGAACTACTTCTTTCAAGTCTTAGAGGGGGGGAAAAGTATCTTATCACCACAGTAGAATTAAAAAATAGTATGAATTACTGAATATTATTACTTGAAAGTTATTTCATGGACATTACTTTTTTTAAGCAGGAATTACTAAGATTTAGGAAACTTTCTCTGAATTCATTACTTTGGTAATTAACCTCCACACCACTCTTGGTATGTCATGTCTTGTTGTCTACGAACTTAAGCAAACACACCATTGCAAAATGCCATCGCCTGCTCCTTGTCATTAATAATGCCTGGTGTATGTATGCTTCATTTGCAAAGGGAAAGTTTTATGAAGCAGTTTATTGATCGCCAGCAACAGGACACTTGCTGCCTCTTACGAAGCCTTCCGTCGGCCTCTTCCTCATCATGTGATCACTCCAAACGGTCTGCAATTGAGGACAACAAATACATTGACCAAAAAGTAAGAACCGCTGTCTCAACCAAGTTTTTCTTAAGCACATGTGTTAGGGAACAAAATCACATAGCTGTGTGGGGTTCCGAAATCTAATGTCTCAGGAGAATAATGAAGAAAACTTGTAGAAGAAATCATTATATCTAACATTTTGACATTTATGAATTTACATTTTGCATTTCTATGAGTGAGCTTTTTAGCCATGCCAGGTAGCAGACATGGGACTACGAATAGGTCAAGATCTCCCCAAACCTGCATTTTCTCACGTGCAGAAGAAAGGGCTCTGATCTCTAAGGAGGTTTCATGGTTGCCTGTATGTTGCCTTTTGCAAGAAACCATGCTTATTTCAATTGTTACATGCCAGGGAAAATAACTAGAGTGAGTTCCTCTAAAATCAGTCAAAATAACCACCATTTATTGAGTGCATAGTAAGTGGCAGGAATTTTCTCTAGACACATTATCTGACTCATGCTCTGATTTACCTATTTCTTTATCATTTGAAAAGCAATAGGGAATTTTTTTCCATATTCCACTGTTAGAAAATGAAAGATCAATGTCAGAGTTTGTAAAGGAGATTAAAGATTAGAGTTTGCAAAAAGGCATCTAATTTACTTGCAAGTATTTCTCTTCATAAGTCTTCATTTATTTTTTACTCTTTTATATCGTTACTGCCCTTTTTCTATTGCTTATAATCAAATACATATTTTTCTATCATCATGTGAAAATAAAATACCAGCCCTTTCATCCTCCAGCACCCTCTGTTTCCCCCATTACCCTACCCCATAAGGATTGTATTTTCAGAGCACCTTTGCTCTTCCTGTTCTTTTCTCCATCCCCTCCCAACCTTGAATTTCTCCCCCTGCTCACTCCCGAGCCAATCCCTCTGTTCCCTGCCATAGTGTAGCGATTTTGTTCTCAGTTATTACGATCATAATTTCCTTTGCCACATGTCTGTTCTTGTTCAAGGATTTTTATTTATTTATTTTCCTTCAATCATCAACAGACATCATTGCTCTATGTTATAGACTCCAAGATTATAGATGGCAAATCTGACTGATATCAATGTCAGTTTTTCACTTGAAAGTAATTAGAGTTTTTTTGGTTGTTGGTTGGTTGGTAGATTGGTTGGTTTTTTTATTTCTTTGGGGAAGCTTGTAGGACTCTCTGAGTATCCTTAAAGGTCAGATTCTTTACTAGGATATACTTTGTATGTCTTTTGTCATTTGAACTGTCCAAACTAGGGAGTCTTTTCAGTTTGCAGACTAAGATATTTGCCAGAAAAATTAGCATTTATTATTTGTTCAATTATTACTTTTCCACCTATTCTTTTTTCTTCTTCATTTTCCCTTATGGTTGGCATCTCTCTACTTTTCTTCTGTGATTTGAAATATTTGTTCAGTTTGATCTTCCAGGCCACTAATCTGGTCTCAACTAAGATCATCTTTTGTTCTTAAAGTATAAGTGAAAAGTTATGAAATGTGTGTGTGCACATTTCATTCCCATGTAAACCTACTCTTAACTCACTTTAAAGACTTAAACTCTTTAGTATTATTATTATTAAAATACGCCACCTTTATTCTTCACAGTTATGTTTTACTTAATACTTTGGACAGGGAATGGACACAAAAGTTCATGTCAACTAATAATCAGGTGAGAGGACAATAATGGCCTGGTTTCATCCAATCAGTCTGGAATTGCATTTTACATACTAGGAACACATAGTGTTTATTTTCTAAAATTTATTTCAAAAGACTTTAAGCCAGAGGTGTGAGTGGACCCCCAGGTTGGGCTGTGGCTGTGATCAGCTCTCTGCAGGAAGAGTGTGGAGAGCTGATATCATTTATGCTCAAAGTTGCAAATCCAGAACATGCTTTTTTAAATCACTGGTAACATTATCCCACTGGAAACACAAAATTAAATTATAATCCAGGAAAATTTCTTTTCTCTCTAAAAGGAAACATGATTTTTTTCAAATTTTTAAACAGCAAGTTTTGATATAGGTGAGAAAAAAAATTGAAAGAATCTTGGCAGGTGTGAAGGGTTGGTGTGGAGTCTAAGGAGAATTTGGGGTACCCTTTGCTCACCATCACCCCTCCCCAGGCTGTCTCTGTGTTGGGTTACACTCAGATAACTTCGAATGCCATTTCTGATTTCTTTATGTCTTTATATTTTTATGGCTTTTAAAAATCTTCTCACTTAACAGTTATCTTTAACTAATTGAGTGTACAATAACCATTATAATTGTATTCTGTAATCTTACACTTGTGCCTCCCTCATAATCTCCTAAAATACAATGCGCAGGCAATACATTGCTTTTCGGTGGTATCCAAGTCACTCAGCATCTAAAAGAAACTAGAATTGTTGAAGACAGTTGGCAGTCCCCAATCTATAAGGTCAGTGGACTGAAATACACAATACATGATCTTATACAAGGAAAATTATCAGTGATGGTTAGGTGACCCTTCATTCCCATGTAAGCCTCGTTGGCCCATATGTAGATTTAACTACAGTTGGAATAATACTGTTTACCCCTTCACAGTCTTCATGATCTGGGTAAATGCTCCAATGCAGAAAGTCGGGTGTAGAGAACATATTTTCTCATCTTCTCAGCAGCTGCTACCTTATTTTGGCAGCAGCAAGGTTTACCTGTGCGACTATCCATTCTTAAAGCTTTAACTTTATTTAAGTTGCCAGAAAAGTAAACTTAACAATATCTTTCAGGATCTACTGTTTTTGCTTCAGCTCCCATCATTTCATAAATACTTAGGAGTCATCATCTTGTTGCGTACCATTGGGCCCGGGAACCCAAAACAGACAATCCCCCCTAATGAACTTTAGGGGTGAGGATTTACAGGAAGCAGAAATCACAGACAAAGCAGTTTGGTATTTGTATTTTTTAACATGGCAAGGCTTTTTCACTTTTATTAACATTGTATGTGGGAAACGTATTTATACGTTTTACGTTGACTGGTAGCAGAGCGCGCGATAAAAACTACTCACAAACAATGTGTTAAGAAACCCTAAAGACACTTAAAAACAAAAATACATAAACATCAACAAAAATTCTGAATAGAGATTAGCTCCCCGATAAAGTATCAGGAAATTTCCGTTACAATCCCCAGTTGTCTTTGGAAATGCCAATCAATGTCAAATGGACAGCAATTGTTTCACTCTCCAGCACCTGCAATACAAATTGAGGCTGTTTTTCCTCAAAGAGTGGTAAGAAATAAAAAGAAAATGAGAGTCTGGCTTATCACTGATTCTTTTCTTTTTTTTAAATATGTCTTTATTGATTTCAGAGAGAGAGGAAGGGAGAGGGAGAGAGAGAGAAACATCAGTGATGAGTCATTGATCCCCTGCCTCCTGCACGCCCCCTGCTGGGGATCCAGCCAGCAACCCAGTCACATGCCTGACCTGGAATCCAAGCTCGACCTCCTGGATCAAATGTCGATGTTCAACTCTGAGCCACGCTGGCCGGGCATCACTGATTCTTGTAATATGACAAAGGAACAATAAAATAAAATTTTTCTCTTAATAATTACAGGTAAGGAGAAAGCCCACTACACTAGAGGGAAGCACCTTTCTCTTGCCAGGGAAAACACTGAGTCCCCGGAACCTAAAGATCACAAGTTAAAGGGAAAAAAACAAAATAAAGAAACAAAAAAACCTGACAACAAAAGCTGAAGGAAGAGGGGAATGAGAGTGATTAAGCAAAGCAGGAAACATGAAAGCACGTGCTAAGCAGGATTTTCTCAGCGTAATTACCCTGGCTTTGAACAACCATAAGCGATTCCCATGGCAACCTCACTTTCCAGGGACCATGCTTTTAAAAATAGCCCAGTTTGATTACCTTTATCACGTGGTTTAAGTTCCCTGTCCTCCCTACAAACAATAAGCCGACAATAAGGTAAAATCTCTCAGGCGTTGTGGTGCTGCCCAGATACTAAAGGGAAAAAGACAGGGAACAGGTGTTATTCCTCATGCGGGGAGGGGAGGCTGCCCTTCCAGCCTCCAAAGGATCGGTGCTCCCGGGAGCTAATTCCTACAGCCCTCTCTCTTGCCACTGCCCCGTACCTGCCCCACGCCTGGGCATTATGAAGCGTTCCTTTCCTTCCCGATTAGAGGATAAACCTGCCTATCTTCAGAGGAGTTTTTCTAGTTTCCAGGCAGAAGAAAATCAGACCATGTTTTTCTACCTATTTTTTCTCCATATTATTGAAATAGAACTCAGGTTTCTTAAAATCACGTGTTATTAATAAACTGAGACATGAACTTGGCTTTCTAGTAATTCTACTTAATAAAAACAGCCCAGTCAGTCCTTAGAAGTGAATCATCTCATCAAAGTCAAGATTTCCACCATAGTCCAACCTGGGCACTCATGCTGTTCTTTAGCCAAGCTACCTGATCTTTCTGTCCTGCTGTCCTGGATGGAGGGCCATTTCTGGGCTCAGAACCTACAATGGTCTGAAGAAAATGAGTAAACCTCACAGTTGTATCGGCCTGAGACACATGGAAGGACGAGGGCTGTCCCTGACAACTCCTATACAGTATCAAACCTGTATGTTTAAGAAGAGTAAATGTTTCTCAAATATTCTGCTCTCTCTTTTTCCATTAGTGGACATTTGGTCCTGTCTAAAACATCCATTGAGACATCTGATCACAGTTAGTGTAAATATCACTCTTCTGCAACATTTGAGCCCCAGCCCATGTACCTAACCCCATGTGCTATTGCCAGCTAGGCTACCAAGGCAAGAAGAGTCATTATTGACAGTATAGCCACAACACAATTATTGGGCCAATAAAACATGATAGTATTTTTATTGATTAGCCAGTAAACCAAAAGTACAAGTAAATCTTATATTTGAACTCAATGGCGTTTTTCTAAGTGAGGACTTTTTTTAAAAATATATCTTTATTGATTTCAGGGAGAGGAAGGAAGAGGGAGAGAGAAAGAGAGATAGAAACATTAATGATGAGAGAATCATCATCGGTCAGCTGCCTCCTGCACATCCCCACCTTGGGATCGAGCCTGCAACCCTAGGCATGTGCCCTGGCCGGGAACTGAACCTTGATCTCCTGGATCTTAGGTCAATGCTCAACTTCTGAGCCACGCACAGCTCGGCCTAAGGGTGGACAATTTGACGGGATCAAATATTAAGGACCATTTGGTGTGGACCAAATGTCTCCATGGACATTTTGGACAGGACCAAATGTTCCACAATGCTATCTTACCTGCCTCCTTTCTGGGGAACATACAGCCGCTTCCAGATTAAGTCTTCACAGTTAGTAGCTATGCATGTACAAAATAAGGAGGAAAACCATAAACGAAATCACTGTGTTTTGTTTACCATTTTCATTTGCATATGTCTTCAACATTCACTCAGTCATTCAACAAACATTTATGAAGCACCTGCTATTCATCTGGCACTCTTCTTGGCTCTGAAAATTCAACAGTGCCCTCTAGAATTTTATAGTCTAATGGGGAGAAACACATGTAAATGGGCAAAAGTAAAAAGAATTATAGGAACATGATACAGGATATGAGTCCTTCTTACAGAAGAGGAAGATTGAGTGATATGGAGGAAGGTGCTCCAGGCAGAGAGAGAGGAATGTGAAAGACACGGAAAGCATAATATGGTTGACATAACTGATGGTGAGAAGCAGAGTAGAATAGTGATGAAGTGATGTAGTTCCCAATCCTCGTCTATTAAATAGAGATAATTCTTATTTTTAAGGTTTTTTTATGAGAATTAAATAATACATGTTAAATGCCTAACATCACACCTGGCATAGCATATGTTATGTGCCTATGGTACCTGATAAGAGAGGTTACTGATATTAAATCATATGGTGAAGTCAGACTCAGCAAATAGACTTATATTAATCAATCAAGACAAATGACTTTACTTAAACAAATTAATCCTCAGCTGTAACACAGTCTAATTTAGCCCAAAATATTAAGTCCTGATTTATATTCCTTATTGTCCATGAGTGTGTTTTGGGTTTTTTTTTAGTCTGCTTTTTAATGATATTTTAGTTACTACCCCCATTGCCTATCTAGTGTCTTAGACTCTCAAAAAGTAAATTAAATTGTTCTGGAAAGAGTTACTCTTCACAAAGCCTTGTTGATTGCCATTCAGCACTTTGTAATTTTCTGTGTGATTATAGAGTATTTGGTGATTTGTTCCAGTCACTCCACACACAGCAAGTTATTCAGCCTGGTCTGTAATTTCCAGGATGAACGTTTACTCACTTAAAGAAAGAGAACAGTGTGTTTTCATCTTTAGGGCTTTTGCTCCTCTGAAAGAATGTTCTAAAATAGCAGCTTAGCATCTCTGCAGTGCCACTCAGACATTTCTCTAGAAGGGGGGGAGATTATCTGACACCACCACCTAACCAGGGCCTGTATCACAAAGACATGATGTAGTGTGGTCCAAGAGAGGGAAGAAGTGGTGTTCATCAGCCCACATATGAAAACCCTATGCATGCAGTTCTCTAGCATAAAAATGTTTTAGTATCTAACTGATTGCCCAACTATTTACAATAATGGAGAGGAAACAAAAATCATAATATAATTGAAAATATTTTTCTCATTTTTTTCTAATCTTTGCAGTATGTTTTTGAGCTCAGATTAAAATGCCGCTGTGTTTGAGTACACATTCTTCCAGCCCACAGTCATTTACTGAGGGCCCGTAAATGCAAACAGTGTGCTGCGTCCTGGGTAAAAAACACGTTGTGCTACTTATAACTAACATGAGAGTAAGAATTCCCTATTAGTGATTTTTTTTACAGATATTAATCATGTAATCATTTTTAGTTTGTGGTTCTATGAAATTGTTTGCTTTCCTTAGATGTACATTCATTGAGGGTCAAAAGTAAATCAGTCTAGGATTACACATCTTTTATAAGTAATACGGAAGGCTTTTAATCAAGAGTTTTTGGTACTGTCTCCAAAACAGGTGTCAAAGAGCTGAGGCTGCAGCTAAACTTATGTTTGAAATGTGCATTTGTTTCTACTTCTGAGTATAGTTTTAGTTATAAGTTCTGTGTTCCATTGAGTGATATGGCAACCTCAACATGCTATAGTTTCTGCCACTGATGACGTTCTTGTTATTTCGACCTGAGGTTCACATATGACTGAATTATAATTGGAGACCTGTGCCCTTGCATTAGACCACTATGGATTTTAAATTTACAAACAGCTGCATGGTTAAGAGCATCTGAATTTTCTCCCAGAATCATAAATTCCTTCACTTTTAAAAAATCTCTGTCACAAAATTAAAGTACAAAAAGTCAAGCCAATTAAGCTTCCAGTCATTTAGTTTCTAGTTGTGCAATGTTTGTGTATATATCAAGTGAATTGGTACATTTCAAAATAAGTAGCCCTTCTTCATAATTTTTATGTGATTCACATTTATTTCAAGGATTCATTTTTTAAGAAAAAAATGTAGAACATAAAAGACAGTCATCTTTTAATATTAAGAAATTTATCCGTTCTTGAAATATATTTCAAAAACAAACTATGCACAGTGCTAAGCAATGAAGGAAAATATCGTGGGTGAGAAATATACCATCTGGAGGCTGGGAAGTCCAAGACCAGGGTCCCAGAAGATTCAGCATCTGGTTCCTCCACAGATGGCTCCCTTCTCACTGTGTCTTCACTGGGCAGAAGAGCTTTGATCTCTTCCTCTTATGTGGACACTAATCCCATTGTGGAGGCTCTATCCTCATGAACTCATCGAAACTGAGTTGTTTCCCGAAGGCACCATCTCCTAATACCATCATATTGGGGGTTAGGGCTTCAATGTATGAATTTGGGAGGGGACACAAACATTTAGTCATTAACACATGGTATCAGTGCATGAAGGAAAGAAGTCAAGGTTGGTTACAAGGCATCTAATATTTCTGGGAACAGGAGAATACCCACATATCTCCACACTGAAGAAAAGCATATAGAAGTGAGATAAAAATTGAACAGACCAATGAGAAAAATGATAGAGGAAAAATCAGATCCTGATATAATTGGTGGTGTCAGAGGGTAGTGGGGAACAGAGGCAGGAAATCACAGAAAGAAAGCTGCCATATTTGATTACTGTATTAAAACAACAGAAGAGAAGCTCTGAAATGAGAAGGAAAATACTGAACTATTCAAGAAAGCTAATTTTGCATAAAAATGAGCAACAGAAAATTATCAAAGTCAAATTCTCTACAAAAGTTATAAGAGAAAAAATAGTAAGAAGGAGAACACTGTCCATATAGACAGTGAAAGCATGCCATAAAGGCATGACTACAGGCATTTCAAACTGCAGTGTACTATTGCAAAACTTGTCTAAAGACACTAAAAATTACATCCAATTAGAATAGCAACATAAGTGAGAATTAGAAAAACTCATACATAAGGCCTCAGAACTCAGGAAAGAATTATAAATAAAAACAATGAAGACTGAACTAGGAAGAACATAAACTGATTTCATAATCAGATGATGCCTTAAGAGAAATAGAATGTGAAAAGAGGAAATTTTAAGAAATTGAAAGAAAATGACAAATTGAAGAAGGTCAAAGAAGTTCCAATGTGTACATTATAGGAGTCCCAAAAGAAGAAAACTAAAGCAAGGGAACAGAAAAAGTACTGAACTTTTATGAAATATAAAAAGATTTAAAATGTGCATATTGAAAGCATGCACCACGTACCTGAAAATATCAACCATGAATGACTAAAAATAGGACATATTTCAGACAAATTACAGGACTTTAATTTTTTTTTAATGTCATCTAGCTCAAAATAAACAAATGATTTATAAAGGAGAGAACATTAGATTACCATCAGACTTTTCAACAGTAATGCTATATATGTCAGAAGAAATTAGAGTAACATGTATAGGTTAACCCTGGAGAAAATATGTGAACCACGTTTTTGATATCCAGGAAAACTGACTTTCAGGTTTAAAGTGACAAAAAAAAAAAAAAAGCTGTTATCAAGATGTAAGAATGTCAGTAATATAAGATGTAAGTAATATTGTTCTCACAAGCCTTTCCTGAGGAAACTACTAAAAAACATGCTTTGGCCAACCAAAATGAACTCCAAAAATGACCCTAAGCCATTGACAGAAGAACTAGTGGTAAGCATTCAAGATATAATTGTGTATAAAACTATGACTACATGAAGATTAAAATGAAGAGTGAAATATATAACAGCTATTTGCTCTGCTAATGTGAGCACAGACCTAGTATACAAATAAGAGAGGAGAATGGGAAGAATATACGCAAACATTTTTAAAATATTCATTAATTTTATTTTTGTTTTAGAATAGGTATTGTCATTCTGAGATACTGTCTATGAAATGTAAAATAAAACTAATGAGTAATTATGAGGTCATCTAATTCTGTCATCCTCTGTGCCCTTGAAAATCAAGAGTCTTAATGGGGCAGGGAAGAAATACAGATGACATATAGAAGAGATTAGGTAAAAACTGTGTCCTGAATTTAAATTAAAAATATGGTATCAGAATAAACTCAGGCAAAGTCCTCAAAACAGTGACTAACTCAGCAGCAATGAGTATCATTGGAGTCTAGATTATGATCTTGAAACACCATTTCGCAATTTACAAAACAGGGCTGGTTAGAGAAGTTGTTGATTTAGAATAGGAAGCATATAAGATGAGCTTGGAACAACTTGTCATACCTGAAAACTAAGAAGCTCTGCCAAAAACTACTAGAGTCATGTTGAAAGAACCTGTGGGCCAACTTGACAAAGCTCCCCATGAGCACAGTTGGGGTCATTTGACCTATTGTAGGATGACATCATTATAATGGATTGAAAGCAAAGAAGTATGTTTAAATCCTTGAGTTCATAATGATATTTTATACTAATAATTGGTCACTTAAGAGGTTAATAGAAAACCAATTAATTACATAAAAACTAAGTAAAGGTAAAAACAACAACATTTATCTTGTCTTTTCCATATGAATTATACTACTGAGTAACCAAATAATACATGAGGGGAAGTACCTTATTACAAAAGTATTCCAACTAATAAATGAGAAAGAAATAATTTTACAAACTGCATGAATCAGTGATCTAAGCAATGAACATCAGTACTGCTAACATCACAAAAAGAGAGACAACCAGACAGTACGTGTCTGCTGATGAAAGACTATGACACCACCTGTGGCCTTGTCAAAGGGATCAAATCTGAATCTGATGAAACTCTGGATCCAGCTGCGAACTTAAAAGAAATACAGAAGACAGAGGAACATGTAAAATATAATATGAATGTGTACCTAGCAAAATCCAGACTCCCAGAAACTATAAGTCAAATGGCCCAGGGTCTTCAACTGTAAAGGAAAAAATCTGGATTTAAAAGACATTGAAAAAAACAACTAGATCTGTTTATTGCTGTGTCTTTTAGCTCCAAATTATTTAACCACTAACTCTATGCAAATTGATTTGAACTTCAGGCTCTTGAATTTCATGTGAAAGCGCACAATTCTGGAAACATCTTTTAAATTAAAATTTTAAGGAAAAAAAGTATCTCTGTATGTTTGAACATTTAAATTTAACTTATTTTTGATAATTAATTTAGTCAAAAAAATGATTATCTTGTGGAATTCAATGTATTAGGTTTACAAACAGAATAATATCACCAAAAAGAGAAGCTTTTTCAACTAATCTTTTTTTAAATGCAAACTCTATGTAAACATGTCACTCATACCCTTCCTTTTAAGTCCTACATCTCTGATATGTTTATAAACAGAATGAACAACTACTGACATCTTTCATGATGTAAATGTACAATTTCAGGTCAAAAATTACTATCATGAAATAGATTTCTGTATTTCTAAAGTGCTTTGCTCTTATTACAGGTGCCTGTCAGTATCTTTTGGAACCAGGAGAGGGCACTGCAGAGCAGTATAGCTCTAAGCACTTGTTTCTAAGTCAGAAAATGTTCTTTGCTAAAAGAAATATGCAAAATTATTCTACAGAAATAAGAAAAACTGAAGGAATAACTAGATAGTCACTATAGGCCTTCCTTATTTACTACAAAAAAGAAGTTAAACTATTTAACTATCTAAATACATATATAGGTGTGTTTGCAAATAGGAGCTCTGTGACCTTGCACCTCTAGTTACCTAACTCTTGTTTCAAAGAAGCTGGATGATCTATTTTTGCTGAATCCAAAATCATTCTCTCCTGCTATTTTCCCTTCCCTAAACTTTATTTGAAACACAGTATGCTTTATAGTATTTCTTCTACTTGCCTTGCTTAAAGATCCACCTAGCTCAGCACTTCAGTTTGCACTGAATTAATTTGCCCTATGCATGCATTTCCAACCTCAGTCCTTTATCCACTGCCTCCTTGGCCTATAGATTTCTTAACTGTCCTTCAAGGTCCACTACTATGTCCACTTCTTCAATTAAATCTTTGCTCACTATTTCAGGGACACCTGTTCCTTCCCCACCGGAAGTCCTACAACCCCTCTCATCTTTTCTACTGTACATATCACTTAGCACTTTACTATCTACTGTCTTTTTACTGATTATCTCATGTGTCATAGCCTTGCCTTTCTAACTAGGCTATTTCATTCTAGTAAGCAAGGACTCTGATTCCTAGTTACCCTATATTCGAAATAGTAATCTCATAGTAAGTGCTCAGGAAATCTAATCTAATCAAATGAACAGGTTATTGTTCAAGTGTTATCTTTGGCCTGACGACTGGAGTTACACTTTCTAGTTATTTGTTATAATGAATCTCTCTCAGGATGTGTGCTTCCCTGTTCTTTCTCTGCCCTTTTCCTGCCCACTTTGGCTCCCTATACACCTGTCTCCATCTGACTCCTGCAGCTATCAAGCAGGCCAGAGTTTGGGGAATGCATCTTCTGGTTTTTATTCAACCTCCAGGATTTTTCTTTCTTAATTCTTTTCCCTGGATTAATTTCATCATCAACAACTAGGAAGAAACCTCGAAAACTATTCTTATTTCTCTCCATCCTGATCATTCAGATTAGTTTTGGGTCACAGGCTGAAAACCTGAAATAGGTGCTATGTGGAGGAGAGAACAATTTACTCAACAAAGACAATAAGGAATCCTATATTTGTTTCAATGTTAAATTCTTTGGAAACTGAATAGCCTATCAAGTTGTAAGGTGACATTATTACTAGTGAGCAGGGCCAATGCATCTCCCCCATGGCCATGACAACCTTGTTCACAGCTCTGCCTAAATAGAAGTAAAAATAGAAAATAAAATTAAATGATAGAATCAATTGTATGGTGATGCTTTGTTTCAATTTTTTGTTTTGTTTTGTTTTTTAAGAGAGAGAGGAAGGGAGAGAGAAAGGGAGATTTGTTGTTCCACTTACTTTTGCATTCATTGGTTGATTCTTGTATGTGCCCAGATGGAACTCGAAATGTTGGGGTATCGGGACCATGCTCTAACCAACTGAGTTACCCAGCAAAGGCTGATGATGCTTTTGTGAAAAAATTCATGTTCAACATCTTAATAGTGTTATCTATGTAATATATGTAATAATTTTCAGTATATTATCATTTTATATTACAAAACTAAAGTTATGCTCATAATTTTACAGCTTCGCAAGTCTGTTTTCAGCATCAGGGCAAGGAATCTTCTAGAAAAGGAGACTGCAGTCACTAAAATCTTAAGGTAACAACATTAAACATTGATACATATTTAAACACAGTGGGATTATATTAAGCAAAAAGGAGCTTTTTTAAATGAACTAATTTTCTGAGTATCAATATATGCTTTCTGCTAGAAAACAGGTTTGGTTAACTATGTACGTATAAACAATGTCAAATACATCATTAATATCTTTCCTGAAACAATATTTTATTAGCTCAATTGGCTATTTATTTTATTTTTATGTACTTAAACATAAATTATAATTATAAACTTTTACAAAAAGATGAAAATAACTTACTTTTATTTTTACAAGTTTTATATCTTTTGTGATAGCCAAAGGACCAATCACAATCTAAGGGAAGAATGGTAAAAGGGTAAACTTTTTAAAAGTAATTGTGATTTATTAATTTATTAAAAAATAAATGTATTTAAAATCTATAAGTATCAAAAGTATACCCAATTTAGGATGCTTATAAAAACATATAATTTTGCCTGGCCGGGTGTGGCTCAGCGGCTGAACATTGACCTAGAATCCAGGAGATCACAGTTCGATTCCCAGTCAGGGCACATGCCCGAGTTGCGGGCTCAGTCCCCAGTCAGGGGCATGCAGGAGGCAGCCGATCAATGACAACTCTCTATCATTGATGTTTCTATCTCCCTCTCCCTTCCTCTCTCTCTGAAATCAATAAAGATATATTTTTAAAAAAACAAACATATAATTTTAATGCTGATTTCTAAAATCTGCCTTGAAATGCAATATTGGAAAGGAAAATTAAGCTAGCTACTTAAAAGTATTTTACAAAGTATAAAGTAACATGATCATTACAAAAATGCATAAGCATTTGGAATATAATTTATTGGTGCATATATTACATAGATATTTGTAAATGACAGTTAAATATTGGAAACTAGAGACAGAATGACTGACAAGGTAAATAGGTAAATTCATAACAGAAAGCCTTCTTCAAGAAGGGAAAGGAGTCCCTTCTACTCTACCTTCATTAATAGAAACAGTTATTAAAGCATTTTCCCCAGAATGTATATCACTATAACTTGGATAACTATAATGAAGAAATAAGACTAATACATGATTTGAGAAACTATTTCAGTTTTGTAACAGTACCTGACACGTATGTGTCAAAAGCAATCCTAACTAATCAGCATAATATTCTATGTATTTATTATTTACATTAGCTGATGATTTATGCACAGAGTTGAGTGTGTGTGGAATACCTTTTATTAAATAAGAATAAATGTTTCTGGGGCTTCTATATTATCATCACAGAATCTGATGAGATGAACCTAAAAGGTCATGTTAAAATAGAGAAAGGAAAACTTCTAAGCAAATTTATAACAACCTGTGTCCCAACTTCCATTTGCTTCCAACTGGCTCAATTCTGGCATTACCATCGGCAGCATCATGAGGCCGGCCTTGAACTCTACATGGTACTACAGAGTCTTTATCAAGCTGTAACTAGACAAGTTCATGGCTGGGTCAATCCCTAGGTTCTTGAAGACTCTCCCTGGCTCACAAAAACAGATCAGGTACTGGACCCGTCCTCCAGGAATGTCAGTGTGCTCTCAGGGAAGGGAATTCTGCTTCAACCAGAAACAGCCCACAGGGGATTGTAGTACTTTGAGTGTGTATTCAGAGTCTGCCTTCCAAATTAGGAACCAAAACAACCTATTCACCTGTCCAGAATAACTGCCTTTCAACGAATGTGAATTGGCTCTAGGGGTTCCCAGGGACTTGCAGAGCATAGGCAGACAGCGATATTGGAAGGAAGCAATTTCCAGAACCTCACTTTCCTCTAAACTCTTTCATAAATTTGATCTTCCACTTTTTCATTTTCAGCCCTCTTTTCTCATTCACATATCTCCCAGTTTACCAAAAAAAAAAAAAAAAAAAAGGTGAAACTCTCACTCATCTGTCCAAAAGAAAGGTGAACCTTTGTGTAGTGTATTGATCTGGAATGTACAGTCCTCTGGGTTGCCAAGCACAGGAACTATTCCCACATGGCTTTCTCCAGAAGGAGAGTCCCATAGGGTAGCACCTTATTGTCTATCCAAGTGACAAATTTCTGGAAAACCTCCTTCTAAGAATTCATCTACCTTAGAGTTAAGCCTTAGAAATAATTTGGTTGTCACAAGGGCATGTGTTAACATGTTATTTGAATTGAAAAATAAAGTTAGACTTTTCCTGAGAGATCTAGTTGATTGGTTTGGCAATGAAAACTGACTTCATAGGTGCCCAATGACATAAAATTGAATGGATTAGATGGATGAGATTCTCCGATGAAAGGAAAATGTAGTTGTTGATTTGTAAATGTAAATACATGGTTTTAAAAAAAGAAAATTTATGGGGTACCTGAGCAAAATTTTTAAAACTATCAGTGTTTAAGGACACTCTCAAACTTGCCCAGTACTTGTGCAGTTTGAGGGACACCCAGAGGCAATAGCATTTTACTACAGCCTGGAACACTACAAAATGAGAGGGAGCTCTTTGAGGCTCCTTAAGCTCTGTTATCCAGTGAATCTCAGGACAGAAGAGGCTACAATTAGTAAAAACATTAAGATTACTTTTAAGAATACATATTCAATCTTTAGAATAGTCATTTAGCTTTTTTCTCCTGTAAAAAGTTTTCCTCATCTCTGCCTCACTAGTCTGTGCAAGAATTAAGGACAAGTGCAAGATGTCAAATGGATAGTTTCTTTGGGTGTACTTACTTTTTTCACGAATAATGATAGTAGCAATAATAATAATAATAGTACCATGCCTGCATTATAATGTAGCCCATAAGTTAGAAAGTCAAGAATAGATTGAGTCCATGCCTATGAGTTCATGGACATTTTTCTATGCTGGGTTTTAAGAAACAACAACTAAAAAGAGAAAGAAAGAAAAAAGAGAGGAAAAGAAAAATTAAAAAAACAAAAAAGAAAAAAGAAAAAAACATTTGCAGTTCCCTCACAGCAAATGATTCAAATAGCCCTGTTCAAAATGGGGAAGAAGGAAAAGTTCCCACCACTCTCTCAGTGTCTTCTCACTCTCTCCGGAGCCTCTCCTCCCCTAGCCTCTAGGAATTTCAAGACCGGAGGAGGTGCTGTTAGAACAGTTCTCCCCCCCCCCCCCCCCCCATCATCCCAACCTTGGGTAACACAGGATACTGGACTCGATTTTAGAAGGCCTGGGCTGGTATCTGGTTCTGCTTCTTTATAACCTTGAGCAACTCACTTATCTGATCCTCAGTTCATGTGCCTTTGCTCTGCAGACTGCCCCAAAATGCCATCTGAATAATCTGTTGATCAAGCTAAGTAAAATTTAATAGTTATTACAGTGAAGGAAACTAGTACTTCAGCAGTCTTACTAATGTCTCAGAAGAGATAGTTGGGGTAGATATTTTTAAGGTTTTGAGTTTGAATTTAAGTGCCTCCAGGCTGGGAGATCTGATTGAGATTGGGCAGAGAATTCTAGATCATTTCACAATATAAAGATCAAGTCATTGTGCTGTATACCTGAAACTAATATAATGTTATATGTCAATCATATCTCAATAAAGAAAAAATAGTGTCATACTCTTCAGGATGCACAACAGGTAACAAGTACCTGAATGGACAGGTAACCATTACTGCTCTGGGGAGGGCAGCACTGTGGGTGGGGGGTGAGGAAGTAGTAATATACCTTTACCTCTTTACGGCCTTCGATGCTCTTTCTACCCAGTCTGGCTCCACATTTCAGTTATCAGTTATCAGATGGAGTTTACACTTCTGTTTTTTGCTTTTCTTCTTGATTTGGGGTGATTTTTGAGAAGAGAAAAAATAAATGATGACTTTGTGCTTCCATCTTCACTCAGGAAATCTATTTTATGCCTTTTGAATTTTTAACCATATACATGTATTACCTTTAAAAAATAAATACGACTGATTTTTAGAAACAGCACTTAAAAAAAAAAAGTTTAGGATTGATGGCCCTAGGGGGCAGGGTCTTGACCTGAGTCTTGATAAGTACAGTTATTTATAGGTGACTGGTTGACCAGCTGAGTGACCTATTGTCTAGACTCTAGAGCAAGAGGCTAGTTCCTTAGTCTGTAGTTCAGACAAATGAGTTTTGGGAAAGTTCCTGAAGCTAACAATGAAATTGCTTATTGGTTAATGGCCTTAAATTTCTGGGCAGGGATTTCCTGCAATGAATAGTGAAGTCATGTTGATGTAGAGGGCTTAGTTCTTGGTACTGATAGTTAAGCTACAGGGTGGCCAGTGGTCTCAGTTCTCAGGGGACCCACATTTCCAAATATCCATCTGCCATTTGAAACAGGATCCGCATGATTCCACTATGTGGAATTTCCTCTGAACAGGAAATTCAAGTCTACAAAGGAAAAAGTCTCAGAGAAAAAGGGCCCCAGAGTTTGGGATATTTGAACCATTGGTGAAGTCACCCTTTTCTACACATAATCATCTTTAATTTGTGTTCTTCTACTTATTTTTTAATTAATTGAAGCCTTGAGAAATAGAAATGAATTTCTGGATCTATCTGAGAATTCTTTGATGAGAAACAGTGAGGGGGACATTTTTACAGAACTTGAGAATACTGTTGCATGCTTAAATAGAGTGATTCACTTGGCACAAAGGGGCATCTGTACTGTTTTTTTCAAGGCTTATCTGGAGAGTATTGTGAGAGACAGAATATCCCACCATCTAAATTATAAAATCAAAGTTGCTATTAAATTCACTGTTGTTATGATTTCACTTATATGTAGAATCTAATGAACAAAATAAACTAGCAAACAAAATAGAAAGAAATTCATAGATATGGAGAACAGACTGACAGCTGTCAGAAGGGAGGAGACTGGGGGCTAGAGAGGAAAGGTGAAGGGATTAAGCAAAGAAAACTCATAGACACTGACAATGGTAAGGTGATTACCAGAGGGAAAGGGGGGTGAGGGGAGGTAGAAGAAGGTACAGGGGGGATAAATGGTGATGGAAGGAGACTTGACTTGGGGTGGTGAACACACAATACAATATACAGATGATATGTTATGAAATTGTACACCTGAAACCCATAGTAATAAATTTCACCCCAATAAATTCAATAAAAAATTTTAAAAATTCACTGTTGTTTTGAATTTTACTACACTGTTCAGCTCCACTAAAGAAAGCTTCCTTCAAAAGGCAGTGGATGAAACAGAAACAAATAGCAGTGCACTTTAAAACACATTACTACTGCTACTGAGATTTGTCTAATTCAAAGCCTTGAAATTAAGCAAAAATCCATTATCATTCCTGCTAGGCTGAATGCATAGAGAAATGTCAAAATAAAATAAACATTTTTGCACTATTTTTAAAAGTTCCATGCTCTTGTGGTTTACCATCAGAGCCTCACTAATTCAGACAATATCTTCATAACCTTTTTAAAAAATATGTTTTTATTGCCTAGTCGGCATGGCTCAGCAGTTGAGAACCTGCCTATGATTCAGGAGATCACTGTTCGATTCCCAGTTAGGGCACATGCCCAGGTTTTGGGCTCGATCCCCAGTTGGGGGGCGTGCAGGAGGCAACCGATCGATGACTCTCTCTCATCATTGATGTTTCTATCTCTCTCCCCCTCTCCCATTCTCTTTCTTAAATCAATAAAGATTTTTTAAATATATATTTTTATTGATTTAGAGAGAGAGGAGGAATGGGGAGAGAAAGAGAAACATTGACCGGCTGCTTCCTGCATGCACCCCAACCAGGAATCAAGCCCACAGCCTGGGCAGGTGCCCTCACCCAGCATTGAACCGTTGACCTTTTTGTGCATAGGACAACACTCAACCAACTGAGCCTCCCTGGCCAGGGCTTCATAACCTTTTTGAATGTTCATTCTGATATGATATTTGCATTCTGGTATTTGGATCTATGACAGGTGCGGTACACCTGTATTAATAATTTTTAAAGTTTAAGGAATAGCCTTTAGTTGAATGTCACTTATTACAAAAAAAATTAAATTATAGTTAATGGCATATGTAGGGTTAGTTTTTCTCTTATCACTTTAAGAGAATCATTTTTATTGACTACAAGTACAATTTATATACTATGTAAGTATAAATAAAATCACTACACACTTATTAAACTATAGGTTTTTAAATGACATTAGCTAGGTTTTCTTCCTGAAAGAAAGTACCCCTAAGACATACATTCAAGAATATTTCTGTAGCATCTTCTAAGTGCCAGGCATTTTCCTAGATTCTGGATACACAGATTACTCCTTCAGGAGTTCACGATGTTTGCTAGTAGAAAATACTTAGGACACGAGTTAGATGTAGGAGCATTCAATAATATCTCTATTTTCTGATCATAATTGTGACAAGAAAATTCATACGTACATGGTTCTCTTGTTCAGTGACTTCAATAGTTAAATTCACTTACTTAAAATGTACCATAAAATAAAGTGAACAACAGTTCCAGTATTGTTTTTTCATACCTTAAATTATATTTTATTATGCCATGAAAATGCCTTTTTAACATGAAGATAGAGGAAGAGGAAAGGGGAGATAGGAAAATGATGAGTGAACACTTATTGAGATGCACGTAGGGTGCTAAGCTCTCATGTATATTATCTCGTTTAATCTGCACAACATTCCTCTTCAGAAAAATGCTATTATGACCCCCATGCTATAGATGACAAAACTGAGTCTTAGAGAGGGTAAGTAATTTTTCCCAAGTTTACATACCATGAAAACAGCCTTGGGTAACACGTCAATCATCAGTCTCAACGTGATTTCCCAAATAGGCAGCCATATTTATGTGTCCCCAAGAACTTATGCATCTAAGTTCTCCCATTTATTGGAAGGTGACTGCGTGCTGAACACTGTGTGCTCTTTCACATGCTCTCTCCCATTATGTCCTCATAGCAACCCTGAGGATTATTAGCTGTTTTGAGATGAAGAAATCAAGGCTCGGGGAGGCTAGGTGACTTACCTGAGGCTACCCTCTCTAGTGAGTCAGGGAGTCAGAGAGCAAGAAATCAAAGCTTGGTCTGTGTGACTCCAAAGTCCATATATTAACTACCATTCTATGGTTTTAAATTATAGAGGGTTTCCTGTTCTCATGATCTGTATTGACATACTCTAAATCCCTTGATTTTTCTATGCTGCAGCTGCTTCTCAAGGTCCACGTACATGTTATGCATGATACAAAG
Source organism: Miniopterus natalensis (assembly GCF_054644295.1). Lineage (NCBI taxonomy): Eukaryota > Metazoa > Chordata > Mammalia > Chiroptera > Miniopteridae > Miniopterus > Miniopterus natalensis. The sequence continues at coordinate 34,419,291 of NC_142082.1, forward strand.
GTGCCAGGTCAAGGGGACAATTAGAAGCTGAAACTCAGCCTCCACCTCTACCCACTCAAGCATACAACCAAGCAGCATCCCTTAGCTTGGGACAACATCCCTCAAGAAGAAGGAGCAGTATTTTTCTAATTTATGCAAAGGTGCTGTATGGGCTACTGGCATCCTTGCTCTTTGGGTCAGTTTAACTCTCTAGAACTGTAAGTCTTCAATCTCTTCCTTCTCTCTCCAAACCCTCCATAAAACTTCCCATATTAGCTGTGAGTTATCTTGGGGTAATAGATAGAACTGTCTTCATGGGAGAGATTTTGCTGAATATTGGTTGCAACTCATATCTCAGACCCTGATGGATAAGTGAACTCAGGCAAGCTCATTTCTGACTGGAATTGTGTGGTCTTCTTGACACTGGTTACAAAGGGGGCCTCATTCCTGTTCAGGCCCATATAGTCTTATAGAATATGCTCTGTCAGTATAGAAAGAGGACAGGCTTGGCAATCAGCCACACTTGTCTGTCAGTCCTCTGAGCAGTGTTGAGTCCTTTGGGAAACCTCAGTTTCTTCATCTGTCAAGTGGGGATCTAAGCAACCACATAGGAGTAAATGAGGAGTGTGCCATGAAGGTATTCACTCAGTAGCTCAATACCCAAATTTAGAATCCTGACTGCATCACTTTACAGATGTTTGACTTTAGGCAAGTTACTTAATCTCTCTGCACCTCAGTTTTCTCATCTGTTAAATGAGGTCTGTAAATTAATAGACCCTGCCTCATAGGTGAGAGTGAAACAAGTTAGTATCTGTAAAATGCTCTGTAGGTGATTTTGCACTATTAGTAGTAAGTTCAAGAGAAACCCATGGTTGACCCCAAGATTCAGGCAGTTGACAGTCACCTTCAAAGCACATCCTCAAGGGCTCACTTCAGAAGTCTCCACTGTGGTCCAGGAGAGACTGTGTCTGAGGGGCATATAATACTTTTGATAAATCAATGTACCATTTTCTGTATTGATCCCAAGTTTCTTGCTCACCCCCTGGAAATAGTCTATCAACTACAGTTTTATACTCAGTTAAACCTATGTTAGGCTTGCTAACATCTTCAAGGTATCATCAGATTATTTATTCAGATCATATGCTGGATATTTATTTTGTGGATCTACTCCCGAACTAACAACATAGGTTCATCAACAGAGGTTGGCATTGCATATAGTTGTCCGGAAGCGGTGGGCACAGGCAGCCGTGATCTATAATGTCTGAAGTGCAGCTATGACATTCTCCACTCTATTGGACATGCCAGGAGAAAAACAGTCCTGTATCAGAAGTAGGGGACTTACATAGGCTTTGGCAGGAGATGTAGTCAAACAAGTAAAGGCCAGTATCTTTCACAGGCAACTGGAAAGTAAGAGGCAAGGGCATGATCAGTGTTAACGGTAGGCCTGCTTGGCTTGAAAGGATGGAAGAGTGATTGTGAACAGGGTGTAAATTAAGATAGTTGGACAAGAGGGGCTGGTGATCAGGGCATGAGGAACAGCTGGAAGAGAGCCTGTACCTACCATCAGAGGCACCACTAGTAGAACAGTGACAGCTATCACTGAGACAAGTATGACATTGTCTTCTGCAAGGGTTGCAATTGCCGACATGAAATCTTCAGAGAACACATCACGTTGCATGAGGACTTAGCTAGGGCTGGTCTTTCATGAGCTGTAGGCTGAATGAGAGGTTTTTCTTTTGGTTTCTGGCCTCTTTGATGGCCCTGTTCTCCCAGCGGTCTCTCCCCAGGATCTGGGTCAGATGAACTTACACCTGGGCTCTTCTCTAGCCCCTAGGTCATATTTGTCTGGAAGAGAGGATGAGCCTGATATTGCAGAGATTGAAGAGATCATGGAGTTTTCTAGAGGAAGGAAAAATCAAATTAAATTCCAATGATTCCCTCCAAAGGGTCACCTCTCTTGTGCACATCATTAGCTATATGACAAGGGAAATATCTTGTCTAGACCCAGGGCTGCCAATTCCCTGAAGCTGGCCCAATTAATTGGGAAGTCTAAGGGAACTTAATAATGCAAAGCATTAGTGACTTACCTCATTTGCTTTTTCCCATTTGGCAAGTTCTCCTTTTCAAATTACAGTTTTACTGGTCAGCCTAGCAATTCAACAACTTTGGATAAGTTTGTGTCAAGTTCTCTGTGGCTCCACATACTGGGCTTTTCTAGCAAGGTACACACAGCACCACTGAGAAGGCCTGAGTACCTGCAGCATCCCCCAGGCCTTTGGGCTAGACTTGCCAACTGCTCAGTGGACTATAAGGGAAAGAAAGGTGCTGGGTGACCCTGCAGATGAGAGAAAGGCAGGCAGATGCCCCTGAAGCTGAGTTAGAGTCAGCCTCCTGATACAGCAGCAATTTTTTAGAACCAACATTTGGCAAGAATATCTTGAGGTTTTAAGAAAACAGAGTGTTGAGTATTAATATATCAATATTGATCAAACATTAAATTATTAACACCCAGTATTAAATATATTTATTAATATTTAATATATTGTAAATAGTAAGTACTAATTATTAATGTTGGGTATGTTGCTGTGACATTATATATTAATCAGATATTTAATCTACATATTAAATATTGCCATAAGTGATTCCATTAAGGCTACTTAGTTGTTGGTTTTCCTTATTAAGATCTTCATAGCACTTACAAGCTCTTGTAGACAGTTCAAAGACCATTTTGAGATACAGAGACTAAGTGGATACATGGAAATTAAGCTTATTCAGAGAACAGTAAACTAAGGAGATAAAATCTGTGGCTGTATGCGTTTGTATACAACACAAAATAGTGAAAAATTTCAAAGTGATAAAATATAACTTAATTGAAGCAAAATTTTATACACACACACACACACACATATATACATATATTGCTTTTTTAACAACCAAACTTCCATTCAACCTTTAATTTTTTTTTTATTGAGAAATAATTGACCTATAACATTATATTAGATTTAGGTGTACAAAATGATGATGTGAGGGGATTTTTATGTATTATGAAATGATCACCACAGTAAGTCTAGTTAATATCCATTACCATCTATAGCAAAATAATATATTCTGAGGTGTTTTCTTAGGTAGTTCCTGATTTGTGATAATCAAACTGTTATATTTCATTGAGCTGGTATCTGCTTTGCAGATTATTTTTAGATAAACTCCAAAGTGATTGTAATTTTGCTCCGGATTAGGAGAGCTGCTATTAAATTTTACCTAACAAATGTGGGAAGATATTTTAACATGGTTTTTCTTTTACTATTTTATAACTGGGGAATAAAGTAATAAGTAATATAGAAAAATACATATCTGTGGGAAAATTGGTTCATATGGTTTATGCAACATTTACAAAATTTCACTTTTATCGTAATAAAAAATTTAGTCTTTGTGTTGTGATTTACAATTTTCTGAGTCAGTAGTTGGGTTACAAAAGTTGAACTCCAATGAGTGGTGTGCGGTTTCAGGCATCTTATTTGTTGAATTTTAATAAATACATTAGAGGCATAGATTTCCCATGAGTTAATTTTCTTTTTTGTTAAAGTACCTACATACGATAAGCCTTCTTTTATTTTTCAATCCACAGTGAAGTTCTAGTTGCCCTAGACATGTATTTACATGTCTATATAAAAACATTTTTATTAATAATGCAAGATTGAAAAGAACTAATCTGTTGCTATTCAAGAGCCATATCCATTCACTCAGGACTGGGCTGATTCACGAAGGAATAGGGTATTCACTACGATAAAAATGCAGCTTTCTCCTCACCTCAGCGAGAGCCCATTACAGAGCAACTCACCCATCAGTATCTGCTGTCGCCTCTTCTTTGGACAAGTCGCTTCAGTGGAGTCAGGTAAGAGTCCACGCCAGGAAATACTCATCATCTATTTCCTTTACAGTTCTACCATAGTTTTACATAATTATCCCTGAAGGACTATTTTTCTGTTGTCTGTTGATATGATTACATTATATTAACTGACACTGGATAATATTTTACAATGTGCTACCTTGTGGAGTTCAAGATTTGAGTAAAATTCCTCAAATTTAATGCTCTGCAAAGTTATATTGCAGTTCTTTTAGATGGTAATTAATATCTGATGGTATCATGTAATCTAACTTTTCTATAATGAATGAAAATAATTTGAAGACTCCCAGATCTCTCTTTTTCATTACAGAATTCACAGGCTTTTCCAACACCTTTGTTCTGGAACATTAAGAAAGAAGACATGGAGAAAGAGAAGAAAGAAACCTAGGACCCCCTGCTACTGTTTCTATAAACAACTAGTGGTGTTTAAAGGCTAATAAAGCACCAAAGATCTCTCGCATAACCATAATCTTTGGGCCAATTTAAAAATATTTTAGATGGAGAAATGTCAAGAAAAATAGAGACAATTTCTTAAGACGCGATTCTCTTCCCTCAGCCTCCGTAAAAGATTATATATATATGGCTGTCATGTAAGGGGCAATTGAAATTCCACAGCACAAAGGCAATGCAAAGAAGAAGAAAAAAGAATCAATCTTTCATATGTTTTTTTTCAAAGGCTTGGCAAGAAACCAGGGGTAATATTTTTGCAACTGGGACTGTGTGTTTGCTGTAGAATATTCCCACATTTGAATCATCCTCAGGGGTCCTCGTCTTGTTTTACTTTCAAAGGTAGAGAGGACATAACATTAACCCCAACTGGGAAAAGGAAAATGCCTCACTGTAATTCTCCCCCAGGGAGCAGGAATAAAGGGATTACATATGCCTGCATAATGGAGAATTTCCTCACTCAGACAAGACAAAAGACTTCATTATTTTTCACCAGACACTTGAAACCTTGTGCCTCCCAGGTCAAGAAGCCAAGCAGGCAGACCAGTGTTTTTTATGTTAAGCCACTAGATGGACTTTCTAGGAAACTGGCCTTTCTAGTACTTGCCACGGTGAAGAGAAAGATGATGAAGACCTTAATACCACAACTCTATCGGCCTTTCCTCTAAGAAAAGCAACACCTTCCCTGAAGATCAGTGCGCTCTTTTCAATACCATTACCTTTGCTTTTTCTCTAGGGAGCAAATAAATGAACATTTTCTTCCTGAAAACATGTTTCTTTTATCTTTATGTAAGACCAAAAGACATCTAAATTCAAATGAAAAATTTTAAGTGGCAAAATATAACTTAGTTGAACATTCAAGAACTTCTTCTGAGTAGGTTCTTTACTAAAATATTGGTAACATATTAAGAGTCTCAAATTCCTTATTGATAAAACATTAAAAATCTCAAATTCCTTAGTTACTACTTCAGCTTGGTGGTAGATTGCTGTAAGACACGATATATGGAGACCATGTTCCCAGCGACAGATCAGGTCTCCCATTTAAGACATTGAAATGAGTTCATCTCAGCTTCATATTGGCTTACAGAGTTCCCCTTAATAGCTTTCACCTAAAATATAGATAAATGTTTATAAATGCTCTACTCCCAAGAAGCAATGTCTAATCCCTTTTTCATTAGTATGTAAGCGTCTCATCTGTCATAGGTGTGCAGCTCATTTTTTGGTGGCATAGTATTCCAACTTGTAATGAAATTAAGATTATTTAACTTCCCCTTTAAAAAGCATATTTCAAACACATGCTGTTTTCTTTGTGATTATTTCCATGCTTCATAAGCATGAAGTGATCAAAAAAAGAAATTAAAATATTTGATCTTCACAGAATTTCAAGGTTCACTCATTTAAAAAATATTTATTGAGCACCTACTGTTTTCTCATTCGAAAGCCATTAAAGGTATTCAAAGGAAAGAGGGAGGTATTGGAGCAGTTGATCCAAGAAGAGACTGAACAAGAGCACTGCTAAATGGAGATGTAGACTGTTTACCTTTGCCTCGGAGGTGGAGTGCTGGGATGTGTGGGGCTGGCACAGGGAACCACGCTGAGCCTTAGACACCAAAGTTGACCTCTTACCACCAAGCGAAGGTGGCCCCATTTGCCTGACTTCACTTTGGTCAGATTACGTGGGTACTTTTGGAGCCCAGGAAACGCAGAGGTGGGTAAGCAGCCTCTGCTCAGAGAACAAGAAGAGCCTGGCAGGGCCCACCCAATGTGGAAGTGGAAGCCACTGGAGTTTATGCTTGGCTCCAGTGGAACTCCGAAATCACCTGCTACACGGTTAAATGGGCCCAGAGTTGCTGAGCATTTTATTATTTATTCCCATAATTATCTAATTTAAGATTTTATTAGCAAAGAGTGTTATAAACATAGAAGAAAGTGATAGGAAAAGGAAATGAAAGGAAATGGTTTTAAGTATCATACACATTGAAATGGCTGTCTTAACCAGATTAAGCACAGGTTTTCTGATTGCAGGGTAGAGCTAAAAACCAGCCCCCACACCCAAAAATCACTGAATCATACAGAGAAGGAAGATTCCCCTACATGGCCAAAACTCTAGCCTGTTTTCGTACTATTTTCTGAATTCTCTGGACCCAGTGGGAAAGAGTAAAGTGATCTTGAGCCAAAGAGGAAAAGGGACTTGCTTTCTCACCACAATTTCAGTCACGCTGTTGGAGGAAGAGATGTCAGAGGTTTTCCAATGGCCAGGGAGTCTGCACAGAGACCTGTTTGTCTTGTAGTTAGAGGAAGGGGGTCTGGGCAGGATCCACAGAGGACACCCAGCAGGAGTGGGTGTGTTATGCTGACCCAGATTTTGGAACATCTGTAAACCCTGTAGTCAGTAGATGGAGTGCTAACTCTTCCCCAGTGAGAAGGCCCAGGCAGCTTTAGGCTGGACTGTTGGGCAGACACTGTAACCCGCAGAAATTTCGTTTCTTTAATGTGACCCTTCCTCCTTTATTTCCTTTTGATCCAAACTGGCCTCATCTGGCACCCTGACTCACCTGCCCCCTTCTCCCTTGCATGGCCACTCCCTTAAGCATTGAGCCCTCAGGACACTAAGGTTCTGACCAACATCAAATAATCTCAGGAGTAAAGCCTCAGGTCTGTTGACCACAGATACAGAGTTTCGGTCAAACTAGAGATAGCTTCTAGGACGCAGTTATGTTTTAGCTCCAGGTACAGAAAAGCAGCAAAACCAGACGAAGTGATGCCATGGCCAACATTAGGACCAGATACACTGATCAAACTACCCCTCCCCTAGTGCCAACCAGTCAGTAGAGACTGAAACCTTGACCATGACCCTAACTCCCTTAGTCATCATGATTAATGATTTTTCTCCTATATAACCCACCCCCTGAAAGCTATTGGGGAGCCAGGTCTTTAGGTATTAGCTCACCTGTGTCTCCGGGCTTGGGCTACTTCCTAAAACTAATCACTTTCTTTGCTCCAAACTCCTATTCACATCTTATTGGGCTTTGATGCTCACAGGCAAACGGACCCCTCCAACAGTCCTTTATTACAGGCAGCTTAAAGCCAGTTGCATTCTTCCAACTCAAACACAGCAGGTCAACCAATTCAAATGGATATGTTATAATCCAGGCGTATGTATTTTGTATGAAAGGTCGAGACATCTCGACTACTTCAGGGGAGAGTTGTAACAAAAGAATAAGTTACTAGGACAGTGGCTGCAGCTTAAGTCTTGACAGTTTACACAAATGGCAAGGATCTGTATATATGTCAGAATAATACCATTGTGCAAGTAAATTTTCTCAGGATGGCTTCATAATTTTCAGTTCTTTGTTGGATAAACAGTCCTTAGTATACACAACATGCAACACCTTTGTCAACTCAGCCTAACTTACAAATGTATCTTCCTATGCAACGTCATTGTAGTCTTGGAAATAAGCACAATCTCTGTATATCATTGTCATAAATTCTTGTTGTTCAATGAAATTTTCACTTGGATTTTATCTCAGAGTGGATCGTGCTGCTTATTAAACTAAGAATTGTGGTTATTTGAGCTTTATTTTCTGTAATGCATTTGCATTCATTGAGCTTGTATGATTTTTCATAGGTATTTACCATAATTATCTTCACTGGCATCAAAGGCATTTTTAGGTACTTAAATATGCACATGGTATCATAAAAGCTGCTGTTTTAAGTGTAGTAAGCAGACACAGACACAGTAATATAAATCAAAGCCAGTCTAGGTAACATATTAGGAAATATAAGTATGAAAGTGTAAAGCAGTGACAGTTGTACAAGTGTTCAGGTGTTGAATAACTACAGTGTATAAGATTTTCATATCATAAAATCATAGTATTTTAAGTCTATGCATTTTCTTTGAGATCAAGGCCTTCTCCTCAGGTTACCCATAAGGGAAATGAGCTGAAAGGTTACTCAACTAATTCGTGACAGTGTCACCTCTGGAACACAGCTCTCCTAACCCTTGTATTATTTTCCTTCCACTTGACTACTACCTCAAGGGAATTTCTGTCATTTTCAGTTGGGGGGAGCTTTCTGGAGAAGAAACTTTGTTCTCTCTCCAAATCACTCACACCACAGTTACTGAGTCACACAATTATGAAAAAGAGAACATATTTTTAAAAGTCTTCGGAGTTTTGTGGCTGCAAAGAAAATGGTGAATGATTACCTATAAGTCACAAGCTTTAGACTGAGGTTTCTCTAGGTATTAATTCCAGCTTTAGTTACTTCTCTTTACTGCTAATTTGTGCCTCTCTCTAACTTTATGCTTTCCAGTTTTCCTAGAGTTCTGCAAAATCTTCTTGAAACATATATTCCATCATCCTAGGGGCCTTGGTGGACAAATCCTTCCCTAAGGGGTTTTAATGGAAATCTCCTTGTCTAAATTCAAAAACAATGACATGATTAACTATGATCAGGTTGGCCCTACTACTCACAGAATCCCAATAGAAGTTCTCCTATTTGGGTGATGGGGGGAGGGGCAAGAGCTTTCTGTTTATTTTCCAGTCCCTCTTCATAGCTACGACAGTTCTGCTTTGTAAGTGTTCTTGACCTGAAGCCTAAAACTCCTTTTCCTTTATGATTATGTGCCATTTGCTGTATTTTGCCTGATCATTGGTGTTTCCTTAAAAATAATCAGAGTAATGAGCAGTTATGTATTATTCATCCCATGTGTACAGATCACGCATTTATCTTGGGCTACCTTTTTTCCCTAGAGCTTGCACTCGACAGCGCATGCTGAGTGGTTCATTTGAGGGGCAGCCCGCAAAGGAAAGGTCAATTCTCAGTGTGCAGCATCACATCCGCCAAGAGCGCAGGTAAATACACCAGGAGAGGAGGCTGCAGACAGACTAAGGAAAGGAGTGTTACAGGAAGTGTTCACTGTACACAGCCCTGGTTAGCAGATAGGCATGGGTTCTATTCCTTGATGCTAACAGTAATGAAATTTACAATCAGATCCAAAGATGCAAAAGATCTTTCAAAAATATTTTCCTTCATGATGGCAAAATTCTGAATTTTGTTAAATGGGATCAAAGACATTTGAGTAGACTAAAGCTTTTGCTATAAAAATAAATTTACTTGTTTTATTTAAGAAAAGTTGTTTTTTGTTTTTTTTTAAATAATGATCATTGCTTACATCCAAATCTGGTCTTGAGATGTACTGACTGATTGGTTGTGGTCCTTTTAGATCACTAAGACACGGATCAAACAGCCAGAGGATCAGCAGGGGGAAATCTCTTGAAACTCTGACTCAAGATGTAAGTTCTAAGCGATGCTTTGGATTTTGGAAACATGATTATGAAAATGTATTTAAATGACTGCTCAGACAATTCCAGCACTTGGGTCTTTCAGTCACATTGTTATATCTCCTTAAGACTTTCTGCCAGAGGAAATAAGGAGACTCTGGAAGTAAATTAAATAACAAGGTACAGAAAAGTTATGGCTAACTCTAGAAAATTCCAGACATCCCACAAAGCACATACCTTCATTAAGATAGCAACACAAAAATGACATATCCATTATATTTGACTGAAATTAAAAACATTCAAAGCATTTTATAGGAACGATTCACATTATTAACTTTGAATGCTTACTAAATTCCAAATATTCTAGACTCTAAATGCACTTTCCATTATTTCAGGGCTTTACATACTAGGAAATAAAATTTGATTTTTAAAGGAATTTTTGAGTCAAAGTCTGCATAAGATTTCCCAATAATTTCTTTGCTTTTGGACCCTAGATCATTCATTTATTTATTTACTGACCCAAGTATATATTGTGTTCATTGTAGGCCAGATTCTGTTCTTAGTGATTAGAACTAATGGGGAAACAAGACACCATCTCTGCCCTGTAGGCGCTTAAAGTCTAGCAAAAGAGATGGTGAGCAAGTAAACAAATATATAATAATTTCTGGATGATTTTCATTCTTTTTTTCATTGCTGTGATAGGTTGACTCTGTACTATAAAGAAGAATAAAATACTGTGAAGGAATGGAAGGTGGAGATTTGGGAACAAGTAATGTTAGAGGATGGGCAGTGTAGACTCCTCCACATGGGGTCAGAGCCCCAGATGAGTGAAGGAGGAAACCACATGAAAATCCAGGGCACCAGAGGAGGCATAGCCTGACTTCCAGGTTAGACTCCCCGGCAGCTCTACCATGCCAACATTACCATAGAAGTGGAAAGCGCATGCTAAGTAATTATCATGAGTGAAGCCTGGATTATAACATATGTCTTAGGCTGAGTCTGGATAACTTGGCTGAGAAAGCAACCTTGAATGTCCAAAGCCAATGATGGTAAGAGGTCTGTAGCAAGAGAAAGTTGGCAAAGCCTTACAGGTTTTTGTTTTTGTCTTTTCCACCACTTACCCCTTACTTCTTAAGAGTTTCTGGAATGTTTTTAGCATACTTCATCTGCTTTCAAGAAACTGCTATCTTAGTCAGTAAACTCTCCTTACTACGTGTTCCCGGGAAAATTAAGAATGGAAGAAGTTGGTGATGAGACACCTGATATCGCCATTACCCAAGGTGCATGGTTCTAATTAGCGCAAACATCTGTTACCTCCATGAAGTTTTAAGCCAGAGAGCTGTCTGATATGATCCACCGTCTTGTATTGTCAACGCGGAATTGTGATTGGATTCAACACGTGTCTTGTGTACTCACTACAGTTTGTGATCAGCCATAGCACATGAAGAAAACTTCTAGGTGAAAATTCAAAGAGACAACACTGGTTCAAGGGACTTTCCTTCCATGGAATTCAATAAAAATGCACTCCAAAATCAAATTAGAACATGGCTTTGAAAATGTGTTTAACTCCATGCAACAAAAGGTTCTGTTTGAATTACCTCAATTGCAGAAGTTTATTTCTTCTTCAAAGATATTTTGTTATGTGTTCTACATAGATGTATAACAAAAATCCACCCCTTGTCTTCTCCATAGCAAAAGGTCATGGGGGTTCTGCTATTTATAAGAAATCTTTCCTAATGTTTTTTCCTCCACAGTAGAAGCAATTTAAAATGGAGAGTTTCATCTTTTTCACTTGTTCCAAATGATAGAAGAGACAAACAATTCAATCTAGGCACTATTTTCTATAAAATGTGTCAAGTTATTTGAACAATGGCCCTCCATCTCCCACAGAGTGAAAAGCAGAGTCCATATCCTTCATGATCTGCTCCCCACACCCCCCTCTGGCCTCATCTCCTACACTGTTGCTTGCTTTCCACCCACACTGGCATCCTGGCTATTCCGTGTGCAGACCCACTCACTCCTCAGAAAGAACATACTTCTGCAAACATCCAGTGGCCTGCATCCTTCTAGCCTTTGCTCAAATAACAGTTTCTTATTGAGGTCTGCTCTGATCTGTCTATTTAATCTTGGAGGCCTCTAGCACTCTATTCCCTTTTGTTTTTTACCAAAGTGCTAAAACTTTTCTCACATTCTTACTTATTTTGGTTTAATTTTGACCTGTCTCCCTAACCAGAACATTAGCCCCACAAATCAGGGATATCATCTTGTGTTTTTGTTTTCATTTTATTTCCCCTTTTGCCACATCCCCAGGACTAAAACAGTACCCGGCACATAATTGGCTCTCAATAAATATTGTTAATGAAAAAAAAATCCTTTGGAGTAAAAAGACCCTCGTTAAGATGACCACGGCCATTAAGATATATATAAAATAAAGATACTTATTTCAGTTTTTTTAAATGATCATTTTGGGGTGTTCTTCAAAAATAGCACCCATTTTGATATGGCCCTTTTAATTTATTTCTAGCATTCCAATACAGTGAGATATAGAAATGCACAAAGAGAAGACAGTGAAATAAAGATGATCCAAGAAAAGAAGGAACAAGCAGAAATGAAAAGGTAAAGGGTGCTACAGTGTTTCTTGGCTCTCATTTTGGAACAGCAAACGTGCCCTTAAGCTTACTCTCCCATAAATGTCCCCTTCAAGGAAGGTGCAGGAAGAGGAACTTCGAGAGAACCATCCGTACTTCGATAAGCCCCTGTTCATAGTGGGCCGGGAGCACAGGTTCCGAAACTTCTGCCGGGTGGTGGTCCGAGCACGCTTCAATGCGTAAGTACACTCGGTTTCAGCCAGGGTTTGGCCTGAATCGTACAAACAGCAGGTGGGGTTGTCATACCAGGAAGAAGGACCGTGTAATCCTAATGGGGTCACAAAATAAACTGTGGGCTAATTAATCATGCTGCTCCTATTTGCTGAGCGGCCATCAAGGTGGGAAACAAACAAAGGTTGCAAGCAGTTTACATTTATATAAAACTCACGTTTAGAAAGCACTTAACAGCCAATTTTTATCTGTTCATTTTAACTGCTGCTCAATATGTATGTGTCAGTGTTATTAACTCCATATTTATTTTGAACACTGAAACAAAGGGAGACCGAATGACAAGGTAAAGGTCATTGCACCCATCTTCTTTTCAACTTGTAATTTCTTTGAGATCAAAATACCCCAAATGGTTTCTTTTAGAATAATGTAAAGTAGAAAGAAAGTTTCCATTACCAACTGTTACGAGAAGAAAACCCACTGGCCAGTGTCTCTATACCTACATGGTAGAAGCTTGCAAGAGGCTGGAGGATGCTGCATTTGTGGTGATTCATGCCAATTTTAGCAGACAGCCAGTGGATGAAATAGATTTTTTGTCATGCATGACTAAGTAAATATCTTAAAGACATTAAGAGTCCTGGAGGAAGTAAGAATACTTTCCCATCTGTAATTGGACCTTTCCTGATTCTACTATTTAAGTAAATTGATCTCCTTTGTTGATAATCAGTAGCATATGATATATTTGCTATCTATTATGAGCTGAATTGTGTCCACCCCCCAAAATATTTATATGTTGAAATGCTAACCTCCAGTACCTCAGAATGTATCCCAGATAAGGACTTTAAATAAGTAATTAAATTAAAATGAGGTCATTAGAGTGGACTCTAATCCAATATGACAGGTGTCCTTATAAGACAAGGACATTTGGACACAGACACATATAGAGGGGAGACTGCATGAAGACCTAAGGAGAAGATGGCTGTCCACAAGCCAAGGAGAGGGAACTGAGACAGATCCTTCTCTCAGCCGTCAGAAAGAACCAACCCTGCTGACACCTTGAACTTCTAGCCTCCAGAACTATGAGAAAATGAGTTTCTGTTGTTCAACCCACTCAGCCTGTGGTACTTTGTTATAGCAACCATATGAAACTAATATATTGTCGTAACATTTCAGGGCTGAAGAAGACCTCATCAACCATTTGGTGTCATTTGTGTGTCCCCTCCTCCAACAGAGGAGGGCGTTTAGCTCAGCAGAGGTTGAGAGCTTTGCTCAAGGACACCAGCTAGTGCATGGCCCTCTCTGATGGTCAGTCCATTGTTCTTTCTGCTGTTCTAGAAAGACCTTCACAGCTTCAAGTACCTGAGTAATAATCATTAAACACTCCCCTGAGTTTTCACAAAGTAAGGGAAGAAGTTGGCAATTTAGAGTTGATTTGGTCAGTTCCAAAGTGGGTTTTTCATCTGGAATTATCCTGTTGGTTACCTTCAAGTTAATATGTAATTATTAATTCTCCACTCCGTTTAGTGTGGTATAATTCTCCTTGTCAGCAATGCAGTTCATATGGACCAAAGATGACTTTGTTGTGATTGGGAGTACACATACAAATGCCGTTGGGGGCTTCGCTGAAGATTGGCTCCCTGAAAGTAAAAGTTAGAAATCCCCACTCCGAGAAATTCTATGTACATTACTCCATAAGATCATAGTTAAATACAGTGTGAAGTGCTCTACTGAATTTATAGATATTTAATTAAATAATTATGAGGAACGTCCTTGAACTGCTAAGGCAAAGATTTTTAACTGAGTGTTTTTAAAGGAAAGTCAAAGTTTAATTTTGTAATACCCATGTCAGAAATTGTGAAATGGAATCATTAATTCAAAAATTAAGTATTTTGAGAAATATAAACTTTACTTTCATATGAATCAACTGCAAACTCTTCTGATTTTTCTTTCATCTAACGTTCCCTGCCTTCCAAAGTCACATACAGTTAACATATATTATAATGGACATTTTTAAAGAGGGTGAAAAAGATTTAAGGTAGACGAGATGCTTATAAATACTAGGCTGCCAAGTTATAACACCATTGCTATGTTGCAGAAGTTCATATGTTTATTCTCTCTTACAGATCTAAAACAGATCCTGTCACAGGAGCTGTGAAAAACACAAAGTACCACCAACTTTAGTAAGCTTTTCAAACTCTTTTTTCCATGCACATTTGAAGTTCCCATGTACTATTTCATGTTGCATAAAAATATTTAAAATTCTCTATTTTCTTGCTACCTTGTGCCGTGAAATAAGACAACTGATGATAATTCATCAAAAAAATACCAGTCACGTTCTTAGAATCGCAGCAGCGTCTCCTCTGACTTTTAGCCACCTTTGCCGGAGAGTTTGTGTCGCTCAGTTCTGTTTGGTCTTTGGCAGTGATTTGTTGGGATTGGTGACTTACCTGGACTGGGTCATGATCATCGTAACCATCTGCTCCTGCATTTCCATGATGTTCGAATCCCCCTTCCGGAGAGTCATGCACGCACCTACTTTGCAGGTACTGCTGCTGAACCTTAGCCCCCAGCTCCCAGGAGAAACTCTGACCTGCGGTTTTCCCACTTGTGATCGCGCTGCCTGTTGCTCGTTTCAGATTGCTGAGTATGTGTTTGTGATATTTATGAGCATTGAGCTTAATCTGAAGATTATGGCAGATGGCTTATTTTTCACTCCGACTGCTGTCATCAGGGACTTCGGTGGTGTAATGGACATATTTATATATCTTGTAAGTCTGATTATTTCCTAAATGAAAAATATAATGGATTAGTAAAATCTCCCACTTTTCTTGGTACAAGAGTGAGATATGTGAGTCACGAAGGGGTAGATGCCAAAACTCAGTTGTTAAGTGGAGTGTGTCCATTATAGCTGAAGAAGAAGCATGTGTATAAAAATCTAAATTAAAAGCATTAAAAAGATTCATGGGTAGGGTTGAAATACATCATCCACTTTCATGTATATGTAAGACATACATTAGTAAGGTCTAAGGCAGCAAATCTAGTTTGCCCCCCACAATTCTTGTGGCTCCTACACTAACAAAAAACAAACAAAAAAAACCCACAGAACTATATCATATAATTGATTGATGAGCCCCTTACTGCTAAAAGCAAACTAAACTGAGAATGGTTGGACCTGTCTCTCAATTCTAAGGCACAAAATATCTGGCTAGGAAAGACCATTCAACTGTTTGGTTAAACTAATTTGAAAAACCATAGTAAACAACTCAAAGAAATTTCATTATTTTTCTCTATGCCCAAGAAGACATAAAATCAGCACAGCAAGGAGAACTATGGCCATTAACTGTAGCATGTTTAGATAGTTAATAAACTAGTATCAGGTCAAGCGTGAGGTTTATATCTTTGATCAAAGAAATTTCAATCCTGCTGACATCAGTGGAGCCTCCCGTGCGTCAGTAAGGGAAGGGGCAGAGTGCCCTGGTGCACACACACGGTGGGCATCCCCGTTTCATTCCTGCATCTACTTGATGACTTTTCTTTGGGGCTGCTTGGGTCTAGGCTGGGTTCACAGTTTAGAGTTAAGAGGCTGCATATTCACCGGGTGGATGCTTGTCTCACACAATATGTGGAGTCTCTGCTAAGGGAAAGTCGTGGCCAGTTGGCTCTCAGAAAATGTGAATAGTCGAGGATAAATTGTATAAATTTCAGAGGACATTTTTTTCCTCTAGGTGAGCTTGATATTTCTTTGTTGGATGCCTCAAAATGTGCCTGCTGAATCGGGAGCTCAGCTCCTCATGGTGCTTCGGTGCCTGAGACCGCTGCGGATATTCAAACTGGTGCCGCAGATGAGGAAAGTGGTTCGAGAGCTTTTCAGCGGCTTCAAGGAAATTTTTTTGGTAAGTCACAGTGACCTCTGCTCCCAGTGCCCATAGCCCAGCTCTTCAGTGTAGCTAACGAGAGGGTAAAGCGAGCCTGGCTTGTCAAGGTGAAGTCTACAATTTTGATTTTTGGCCAGAGGACTATAAAAGCACTAACAAAGCACAGCACGTATTCAGAAATGCTCCCCCTGAATGCTTCTGCCTTATTAGTATAGTTATTTCAACAAACATTTTTTTTAAGCTATAGAAAAGCACTCTGGAAATGACAATGAAAGAAGAATCCAAAGACATAATATTTGCTGACACTTCCATTCCTAACTCGTGACCCTAATTTCTACTTTGGGTTTTATTTTCCCCATCTGAAAATTAAGGGTAAGAAGGTTAACACCATCTACTCCACAAATCATATCAGGAATTAATACATCTGGGTTCATAATCTCATTTAATATGCCTCTTAAAGCATACCGCATTAGAATTTGTCTCTGATCTTTAGAATGTTAACATAAAACAAACTAAAAAAAAGGAACATACAAATGTACCCTACGTTAACTAATCTAAATGTACAATAATGCATACTTGCAAACGTGATTGAGGGGGAAAACATTCTTTTTACTTGAGCAAACATTGATTTATGGTCTTCTAAGAGCAGGGCTGCAGAAAAAGCAGCGAGTAGAAGTTCATTGCTCACAACCTGTTTACAGAAGGATCTTTGCCTTACAGAGGAGTGATCAAAGGATGCTTTTTATTACTGATGATTTCTGCTTGTGCCTGGAAAATGTGAATTAATTTGCATGAACCTGTTTTACATCTTGCTTTCTGGAGAACAGTTGTAGTTGCAGTTGATCCTAAGGTATTTTAAAGACAGGTTGGAACGTTACTATAGGCATAGAGTTGTTAACATTTTTTAAAGATGTGTTTAAAATTTAATATTTTCTTTGCAATAAAGCCATAAAATGGTGGCTTTCACACAGCTAGAGTGGAAGGAAAGCAGAATATCACGTGATGGGCAATGTAGGCATATCTTTGACCCTTGATAGATTTTAGAAGAGAATCTATTTGTGCCTTTCTCCTGGTGATGTTTCTGTGTAATTTTAGTATATTTAAGTATATTTTAGATTATTCAACCAGAGCAGATCAGTAGTGTGCTCAGTATTTTACCCTTTGCCATCTTTCTCTGTGGAGACCAACGTGGTCCTCCAGCAGAGGGAGCCTGAGTCAGAAAATAGATTTGCTTTGAAACTGAGTTACCTCAAATCCTGTGAGTAGCACATTCACACACCGTCATGCTCACAAGAAAGCAAAGCCACCGTCTCCCTAATTTATGCTCTGCTAATAAAGGTATGAACTCATTTTGAGAAAATGGGGAAAGTATAATTATTTAAACATTTTTCTTTTGCTCCATTCAGTAAAATGGATCAAAGTGTTGATTTTAAAATCAGAAAAGTCTAAGTCATATCAAAAATACCTTAGCCCATTTTCTTACGTGAAAGTCATATGTTTTTATTCTGAAAGTTCAAAACCTCTTGTTAATTTTCTTCTTTTAACATTCCAGTAAGGCTAATTGAATGACCTGTGCTGGAGAAATTAAAAGATATCATCAAAAGATCATGAATTTCGTACAATGTTATCAGAAAAGTCCCGTTCATATTGCTGTTCAAGCCAAACCTACTGTTTAATGTTTTACCAAGAGATTTGATATCTCACCAATTTCTTTCAGGTCTCCATTCTTTTGCTGACATTAATGCTTGTTTTTGCAAGCTTTGGAGTTCAGCTTTTTGCTGGAAAACTGGCAAAGTGCAACGATCCCAACATTATTAGGAGGGTAAGATAATCCTTTTCGTTTTTTGGAATAAAAATTAAGATAGTCAACCATCCCTTGGTAAGCATGTGCTGAGGCAACTTTGAGAACCCTCCTGACAAAACTCAATAATTTTCTTCCCAAGAACTCCTTTTGCTTAAGCATGCAGTATATCTTTTCTGGCTAACAAAGTTTTATAGGATTATAAGCACATCTCAGGGACTTCTGCTCTTCCCTCTTATTCCAGTGTCAATGTACTGTTGACATCTTCTGCATAGTCACCCAAGATTCCAGGTGCTGAACCTCAGAAACTTTCAGCCCACGTTCCACTGGATCTTTCTCGAGCTTAATCCTGCCTCTGTTGTCACATGAGACTCATGTAAACAAACAGCCTCCCCACCCAAAGTACTAAAGGCAAAGTCTGACTTTCTCACCCCTTTATAATCCTCCACTCCAGCCTTCTCCCCATTAAAAAGTCAAGGCCTTGCATTAGTTCTGAGCTGCCCAGAATCTTCCTCATTGAGACAACACGCAAAGACCAAAGCTTGGATGCTTTGCTACAGCTTTCTCCCGTAGTCAGTGTCAGTAAGAGAAGCTAGCTGCTGGAACAACCCCAGTATTTCAGTAGCTGAACATAATAAAATGAATATATTGCATCTTGGGTAATTTGGACAGATCTCCTCCAAATGATCTCGCAGGCACTCAAGTTCCTTCTATTTTGTGTCTCCACCCTTTGCTGTTTTCAAGTCTTCTCTGTTTAGCTGACTCATACAACAGAAAACCACCTCTAGCTGATAGGGCTGTGGGCTGAGCTTAGAACCATCACACCTCACTTCAGCCCACATTCTACTGGAAAGAGCACAGCCTCACCAGACTGGAAGGGCGACTGCAATATGCATTTTAGTGGTGTATTCTGTGGGGGACAGGGGGACAATTTGGTTAATAATTGCCAATCTCTGCTACACTATCCAGTGTCCCATTCTTTTAGGACTCTGCCTTATATTGTGAATAGGCTAATGACGTGAACCAAGTGCTGTTGATGTATAAACTAGCAAAAGTATTTCCTCATTTATACAGGTAAAATAATGCCCTGAATCCATTAAAATGCATGTTTTGGAAAGGATTAATAGAGCTGAACTACAATACATATTTCCAGCAACTATGGCTATCTGATATAGATTTATATCAGTTTGAAAATTACTACATTTTCAGGCTTCTAATTATAAAAATTATTAGCTCTCTAATTGTTATAAAATACAGATAACATCTTTGTGCAGTCAATATATGTTATCGATTATATTCAAAATGAGGATTTCAGGAAGTGGAGAACAGAAGAGACATACATAAGTTAGGCGGACCTTATGTTGATTCCCAAATCTAATTCACTGCTTCCTTTAACTTCCCTTCCCAGAGGAACTTCAATAAACCTGAGAAGACATGTAATGAGGAACATGGTGTAAAGGTCATGGTGTACCAAATTAGCTAATGAAGGAAGTAAGGAATTGATTCATTAATCCACAAGCTTGTGTAAGGAAAGAAGGGTTATTTTAGATCCACACTGAATAGAGACAAAAAAGATAATCACATTTCAGGATGAAGACTAGTAGGAATTTTGATGACTCAGTATATTCGTAATAACTAAGAACAATGTGCATTTATATTATCTGCTCCTCCCCAGCCCAAAGTAAAGATTGATGACTTACTTGGATAGGAGACAGAGCACACAGTGGATGGACAAGCACACAGATATCATGATGCACTTGTCCTCTTTCCCAGAGCAGTGACGCATTAGAGGTAGGCTCAGAGGACAGCCTAAGAAAACTTAGTCACTGTAGAGAGCGTCGACGTCAGGCAGAATAATTGAAAGGAAATGTGGTCTGTGTCTTCACATCAGGACAGGTTTTTTTCTAGTCCTGATATAGGAGGCCAAGGCCAAGGAAAACATGCAGATGAAGGAAACTTCAGGTCTACCTCAGAACTTCAGTCCATCTTTCTAAAAGAAGAGACAAAGGGAAAGGGGAAACTAGATACCCCAACATTTGGATCACACAGCTAAAGTTCAAAGATAGCAAAGCTTGAGCTGTTGATGCAGTGTTTTCCAGTTGGGAGAACATGTTATTTTCTTGATGTCTGCCTGAGCACTTCCTCCCTTGGCTCCTTTTTCTTAAAATTTGACAGCAGAAATCTTAACATCACTTCAGATGGAGATAAGGAGCCCAGAACTTAGTCACCAAAGCCCTGTAAACAAACTCTGAGGATACCTTTTGACAGTTATTAACTAGCAGTTATGTATAAAGCACCATAATTGGTGAAATGAGGGCTGAGACAATGTGTAAGTCATTGCCATTGCTTTGCGGCATTTACTGTCCAGTCAGAATGTTTGTTTCATGTTTAAGCCACTATAACATAAAGGTAGAATTTAAAAGGGCACATGAGAAGTGAAAGTAATATGCAGTCTTTTTTTTTTTTAATGTATCTTTATTGATTTCAGAAAGAGGAA
Organism: Miniopterus natalensis; assembly: GCF_054644295.1. NCBI lineage: Eukaryota > Metazoa > Chordata > Mammalia > Chiroptera > Miniopteridae > Miniopterus > Miniopterus natalensis. The sequence continues at coordinate 34,439,895 of NC_142082.1, forward strand.
GGGGGAGAGAGAGAGAGAGAGAGAGAGAGAGAGAGAGAGAAACATCAATGATGAGAGTCATTGATCGGCTGCCTCCTGCATGTCCCCAACTAGGGATCGAGCCTGCAACCCGGGCATGTGCCCTGACGGGGGAATCGAATCGAGATCTCCTGGATCATAGGTCACTGCTCAACTGCTGAGCCTCACCGGCCGGGCAATATACAGTCTGTCAAGTATGGGAAGTAGTTTTCCACCTGGGGGTGCTGTGCTGACAAGGCTTTACGGAGAAGTAGGGATTCTAGCAGGAAAGGCCCTTCCAAGCAGAGGAGACGAAATGAAGAAAGTAGTTATGGTGACTTGTTCTGATCACTTAATCTCTCTGAACCTATTTCCCCCTCTTTAACACTTCTCACACAGTGATATTATAAAGATTAAACTAGTTTACTTAGGTAAAGTCCCTAACCCAAATCCCAATAGTATGTGTTAAACTTCACTTCCCTCCCATGTCAAAATGAATTGAAAAACAGGCCAGAAATGTAGTTTAGGAAGAGATCCTCAGGGACCTGGAATGCCAGTCTAAGGGGGTCAGAATTTCTTTGATGAGAAATGAGAAGTCATCGAAGGCTTATAGGAAAAGGAATCAGACACATCAGTGCTCACAAAGCACAGGTGTTGTCCCGAGAACTACCATTGTTACACGCATTCTACTGAAGAGGAAACCAGATATACGAAGGTTGAATGACTTATCCAAGGTCACCATCCAATAAGTGGGGAAGCTGAGATCCATGCCCGGGGCAGCCTGACACCATAGTCCATGCTTCTAACCAGGACACTAGGCTGCCTCACCCAACCAAAGGGCGACTCCGTTGGACTCAGAAAAACAGTTTGGAAGAGGCAGTAAGGACAAGTCCATCATGGGACCTTGATGTGATACCCCTCAGCACAGCCACTGGGAATAACATTGTAGATGAATATGTATGAGAAGATAATTGGAATATATTTTAACTGAAAAAAAATGAGCTATGAGAGAATAAAACTGTACAAACTCATATATGCATAGGAAAAAAGACTCAAAAGATATACATCAAAATGCCAGTTATGTTTGCCTTTGAGTAGTTATAGGTAAATTTATCTATGCTTTATAAGTTAAAGGCATGTTATTTGTGTAAGGCTTTTATTCTAAAGAATTGTATTGGTAATCTAAACAGGTGTAATGTTGGTATTAAACTAGTTGAAATAAGAATGAAGACATGGGCCAGGTGTGTAGGGAAAAGCCCCAAGCAACTCTGAACTCTTGATGTTGGGGTGTTGATAGGACGTTGGTCGACAGACAGAAATAGGGAAGCAGGAAGGTAAGTGATTTAAAATCGAAGGTGACTTTAAGCAGGTTAAAATGTGAAGTTCTGTTGAAATATTCAAGTGTATGTGCTCTGAACCCAGAAAGGAGATTTAGGTTCAAGTACAACCATCATAATCATAGAATCAAAGAAAACAAAAGGAAAAATTAGGACAGAGAATGAGTCCAAAACTTCTTGCTAATATTCTATTTTTTTAAATCCATTTTAAACATTTTTATTGAGCTATAATTCACATACCACACAATTCGCCCACTTCAAATGTACAATTCAGTGATTTTTAGCATAGTCAGAGTAGTACAACCATCACCACAAGAAATTATAGAACATTTTTATCACTTTATAAAGAAACACAGTATCTTTTCACTAACACACTTCTTAGGAAACCTTATCCCCCTGACATCTCCATCCCTAAAAACCACTTAATTACTTTATGTATCTATACAGTTCCCTGTTTTGGACTTTTATATGAAAGGAATCATGTAATATGTAGTCTTTGGTGGCTAGCTTTTTAAACTTAACATAATATTTTCAGGGTGCATCCATGTTCTGGCATGTATCACTACTTCATTCCTTTCTATGTACGGATATACCAACTTTTATATACGTATTTATCTATTGATAGACATGTCGATTTTTTCCACCTTTTGACTGGTATAAATAATGCTATTTATGGTAATAGTGATATAAACATTCATGTATAAGTTTCTGTGTATATGTTATTGGTTTTTTATTTATCATGGGTAGATGCCTAGGAGTAGAATTTCTAGGTCTTATGGTAACTCTTTGGTCATTTGAGAAACTGCCACACTATTTTCTAAAGTGGCTGCACCATTTTCCATTCCCACCAGCACTGTGTGAGGCTCTAACATGAGGATTTCAATTCTGCAAATCCTCCTCAAAACCTGTTATTAACTTTTTGATTATAGCCTTCTTGGCCGGTGTTAGTGGAATCCCATTGTGGTTTTGATTTTCATTTCCCTGATGACTAATGGTGCTGAGCAACTTTTCATGTGCTCATTGGCCATTTATATATCTTCCTTGGAGGAATGTCTGCTCAAATCTTTTGCCCACTTACTAATGCTTTCAGTATCAGCTTTCACCACTCATCTCTGCAACCTTGCAACCTTTGTTACTATTTGCTGGTTAGCTGTCCACATCCCTATTATAAAGACCTTTGTAATTATATGTAAAATGGATTTCTTATCTTTTGTCTTCTCCGAGTTCATTTTCTGACCAGGTTTCCTCCCCAATCTCCTTTTTTTTTTTCTATTTTAGGAAGATTGCAATGGCATATTCAGAATTAATGTGAGTGTGTCCAAGAACCTAAATTTAAAATTAAGACCTGGAGAGAAAAAACCTGGATTTTGGGTGCCCCGTGTTTGGTAAGATATCAGAAAAATATCTCTAAGAATGCTTTATTTGTCAGTATAAGGTTTAAAATCAGTATAATATGGTATGAAACTAAGAGTAACTCTGACAGAGGTGTTAAAGTGATTTGAAGGCGAAGCACTGAATTGCAACAGTATGCAAAACTACAGTAAATAGGAGAAAAAGTGGTACCCAGAGTCCTATGTTGCTTGATGAAACTAATGAATTATCACTGCAGTATATTTCAAATACTTTAGAAGTTTATATCGAGATTCACATGGCTTTAAAATTAGAGAGATTTAAAAAAATCTTTTCAATCAGATTTTTAATCAAATTTTACTTTAACTTTAAAAAATTAATTTAGTTTTTTTAAAAATGTTGATCAAATTAAAACTGAACTCACCCTGAGTTTATATCTTTAAGGGAGGATCTGATGTCCTCATAACAATGATAAAGAAGCCTACCTAAATCATACAGCTATTTCAATTTTAAAACCAACTGACATTGAAGGATTTTCATTATTGAAACACTAGAAAGGGATAATCAGTAACACAATTGATTGTGTGTGTGTATATATATATATATATATATATATATATATATATATATATAACTCTTTAAAATTTATCTTTCTTGAAAATGAGTTTCCAAAGCATTTATATTAAAGCTGGAAGTGCCTACTACCTCCTTTCTCATCCATTTTACTAATGACCAGAAATGGAATATCTCAATCTGCTTCATTGGTGAACTGAGTGTTCTGTCAACTGCATTTGTAAATTGTTAGCTGTTTTCTTTTTATTCCATTTTACCTCTTAGAATAATGAGCGAAGCACAGCAACTACTCTGTTTTTGTCATAACTGATATTCTCTACTAAATGTCAAACTCTTTAAAAGGAATAACATTTCACCCATTTGTAGGACTCATTGTTACTGCTTTGGCATTTCTCTAAAATGAAATTCACTTTTATAAACAATTCAATACAATTTTTATAGGATTTTTATTTTTTAAATACCAAAGAATTATGAAAAGATAAATTAATTTTGGATGTGTGGCTTCATCAAGGGTATAGAGAGATAAAACACATGGGACTATATCCCAGTGTTAACTAGAAAATCACTCATTTACATTAAAATAAAAAAAGAAGCATGAAACATTTGTTTTTTTTGTGAGGTTAAAAACTCATTATTATACCATAAATAATTTACTTAAATCAGTACATCAGTGGGATTTTTTTTTTTCTTCTCTTTTGGAATTTTGGCTAAAGCCTCAAAGCTGGGGTTAATAGGAGAAAAGGTATTATTATATTCTAAAGAGAGCCACTAGGCAATCCCAGCAGAAGTTACTAAAAAATTATCCACCTCCATCACCCAGGTCAGGCAAAAGAAAACACTATACTCACAGAAAACATCATGAAGTGAGTGAACCTCTCCCTTTATCATAGAAAAAGGTGTTTCCCACCCCAGCCAACTAAGGACCCCCAGGAGGACTAGTTGACATCAGAGATTGGCAAGGCAAGAAGAGAGACTTCTGTGGGCAAGCAGCTCTTCACTATCTGGCAGGGCAGGAGTATCTGACATTCCCTGAGGGCCGAGTCATCACTGCTTAGGGCCACCTGATCTGAGCCATCTTGATGGAACACTGCTGCAAAGGGTTATGTACTGGGGAGCAGGTGCCCTTATTGGAAAAGGCTGTGTGTGTGTTCCCAGGACTGGGAGCTGAGAATCACCTACAGACTACACTCACAGCAGGAATGTCACAATGGGGCATCCTCATTGGTGAGTGTTTTAAAATATAATGTGTTAATGGAAAATTTTAGGTATAGTAAAGTCAACAGATCAAGAGAATCAATTACCATTGAAGAAATAACTTGATGCTCACAGTTCCCAGGAGGAAGGGCCATGCCCCACCACAGAGCCACACAGGGAAGCACCAGGGTTGGTCATGAGGCAGAAGGAAAGAGACTATGGGCAAGAGCTTTTTTTCTGCTTTCCCTGGGAAGGAAGATGAGGCAAGGCAATCAGGCTTAGGGTTGGCTAGTTTGATCATTTCAGTGGGCTCTAAGACATGGGGACTGTCCTCATGATCTGGTATGTGGCCCTGGGGTGATTAGGGCCAGTATATAGTGGCCTGGAGTATGAAAGCCTAATAAAAGAGGTGGTTGAGGGTATGGACTCTTGACTGACTAGTTTGTATTTGAAAAGCACACCCTAGAAAGGACTTTTCCCAAGGTTGGGAAGAGGGTGCTGAAGGAGGCAGAAGGCCAAGGCAGGGTAACGTGGACATTTTATCAGGTTGTCCAGAACAAAGTGAGTCCAGCATATGTATGTAGGACAGATGATAAAGTATCAGATTTACAGAACCTAGAAACGTGGTTAATATATGGAGTGTTTCATAAGAATACACACATGCACTCCATAAAGAATAACAGCTGTTGTGACAAGACCACCAATGGCCAGAGTACCAGAGCATAAAATACGCAGAGCCTCGCTCCATTTCTCTAACTCCAGTCTTGTAAGAACCAGATGGGGGCCTGAAGAGAAGGAGTGGAGCAGGGAGGTTAAAAACTATTCTTCCCTCCTCAAACCACTAGTCAGGATGAGCTGCTGAGGATGGGATCCCTATGCTGTACTGGGTTATGATAGCCAAGGTTAGACATAAAATGGAGTGGACTTTTTAGAATGAACCTGATCTAAAAAGCTTTGGAATCTCCCCAAGATGTCAGGAAGGGAGCTAGGACATCCTAGAAAGCAGTGTTGGGAGAAAAGTAAAGTTTTTTCCAGTTGTACCCTATGGTATTCAACTTGTTTCATAAAACCAGCTACCTATGATTTTAAAAATCAGAGTAAGTTGAAATGTAATGTCCTTTGTAAGTTATTAGGGATTTCAAGTTCAATGACACTTTAAAAGCTTAAGTGAATAAAGAGGCATCATTTGAACATCACAATAGTTTTTGTCCATTTGTTCAGAAAATTGTGACTTGGATTAATTTTAGTGAAATGTAAATCTTCCATCAAATAAATGTCAGCTGTAACCATGGTAATTTTCACAATTTCCTTCTTTAGTAAGCTCGTCAAGAGTTAGCAGTCAAAAATTTTGTAATTTTATATTGGCTAATTTACGATTAAGAAAATAACTTATATCTGGGGATTGGCCTAGATGAATGCTTTGATAATTATAATTAGGACATAAATGTGCACTATCTAATTCAGGAGACACGGTGGTTTCTGTATTTTCTCTTTAAATGAATACACTCATTTTCTTTGGAACCACTCAGGCTTGATAAGATAAAATTACCTTGGTAAAAAGGATTAAGCGTGTCATATATTATAAATATTGTGTGTTTTGCTTTAAGCAGAAGTCTTTGATATAGGAAAATGGAATTTATGAGAGAGAAATCAAGAAAATAGTTTGTTTTATAATAAGTGCATTTATTGAGTGTTCACTGTACGCTGGGTACTATGCTGTCACTGGGGACAAGCTATAGGTCCTGACCCCCAGGAGCTTGAAGTCTGGTGGAGAACAGAAAATAAAATTACAAATAATTTAATATAATATGCAAAGGGTTTTGATGCTACATAAATAAGCCCCTAAACTCACTTGAAGCTCACCTGAAATCTTGCCTCTAGGTAATTTTATGTTATACTGTGATACAATCTAGGGAGAAGATCAAATTTTTATAGAATCTATATGGCTCAAGCAATTTGGGAACACCCTTTAAGAAAAAGAATATAAAACTACCTTGTCCTTGTAAGTTTAATGAAAACATAGGACTATATGAACTCACAGCTGGGCTGCTTTGAGGATCTTGGAAGGTACCTGTCCAGGGAAGGGCTCGAGGTATAAATTTCTGTAGCTTCCTGGTCTATTGGCCAGGATAGGATACAGCAGGCAAAGGGTGCAGGACACACACAGGAGAGGCCCTTAACCAACTATGACAGGACCAGGGCCAAGGACCCCGAGGAGAAGACACTCAGTTATTTCGAAGAATGAATAGGAATTAGGCAGCTGAAAGGAAGAGGAGTCTTGGGCAGGTGAATGGGGCAGGGGGGCTAGGCAGAGGTAAGGTGTTGCAAACTGAGGAAAGTCAAATTGCCATTGCCAAAGTGCAAGGCAAAACTATTGGTGCATTCTAGGAAGTACAAAGAGATTCTAATTTCTTTAGACTAGATTGTGTAGATGTAAGATACCGGGTGCCATTTGGATAATGTCACTCCCTCTATTTTCACATCCAAGGGTAGAGGCTAAGTTTCTTTCCTCCATGGTGCCCCCATCTTCTCAGAGTAGCAGCAGCTTTCCTTATCATGATCTTGCAGACCTTGGAGCACTTTTCACTGGGAGGTAGAAGACTGACCAAATTGTGAGGTCAGAAGCAGTGCCTTAGTTTTCTGAATTAGATAGACAAGATTATAATCTTTTAAAAGTTAACCAGAAAAGATGATATTTAAATAGCCTTCCAAATCAAGGAAGAGCTACAGGTAAAACGATAGTAATAAATTATGTCTGAGGTTTATTGAAGTACTCTGTGGTTGTAGGTAAAGTTTTAAACTTTCCAATTTTAGGTGTATGGACAAAGCATAAGCAAACATTTTATATGATTAAAGTTGAGAAGCACTTATTTTTTAAATGTGATGTATGAAGTTCTTCCAACTATTTAAGTGTATGACCCTCTATTTTATTTTTCTTGGTTTAGCCTAAAAGTATATTTTTAACATACTGTACTTCTAAAGAATGTGAGACATTTCTACCAAATAGCCTTAAACCTTAGGAGCAAGTGAGTTTCACTTTTATGTTTTCTTATTAGATCTCCATCTCTTTAGTATTTTTTGAAAAGAACTTAGAAAGATACATCCCATGATTGATCTGTGGTTTAAAAAACATAAAAGGTGATAGAAAAATGCTAAACTCATTGCCCCCAAGTGAGTTACCTTTTATGAAGGTTACATTTTGATAAATGAGCTAGCAGGGGGGAAATATAAAATATAATTTAGATAAGCTTCAGTAGGCCTACTCTCTTCAATTATCCGGAGTTCAATTCTCTATCAAATTCGGGAAATGTAGTGATAGTCATGATTTCCTGTTTGTGGTTGCCTAAATCTTTTACTTACTTAAAATAGCCTCTAATAAAGGGAAAGAGAAAAAACATTTAAATCTTCTGTGAGCAACAAAAATGGTAGCTAAGACCCGTAATGACTAAGGAAATATAGTAGAAAAGATCACTTTTGTAACTTTGAAGGAAAAAAAGTGTAAACATGTCAGAAAAACAAGAAATAAGACATCTCCTCCCCCTGAAAAATGTCGTGGGGCCACAGTGTTTTAGAAATGGAGTGTGTGCTGTGGTATTCACAGCATGCTGTGTACTAGGGTCTGCAGGAAGTGTCCACTGAGAACACCCAGCATTCATGGATTAAAATCCAGCTGGGAGTGATCTGGAAACAAAGGCGATGAGCAAAAACGTCTTGTCATCTCGGTAACCTCTAAATGAATCATTACTTTACAGCGCGATGTTCACAGGAGAACACAATGAAATAAAGTGGCCAACTTCTATTCTTTTTACATTTTCTATACTAACACGGGGAATTGTAATTTATGTCCTCAGAAAGATTTTCAATTAAAAAACGATTTCAAAATTCATATGCAGACTCCAATGCCTCTTTGAGAAGCTCCCATACAGTTTCTAACTAGGTCATGTGTTCCAGTCCTCAGTATAATCAGGACAAGCCAGAGACGTTTGCAGATCCTCTGAAGCTAGAACTCCAGTTGTGTAGCATATTGTTGTCTTCAACTGAGAGCACCCCATCATTACCTAATAATTAATTACATAATTAATAATTTACAACACATTAATCCAGCATTATAATCAAGCAAAGGAATTCTATAGAGCCTACCTTCCAAGTGCTAAACACCAGCCTGCACCCAAGATTGGAAAGAGCTACAAATATTTGCCTTAGGGTGCTTCTTATCAGAATTTCACAGAACATTCCTCTTTCTGACTTTCAGGGCAAATCCTCGGAACTTTAATTTTGACAATGTCGGGAATGCTATGCTGGCATTGTTTGAAGTTCTCTCCTTGAAAGGCTGGGTGGAAGTGAGGGATGTTATCATTCATCGTGTGGGGCCGGTAAGCAAGCACAGGGAATCCTTTGAACACAGTCGTTTCAACAGCTGCTTCCACTTGCTTTGATGAATAACTGACCATATTTTTCATTTATACAGATGCATGGAATCTATATTCATGTTTTTGTATTCCTGGGTTGCATGATTGGACTGACCCTTTTTGTTGGAGTCGTTATTGCTAATTTCAATGAAAACAAGGTAAGAATTCTTGGTTTGCGTGCCACAGAGTTCATTCTTTTCCAGGCACTCATTTTAAGCTCTCTTTCGCGCACATGGCATATTGCATTAAACTGTAATGTGACTGGTGTAAATAACCTCTGTATCTATTTCACAAGCTACCTCACTGCTACTTTGCAGGCACGTTATTTAAGAGCGCAGTTTTCTTGCTAAATTTCCTTCTTTGGGGACAGCGTCATTCATCCCCAACAACTGAAAGGCTCCTCTCCTATTGTTCAAATGAAAGGACGTGTGCAACAAGTTATTCAAGTACAATAGCTGAAGCTCAGGCAGTGACTGCAGGTAATACTGCTCTCACTAAACGTAAATTGGATGCTTCTTTGTCATTCAGTAAGTGAATTCAGTATTTAATGGGATGGGGAGGAGAGTAGAGTAGACATTTTAAAATCCTAATTCACAGGATAAAAAGATTTTCTAATTTCATGTAAAACTTTTCATGCTTTATGAATTCGGGAAGTGACTGAATTCCTAAAAGCTCGAATGATCAGTACAAGAGCTCACAGATGGAAAAAGAGCTAGTGGAGTTTCCAGCCAAAAACAGATGAGTGTGCAGGGGCACATTCTATGTGGTTCTTCTGGACATGGCTGACAGGGTCAGTCTTCTGAAGTCATAGTAATTGAGACCCATAGTTTCTGAGCACTTCCCATTCACTAAGGTTTCGATGTGCCACTGATTCTCACAACTCGGAAATGCACAGTTGAAGAGAAGACAGCTTACAGAGGTAAAATAAGGAGTAGAAAACGGGGCCAGAATTCGGAAGCGGTGCCTATTACTGCAAGAGTCGGTGATTCTTCCAATTCACGTGCATGAAAATGTCGACTAAATGAAAAGCTAGATGTCGCTGCAAAGCTCCGTGCTGTGCCACGGTATCCGCAGCGAGGACTGATCCTCACGGGCTCACATCAGAGCTCTGGTTTGTGCAGCTACACGCAGAACTGTGTCATTCACGGTCCCCCAGGCTCCATGTGTGTGATGCCAGTTACTCAGTCAATTGGCGCCTTTGATGTGTGCGGAATGAGGATGTCATTTCGTTCAGACTTTCAAAGAGTGCAACTTAAAAATTCCTCCCTTTGGGCCCCAACACTACTCTAACTCACAGAAACGTGGGGTTTTAGAGTAAGAAAGGAGGGTAGAGAGCATAACGCCCAGCCTCCCTATTTAACACATTCATAAATGAGTTTCTTTACGCCCTACAGTGTGTTCAATTTAATACCAAGCAGAAAGGGGAAGATGGATCTTTTCAGATGCCTTTGAGCCACGTAATTGGAGCAGACACTGGGAATTCTGGAATAGGAGCAGAAGCTAATCTGTCAATTAAAACAGTTTAAGCTCTTCTTGCTCAGAACACCATACAAGGCCCTCTGATCAGACACCTGATTGCAGAAGAATTAGGTCCTATGGCAACTCACAATTCAGCAATATAAATGAAACGACATAAAAAACTGAGTAACTGGAAACAATGTAGTTCTCGAACTCAGAGAATGTCTGAAGCAAGCAGAATGACAGGTCTACTTCCAGCATTAGTTGTATTTCTATTCTGAAGGAGGAAAGGAAGGTCTTTGCCTGAGAAAGGGGAACATGTGCAGAAGCTCAAATGGGTGCTTAGAGAAAGAGGAAAAGGAGAGGAAATCATATTACCAGATGTTACAAACTTGATTAGTTAACAGGAGATAGCAATTTCTGAGTTACAGATTTCTAAATTATGTGAACTTTTTAGAAAATGTTTTTTGCTACAAGTTTTTTTGATGGTAGCGGTTGAGCTGCTTTGTACCAGCATTTATTCATTTGTTGTTCAATCATTCAACAGGTTTTTTTGAGCACTTACTAGATGCCAGACACTGCTCTTGACCCTGATGACATAACAAGCTAAACACATAAACACTAAACACATGAAGATTTCTGCCCCCATGGAGCTCACATTCTAATGGTCACACCTGAAAGTATATAAATAGATTTCCAAATGTATAGGCCATAGAGGGATATAAAGATATGGGAGCCCAAGACAAGCAGCTCAGAGCGTCGGAGTGTTGTCCCGTACACCAAAAGGTGGCGGGTTCAATTCCCAGTCAGGCCGCGTACGTAGGTTGTGGGTTAAGGAGGCAACCAATCGATGCTTCCCTCTTTCTCTCCCTTCCTCCCTCTATAAAATTAATAGAAACATATCCTCAGGTGAGGATTAAAAAAAAAAGATGGGAAATAAGGTAAGCTTTGAAGACAAAGTTTTCACAATTCAGAATCATGCAATATTATGTCTGCCCTAGAAAATGAAACTTTTTAGAAAATAAAAAGTCCAAAGTCTATACCAGTAATATATATATTTTAAATTTCCCTAGTATAAGACAATGTGTTTGATTAAGACACTTAATTTAATAATAATACATTTTCGGAGGTTTTCGTACATTAATGATCAGATGATATCACCATGCTTATTCTTCTTTGGATCACTTCAGGGTTCAGCTTTCCAAAATATCTTGCTTTGTATAATAAAGGAATAATATGAATGTGTATAGCACCTAGAGAATAAGAATTGGTTTGCGGTTAATGAGAAAAGTTGTTTAGCAATATTACTATCAGAAAAAATAATTTAAAACAAATATTATTATTAGGGATAAGCAGTGTAATTAAATAATTGCAAAAGAAACTAAATCCCTAGGAAAAAAGGAAAATTCTTGAACCTTAGAATATATGAAATACAAATTAATTAAATTATTTTAAAAAGCTAGAAAATCCAAAATTATGGTGAAATATATTAACATATTTCTCTGATAAACTCACAAATCAGATGGGGGAAAAGTGACAGAACATATGAAATTTGATACAATAAAATCATTTCACCTACTGGACAATATAAAGAACCCTGACCCCCACAATTTTCAAATACAAAATGTATCCTCTACAAAGTCATAAAATAATAATTGTAAAAAAAATTAATAACATATAGAACAGATTCTCTACCATAAAAAAATAGATAGCAAAAAATACCTCAGAATTTGGAAATATTAACACAACGTTCTAAATAATTTAGGAATTGCAGAAGAAATCAGAATAGAAGAAAGAATAAAATAAATTTTTAAAAGTAGGTTTACAGTTGTTTATTTGGAAAATATATAATACAAGAATAAATAATAATACAAGAATAAAAAAGAAAATCACAAAATATGTAGGTAAATCATTTATTAAAAATCATACATAACACTCGCAAGATATAGATAAATCAGTAGAGGGAAATTTGTAGCTTAAAGTGTATATATTAGAGAAAAATTGAAGATTAATTAGTAATATGTCAAATATCAAAATCAGGAAGTTATAATAAAAAAACAGTAAAATAGAAGAAGGGAGTAATAAAGATATAGAAAACTAACTATAGAAAGGCTCATGAGTGACAAAAACAGATTCTTTAAAAAAATTAAATTGATAAATCTTTTGCAAGGTTGAGCATCAACAAAAATGTGGAAAAGGAAACTAAAGAAGCTTATAGTAAGTAAACTATGCCAGTATTGTTCCGGGAATAGAAAGTTAGACTTACAGAACAGAAAACCCAGGAGGTACCCATCTAAGTATAAAACAGAATTAGCACAACAAACCAGCAGAGATGAGACCATCAACAAGTGAAGCTGGAATAATTGTCTAGATAAAGAAAATAAACTGTTATCTCTACCTCATAGCCTACTCAAAAATTAATTCCAGATGAATGAATGATCTTACTGTGAATAGCAACAAATATAAACCATTTTTAAACCATGTAGAGTTTATTTTTGACCTGGAGTAGTTGTGGATTTTTTTACATTAACCACAAAGTGAAATTCATAAAGAAAAAAATGTATAACTTAGATTACATTAAAATGAAAAGTTGTTGAATGATTAATGACACATTTTATCTGAACGATAAAAACTTAAAAAAAAAACAAGCTAAGACTAAGAGAAAGTATTTACAACTCAAATAACTGCAAAAATTAGTATCCTGAATATATTGAGAATGTCTACAAAACATCAAAAAGTAAATATTCAAATACAAAAATGAGCAAAGAATACGAACAGGCAATTCACAAAAGAAGATATAGAAATCACTACTTATACACATAAAAAATGCTTCATCTCATTAATATTAAAACTAATGCATTTCACATACATCAAGTGGCCAAATTAAAATACCTAATAATGTCAAGCATCAACAAGAATATAAGAAAATGGGAACACTTGGAGATTGCTAGTGGCAAATTTTCTCGCTTATTCCTCTTTGGACAGCAATTTGGCAGTACCTGGTAAATGTAAAGGAACATAAACTCCTAGATCCCAGCAATTCCTTTCCTAGAGATTTACCACAGAGGAAGGCTCATAGGTGTTTTTCATGAAACAGTATATCTGTGTCTATTGCAGCACTGTTTATAGTCCGTAAACCTAAATGAGTAATTTCTGATATATTTGTACAATAGCATACTCTATGAGCAGTTAAACCAATTAGATCTAGTACCTAGTTGTATGAAAAAGTGTTCAGTGAAGTAAAAACAAACTTCATAAATAAGCACATATTGGATACCATTTATATAAATTTTTAAAATTCAAAATAAATATATTTTACATATTGAGACATACATAGTGAGGAGGATATTCTCCTGAAGGATGGTCCTGAGCTCTGGAGAGAGAAAAAGAATGGGTGTGTGTGTTTTTCCTAGTTTCTTAAATTATACTTCTGCTTTTATAATGTAGTGTAATAAAATGTAACATATTTATGTGCATTTTAATGAAGTCCTCTATTATACAATAAAGAATATCTGATCTCATTTATTCAGTTGTCACAGCAGTAACTTCTTAAAGATCCAAATTCTATGGCATAATACCACTTAAAAATGGTTTTGCAATTACACGTATCAGAATGATTTTGAAAAACATGTTTAAAGACAAAATATTCTTACCCAGAAGCAGCAGCATTGGCAAGCTATAATTTTGCTGCAGCATTTTCTGCTATGAAATAAAAGGAAACTAATCACTATTAAAGTGAGGATCCCTTTTTGAAAATTTAATCATGTAGAAAACCTTCTTTAGATTTTCCCAAACCTGGGGAAATGTTTAAAGATGCCAATCGAAAGCTGCTGAGTCTGCTTCGAAGACCCGTGGCCATCCTTTTTGGAAGTCCTCTCAGGACCAAGTTTGAGAATTCTGACCCTGTTTATCAAACCACCGTAGGATTTGAAGAACATCTTTATTTTAAACCCCCAAATTAGTCGTATTTGTATCACCACCCCATGTGCAATGTCCTTGGTGTGGAGTACATGACAAAAGGCCTTTTTCTGCTTTCCTTTGTTTATTAAGGGGACGGCTCTGCTGACTGTAGATCAGAGAAGATGGGAAGATCTGAAGAGCCGACTGAAGATAGCACAACCTCTTCATCTCCCACCTCGCCCGGGTATCAAAGATGCTCTGATTTTATTCATGTTGGGCACTAGTGTTCATGATTCCCCAGGAGTCTAAGATTTCAATTAAAATAATAATCGTGAGGCCACTAGGCAATTGTGCATAAGTTAATATAGAAACAGGCTCCAAACTACAGATCTCACCATAGGCTATTAAAATCAGCCACCCAAAGGCTGTGCTTCAGTGCTCTCAGGATAAGCCTTAATGAAAAAATGAATTTTTAAATAAAATATTTGTGCTTGCCTTTTCAACACATGAGTGAAATATATTAAACTGACAGAAATTGAATGATGCGGTTCCCCTCCCAATACGGACGGCGTCATGCACCGTGGTTTTAAATATTCAGAGCCAGCTATTCCTGCAAAACACTACACAATAGATTGAGCTGTGGGGGTGGGGAAATGTAATGGGTTTTATGATGAGCATTAAAGAAAGTGAAACACAGGAAAGTAAATGTGACCTAGGTCTAAAACGCTCTTGCCTAAACCTTTCTTTCCCAGATAATGATGGTTTTAGAGCCAAGATGTATGACATAACCCAGCATCCATTTTTTAAGAGGACAATTGCTTTACTTGTCCTGGCCCAGTCGGTGCTGCTCTCTGTCAAGGTACTTTGTTTTACCCTTAGACTCTGGGAATGAATTTCTTATTTGTGGGTGCATCCAAGAATACCGCAAGTGCTGTATCTACTACAATCTGCATTTTTTAGTATAAGATTTTTTAATTCACAGTTGTGTTCAAATGGGAGCAAAAGGTGGGGGGGAGGGTTGTGCCCGATGGATGTGGGCAAAGACAGGTGCGCTTTTTCCTTTACAGTGGGACGTCGAGGACCCAGTGACTGTTCCTTTGGCAACAATGTCAGTTGTTTTCACCTTCATCTTTGTTCTCGAGGTACCGTAATGAGTCAGTGGGCTTATAGGTGGGGGAGGGGATAGTGCACATTTTAAAGTAAAATAGTGTCCTCCTTTGATGGCACTTATTTCAGCTCTGTGTCCTATTGCTTTTGAAGTCTTTTTTTTTTGAAGGGGGTAGTGTGCTCTTAGGGTATTTCCTTTTGAAGCTCTTCTGCTTAAATTGAACAAAGACTTCACTTTATATTTCAGATTTTTCTAACCACGGGAATAGCAAACTGCAGTTAATTGCGGTATCAAGATGATGGCCTGTCTAGTTATCTGAGTTCAAATATTAGAGCCAACTGCACAAACCACTGTAATTCAAGGACTCAAATTGCAATGTGGTGGCAAAGGGAGTTGATCCTGACAAGATTATTTTAATATATGGCCCATGTCATATTACTTTCCAGGGATATTCTTCTTCTTCCAGCAATCTCTTTGAAATACAAGCAGATTCTTATTTCACCCTGTACTGGTTGATGTCTCCAAAAATCTATGGTCTTTTATTTGAGGAAGAAAAATATCCTGCCATCAAACTGGTCATAAAACAAGGAGAAATGAGTGTAGAGAATATACATGTGTTACCTACTCAGCTTTTTTATATATGTGATATATTCTTCTCTTTGGTCGCTACAGCCTTCAAAAAAAAATAATGTGACTCAAGTTAATACCTTTAAATATGCCCTGAACACTCAGTCTTGATTTACTCTCTTCATTGTTTTTCCTAGGTTACAATGAAGATCATAGCAATGTCACCTGCAGGCTTCTGGCAAAGCAGAAGAAATCGGTATGACCTGCTGGTGACGTCACTTGGCGTTGTCTGGGTAGTACTTCACTTTGCCCTCCTGGTATGTGCATAATTGTTCATTTTAGTTGATAATTTCATGGGTGTTCTTGACTATGATCTTGAGACCTATTGTCCAATAAAAGTAAAATGGGGCCACAGATATAATTTTAAATTTTATAGGAACCACATTTAAAATATAGAAAAGAAACAAATAACATTAGTTTAATCAGATATTTTAAACCTACCATATCCCAAATACAGGGTGGGGCAAAAGTAGGTTTTCAGTTGTTTGTATGGAAAAGAATAAGTAATAATACAAGAATAAAGTGTGCTTTGCCTACTCACAACTGTAAACCTAATTTTGCCCTACCCTGTATTATCATTTCAACATGTCAACAATTTAAACCTGCTTTCTTTTATACTAAATCTTTGATTGAACATGTATTTTACATTTACAGTGCTCAATAATAGCATGGGGCCGTGGTTACCATGTTGGATACCACTACGTCCTAGTCCAGGGTCCACCATTTTTCAGCCTTGATCAAGTTATTTGTCTTCAGTGATCTTTTGTTCCCTGCTCTGATCTGGGAATATAATTTCATAATCTACATGTTCCATATGAGCACTATGAAGATCAAGAATGTAAAGTTTTTCTAACTGTAAAGATTAAACCAATCCATAACACATTGTTATTAATACCTTCTTTTTTTGTTAATCTTCCTTGATCCCACCCAAAAGTAACAGTATCAGTTTCCCCTGCTCTCTTCTATTAATTCTGTTATGCTCTAGAAAAGACCCATGGCACACAGAACCCATTTCCACATCATAAAGGCCTTGCTTTAGTATGAAATTGCTGTACTCAGGAAGATACTGAGTGTTCTTTTTAAGACAATTGTCACCTTCAGCGTCAGGGGCTGTGCCAAGCCCCGGTGGGCTCTCAGTCATCCTGATTCATTTCCTCAAATAATAAATGGTTTTGAGCCACTGTGCTAAGAATTGAGAAGAATGTAATGAGTAAAGGAAAGACAGCCACTGCTCTCATGAACCGCACAGCCTGGGAAGCGAGGTAGGTATTCACTGAATGCTTCCAAGTCAGTGAGAATTACAGCTATGGTGAGGGAGATGGAGGGGCACACGTTGCTGTCATGACATAATAGTGCAGGATGGCTTTATCAGGGAGGCCCTGGAAGGCATCCTGAGGGAGTGGCAATTAGGTTCTGTCTATAGAATGGGGAAACAATATTTCAGGGTTTTCTAGGATGGAGGGGTGCAGGAGAATAGATAGTGTGACTGGAGTAGGAGCAGGGGAAACAAGGTACAAGATCCGGGTGGGTAAGGAGTCAGACCTCTCAGGATCTTACAGTCCAGGTGAAAGATTTTGGTCATCACCCTAGAAGCTGTTGGGTGCTATCCCTTCCAGAATGTAAAGCAAGAAGGTATCTACAGTAGGTTTGGAGCTAACATGGAGAGAAGGAGCAGCAAGGCCCATGTTTTTATATTTCTCCAAAATGCAATTAAAAGCTACTCGGTCCGAGCAGAAGAGTAAACTTCCTAATTTTGTATGTCCCCAGAGAGGAGATCTCACACCAAAAGACCAGCTTGCTTTTTCTGTCTCACTGCTTCTGTTCTTCTCCAAGAACGTCTGGTCCTGGAAGCAGGCTCGTCTTCCACTCTGTTTTGCAGCGTACTGTTGTGAAGGAAGACACAGTCTTTGTTTCCATCCAAAGATGATTCTGTGCAGACACATTCATGTTCTTGCACTTCACCAAAGATCTCACTGGACCCCCTTCTCAGGCGCCCATCTGTGACTATTGTCATTTGCCTAGGCAAGGGTCCTGGATAAAAATCACATCTTGGCATCAGCTTAATGCCACAGTTATCATCGCAGTTATCATCTGTGGGATCTTTGTTTCTCAGATTAAGGTTTCTTAGTCAGAAAGCGCACCAAGTCATCTCTTGCTACTGATCACATACTGAGTGTGATTCTGAGCAGGGAGAACATCTCTAAAATCATCTTAGACTAATGGGCATGTGTCTAGCTAGTCTCCAGAGGTCTCCAGAGGTCTTCAGAGAGAAGGAATCTCCAGCAATCTTTTCTAACACCCAAGTGCCCTCTACCAGGATTCCTATATCTCCGGTCTCACTTGACTCCCTTGCATTGCATTGTTATCGTCAGTTGTTCTTGCTCCTCAAAGAAGCTGGTCGTTATTTTATGTAAAAATAAGTTTAAAATACAGAATTCAGCTGAGCAAAGCAGAGACCAAAATTTCACTTAAGATTTAATTTTACAGCTAATATTTATTCATGAATTTTGGCAGTGACCTTTTCAGCACCTTTTTTAGATAAATTTCTTAGAGGACTTTTTACATTTTATTAAACTAATTATTCAGTAGGCTTCACAGAAGACTCAAAATGAAAAATGGAACTGTAACAAGATCTTCTGTGCAAATTATGAGAGGCTCTCTTCTGTTTGAATTTCAGAATGCATATACCT